>NC_056726.1:1621731569-1621976170 GCF_019279795.1 Protopterus annectens
GTGAAGTACATAAGAGGAATATTTAGCCATACCTATCCATAATATATATGAGCTGGCAATTATTAAACAGGTAGTGGAGTGATACTTGCACACCGCTGACACCTCCCCTGTCATCCTAGCCTCTTGGATCCACTGATCCAAGAGATCCCCCCTTTGCCAATCCAGGTTGGCATAGTGATGCCTGACCTGCTCACCAGTTTGGGGTATGCCAGTGGCACTGATGAAGTCACAGGCGAGATGGTCCCAGGCTTCCGCCTTATCTTGGGAACCCTTGTACTGGCCCTGCAGCAGTCTCTGCTTATCGTCTTTGACAAGGAGTCCTACCAAGACTCTGGACTCTAGGATGACCCAGCACCAATGCTGCACCCAGAAGCATACTCACTCTCCTGTTTCTGCCATGGTGCCTGCAATGGGAAGTTACAACCAGTTATGAGATGTATTCCCACCTGTTGGATTTAAGTAAGGCCAAATTCCTGCACTTTGCAGTGATTGGCCGGTTTTGAAAAGGCTAAGCTATGGGCAAACCTGCTTACTTAAGGTTGGCATTGTTTAAAGGGATATACCACTGGGCACATTGAGTTATCTGGCCTACACATTGCTTACATCTCCTAAGCTGGCCTGTGCAATGCTTAGCATTGCTTAAAATTGACTTTGTATTATATTTGCTTTTTGGCATTGATTAATAAATTCATTACATCTTATATATATATGTCTGGTATCCATGGTTCATGTGTACGTACACTGTATGGAGTCCTTGTGTTTAGTAGGGGACTTCAACACTCTATTACATTTACACCTCACATCTGGCCTTATTTCAGTACTCCAGTTGACATATTTATGTTATGTAGTAGGTTATAGAACATATGACTGTATACTGATACTTTTCACATGTTCAGTTTGATTTTACTATAGTGAGGGTTTGCTTGGTGATACCTCACTCTTATGTACTGCTGTGATGGCTTGGTGGTTATCTCTTGTGATTATAGTGTAGAGAGTCCTGGGTTCAAGACCTGCAAGGCTGTTCATTTTGTTGCTGGGCAGAACAGCGGCTGTTGGATACAGAGTGATTAAGGCACTTTTAAGCACTTGTAAGCAGGTTTGCATGAGGGTAAGCAATGCTAACCTATGGTTAAATATGCTTACAGAGAGTTAGCTTCAATATTGCTTAACCTGTGTGTGCATTGCTTACCCCCATGCAAATGGGCTTAAACCCACTTACTAGTGCTTGCATATGTTTACTCCCACTTACTACTGCTTAATACTGCTTACACTTGCTTACTAGTGCTTACTCCCACTTACCACTGCACTAATGTCTAATGGCTCTTGCAACGTTATGAGACTGACACCTCACATCTGCATTTAATGCAATACTCCAGTTCACAAATATATGTTATTTAGTAGGTTATGCAACTAAAATATTGGTCATAACGTGATTTGACATGGAAAATGAAATGTGCTGCAGTGGGACTTGAACCGGGAATGCCTGCTCGTAAGGCAAATGCTCTGCCCACTTCACTATTGCTATACTGCTTCACTTGTATATATCTTCCTTGTTATCCTCTTCAGCCATTTAAGCTGCATTAACCGTAGCTAAGCGATGGGCAAACCTGTGCACCTACAGTTAAATTTAATCTGTTTCATAAAAATAAAAAAATGGTATATTTATATTGTGTATTTACTATTGCTGTCGTACACATGGTGGGATGTTGCTGGGGGTATGCGGACACCTATGAGCAGTCTCACTTATTCTTTTGGGCTTTCTGCTGTTCTTCATTGTGGGGGTGTATACATTCTGAAAGCTCTGCTCTCAGACACGCCACCTTCACTCTTACATGCTCCGTATAAGATTAGGAGCTCAGGCAGCTCACCTTCATTAATATGCATGGCGTGCTACCATCCTACTCCTAAATGGTGGCTTCTGTGCAGGAATAAGCTAGTCCTGCACAGAAGATTAGTAAATCCGGGGGGTCAGAGTTGGCATATTGAAAGAGCAGGGGGTGTAAGAGGTGCAGGGGGGGTTTGCCCCCCTGCTTAGAGCATTCAGGTAGGTGTTTTTTTATCTAGTTTATTTATTTAATTAGATATTCTAACTTTTGAAAGTTCGATCATATGATGTCGAACATATGGTTGTCAAACTTTCAAACATTCCATTATCTAATATAGACACAATTTTTATACCCTTTTTTAAATAGTCTTTTTTTATTAATTTTATTATTTTCAGTTACAGATGACTAATTCACAATATTATCATGTTCACCTGTGTCTCTGTAATAGTAGTGCTCTGTAACCTTCATACTACATTTTCCCTATTTCTAAAATATATTTTTATTTATTTTTATTTATACTTCATCAAACAGGGTTAGGCTTGTGACTTATTTTCATGGAGAAGCCCAAGGGGGCTGAGACGCTGTAGAAATTCTCTTTTAAGTGCCATGAGATCTTTTTCATCAGTCTGAATTATCACTTAATCTAATGTCACATCCAAAGGATAGCTAGTCTTACATGTGTTAGAACTATGCATAATAAAATATTTAAACTCCAGCATGGCTTGTTGTATTTTAAAGACACATAGAAATTCCAAGTGTTGTCCCTTCTTTCGTTGAACCTCTTCTAGACACTATTTCTTATGTAATTCCGTTCTGTAAATCGATTACTTCTGAAATGGTCACCTATTGATGGAACAAAATATTGATCCTTTACTATTAATTGCATTCCACTTCGTTTGCTATTTTCTTGTCATAAATCCTGCACTGCTTATTTTATTTATATATTTATTTATTTTACTAAACATAGCAGGTTCATTGGATTCTTTTGTTTTTGTTTTCTTTGTTATTGCTAATGTGTTCAGTTTTAGTATCTTTACATGTTCTGCATGTACACTATTTTTCTTAAAACAGTTTGATTTTTTTTCCTTTTATGCCACATCCAGTAAAAAAAGAACAAGTACACAGACTCCGTCAATAAAAATATTTTGCCAAAACCAATAACAAGGGAGTAAAATGCAATTAAATTGTTTAGAGAACTTCCTTGAGAGGTCAATAGCTTCAGTAATTCTAAGGGAAAAAAAGTGGAAAAATCAGAGTTAAGTGTAAGTTGTTTCTTGACAACATTGGACAGCATTTAAGTGATGTTATTCCTTCAAGGAAGTTTGTACAGTACAGATTATATTCTTCATAAAGAAAGTAATGTGAAACATTGAAAATACCACTATTTTTCTGAGATGTAACTCAGATTAGGAACATCAAATAGAACTGTGAGGTTCAACAAATAAGAGACTCTACTTCTGATGCAAAATGACAAATAGCACCCTTTTTTCTTCCAAATGATTGCTAGGGGCATCTACTTTAAACCCAAGGAGAATACAGTTTTCTTACACTCTGACCTGGTCAGAAACATTATAGAATATGATTCACCCTGTGGCTTGTAGCTTACTAGTTACATCAAAAATCTTCAAATAACTGGATATGTACCCTTATTAATACTTCAGGATTTACAACCCTTGCCCTTCTGGAAAGGGGTGATGAGGCCAAAGGATGGCAATAGGCAAAGCATATATTGCCTCTGGTCTAATTGCCTTGCATATCCTATAATCCTTTGAACATACAATGCTACAATCTTCAGGAATCCTAGGAATTATAAGAATAATACAGTTTTAAAAGGCAATGATGTCTACTGACCATTTATAACGTGATAGTGTCCTCCCAAGAGTGTACCCCCTTACTCTGGTAGGGCTAGACCACTTAAGTCCCATGATGAATTTGCAGGTAACTATCAAATCCTTCAGATCCTACTTGAGGGAAGTTATTGTACAATATTGCTTTATTTGCAGGTTCAGTTTGTTCCACAGGTATGAGAGCTAATGAATGATAAATCTATCTTACCATTGCATTTTATTTATCTGTGGGAGTAGATTTAGTTATCTAGATGTGGTATTAATGTAATTATTAGATTTGTGGAACTACAATACAATAGTGTTTCTAATGGCATGGAGGAAAAGCCACATATCTCCCCCTGTGGAGTCTATAAGATATGGAAAAATGATACACTATTTCCAGTCTTTCTTGGCACGCAACCACCTTTATATCTGTAATCATCTACATTAGGAACATCTGTGATCTTTCCTATGTTTTGTTATGCCTTGGAAGGTGTTCCTAAAGTGGAAAACTGTACTCTATAATTGGGAAAATATATGCTGCATATATAGGGGGAACAATGGCCTCTATAGATTGAACAATATTCCCATAGTAATTAACTGTGCTAAGTAAGATTTCCTTAGTACTGCTGTCACATGATGATCAAAACTGAGGGAACTATAAACCAATGTTTCAAGATCCGTAATGACATTTTTGTTTTGAAGTTGAGTATTTGTCTATGCTGTATGCTGGTGGTAGGGGTTATCTAATAAATGTAACAATATGGCACATTTTTGCATTCAATTTAGCCAGTTTTCAGCACGCAGATATTTATCAGAGTAAGTTCATGCTAAAGGATTTAGGCATCAGAAGGTGATTTGGTAAAGACTGCCAGTTTGCAACCATCTACAAACTTACTTAGTCAAACGTCTTGGTTTCTAGTTTTCAGTCACAGGAAGTACAAACTATGCTAAATGGGTCCCAGGACTGAGACCTGGGAACATCATTAGTAAACGTTAAGCTTTCTCATGAGAGAACTACCACTTAAACTTTGTGGGTTCTGTCTGTTATCCAATGTTTGATCCATCTGACAAAATAGGGATCTATTTGTAGAGTGTAATGTTTTTTTATAATGTCAGTATAAGAGATGATATAATATGCCTTAACCAAGTCAAAATACACCATGTGAACAGCATGACCACCATTCATAGCCTGGGTAACCATCTTAAATGAGTTAACCAAGCTCATATGCCTGGATCTACTCTTGAAAACGCCAAACTGCTCTGGGTTAAGTCTAATGTGATTTATCATAGTTAATCAGATCACTTACAAAACATTCCATCGTTTTGTATTTGAAACTTGTCAGGCTAATGGATCTGTAATTTACCCAACTGACAGCATTGCTTTTGTCTGCAAATCTTCAGGGACAAAATCTCTAGTTAAAGTAAGGCCAAACAGCTTAAGTGGCTCTGCCAATGCATGCCTGGTGTTTACTAAACAACATTTTTTTTTTTTACATTTAAGTCTGTTAATGGTGGTGCACCATTGACGTGATTTGTTTTTGAATTTACCATTTTCCCATTATACTTTGTTCTGGTTGAGACAGCTAGTTCTATACTTTTATCAATATGGTTGGGAGAACTCCTTCTTAAACTATCTGCTCTATCTGCTGTGCTAATACTGGGGGTGGTGCCTAAGTGTGGATCATGAAAACTCATTATAGAACTTTATGAAATTAGTGTGTTTCAAGTCCTTACATTCTGGGGGTTAAGGTTAGCATAATGATTAAGGTGTTTACCTCACAGACACAAGGTGGGTATATCCTACACTGGAAGTGTAGATCGAGTTATCAAGGGGTAGCTAAAGTCTTCCTAAATAATGGCATTCTTTTTTACTGGAAACTTATTTAGTATATATATAGGAACCTTACATGATTTTCAGAGGGTGTCTTAGCAGGCTATTAGTTGAAATTTGTTTTTGTTAAGGGTGATTTGGACTTCAGTGATTCCAGTCTGTGGGCTTCTGGTGATCAAACTGAAGATAACATGTCCAATAACAAATATGGAGATGCCAAGCAGCTGTCATCATATCTGAAAGCATGAGACTCTCAAAACACAGGTAGAGAGGATATGTCCTCTTTATATTAAACCAAGTCTCAGTAATTGCACAAAAATAGATGTACTCCAAATTTAGGAGGGCCTAATGTGGGGCAGTTTGTTGTTGTAATTTATAAGAATGGTTCTAAGTATCTATATCAGGTCATTTAAAAAGGAAAAAAACATCCTGTAGATTAGCCACAGATAGTATTCGACAAAGAAGATTTTGGAAGGATAAACTGCCTACATAGGAGAATTTTGGGAGGATAAACTGAATAGCACAGAAAATAAGTACGAGGACTTTACTGAGTAGTAAAGGTAACAAAATAAACTGATCTTAGGAAGAAACAACTATACATACAAATGTATATATATATATATATATATATATATATATATATATATATATATATATATATATATATTTTCACTACTGAATCCCAAAATTACACAATCCCGAAGCCGAAAATACCGAGACTACAAGCCCGAAACCCCACATTACCAAAATGTTAAAATCGCGAAGGTACTATATACATAGAGCACACACACAAACATACACACAGCCTCCCCCCATAACCAAACAAACCACCCTACACTAAATATAAGCAGGGGGCTTTGCACCCCTGCACCCCCCTTGTGGGGGGCTGTGCCCCCCACACCCCCCCTACTTTAATATTCTAACTCTGAGATCGCACAAAACATACACACAAGGCAAACTCACACCCACACATTACAGCCCCTCACAGACACACACACACCACAGTCACAAAACACACTTACACACACTAAAGCCCCTCACAGACACAGTTACACACACATACTTACTTGAACCGCAACACCAGAAGCACTAACTCAAAATCCCTTAATATAGGGATTTTTAATTTTGCGTTTCTGGTCTTTCGGTAATGTGGGGTTTCAGCTACATGGTCTCAAGCTTTTGAAATTCGAGATTTCAAAAGATCGAGATTTAGTAGTGTTCCCATTTATATTTATATATATATATATATATATATATATATATATATATATATATATATATATGGGTTTACCTGAAAACACCGACATGCAAAAACACCGACAATGAGATAACCGACACCACAAAACCGAAAGTTCAAAAACACGAAATTTCACATGCCCGACAAACCACAATCCTGACAATCAACAAAATAAAACAAATACCTTTTCCGTAAAACACACACACAACACAAGCACACCAAAAACCTTACAAACCTACACTAAACTTTACATACACAACTATCTATGCACTAACCTTAACCCAAACCCTAACCCTATGGTCCGTCACTATTGCACACTCACCTAACCTGTGCCTTAACCCTAACTCACTTAACCTGCCCCTAACCCTAAAGTCTGTCACTATCGCACACTTACCTAACCCGCACCCTGACCCTAATGTCCGTCACTATCACACACTTACCTTAACATGTCGGTGTTCTCAGCATCGGAATTTTCAATCATCGGTCATCTCCATTGTCGATCTTCCGGTGTCGGTTATGTCGTTGTCGGCGTTGTCAGCATTCGCTGTTTTCAGGTAGACCTATATATATATATATATATATATATTTCTATCAGATGATCAAAATCCCAAATGATTGAATGACAAAGACTGAAGACCAGAAAATGTATCTGGTTATCCTTGAAAGCCTGTATTTCTTGTGATTGGATAGTTACCATTTCTGCAAAGTGGAATGGCCTCAGAGCTTGTATATATAATATGCAAGGGGTATGGTGGTGATGTAAAGGGGGGGAGGTTGTCTCCTGTAAAAATACTGTTGTTTCCATTGCTCGCTTTTGGAGGATAAGCCAGTCTGATAGTCTGGTTTTCGGTCTTTTGCTAGTAGGTCATATGAGATTTCAGTGATAAGATATAGACCCATATATATAATTTTTTCATGCTAAAACTCCACCTTTAACACTGAAATCAGCAGGAACAGAGCACATCAACCAATTTCATGAGACTGGATAATGTTGCAGTATCAGACATATGCCTGCAGTCTGGCTGTTTTTTTCTCCTCCTTTACCTCCAGGAAAAGAACAGAAGTGCAGCGTTTAAGCAAGGTCACTACAAATAACTACAAATGTTGATGGCTGAACAGTAAGCAACTGTTAAAAAAAAAGAAGTTACTTAGCCCAGGTAGTAATGGCTTCAGAAGTGCAGAGTCCGATCCATTTTATTTTCAGTTGACAGTCCTAAGCTGTTCAGTACAAAGAGTAGAAATCATGGTGAATGAAAGGCTGCTTACAGTAAAATGCCTTCATTTTTATCACACAAACAAAAAAAAAAACAGCAAAGAAAGTATGGCTGGAGCTTTCCAACCTATTGGATTATACCATAATAACAAACACAATGCTGGAGCTAGGCAGGCTCTGTATACCACTGGAAACCTTTTATAATACTGTATACATATGAAGCCTTAAAGGCTCTCTGCTTTTTGGATAGACTGCAATGGGTGAGACTGAACAGAAAGCATGGAAGCTTTGAACACTGGAGGGTAATGGCTGCAGTGATACTAAACACAGCATTGAGGGTCTTTGGGATGTGACATTGTGAGAGGCTCTCAGAGAACACTGAGTCAGTAGTCAGTATACAGCTAACAAAGAATGGACTGGTTTGGCATTATACATATATATATACATATATATATATATATATATATATATATATATATATATATATATATAAATATATATAAAAGCCTCATTCCTCCCGTAATTCCCATTTTTTTTTCTATGTAATTTCCTCTTACATTTTCTTAAGATCCTACTTCCAGACTTTTATCTCTGTTACTATAACCATTACTTGAAGTATGATTGGTTTAAACTCTGATTTTCATTTTCTGCTAATTTTTGCTTTTTTGGCAGCCACCAGAATTAAACTCTGCAAGGCCTTACTATGTCTAGACAATTCTGATTCTGTATCAGACCTCAAAAAATCATTTTCTTAGGTACACCGATTTGCTCACCCTATATTTCTGATAAAGTAGTTTGCAGGAAATTTTTTAAAGTCTGCTAACTCATTACACTCCCAAAATTGAATTATCTATTTTTTCTCCATCATACACCCAACATTTACAGTCTACCTGAGTAAAAATTATTTGGAGTCTGCTTGGGTATAAAAATACCTATGCAAACTCTTTCAAGCAAAGATCCTAAATCTTCTAGACTTTGTTACATATTTGGGAGCCATACATATATCCTCCCATTGTTTCCTTGTGAGCTGTTTATCCTATGGTTATAATGCAATATTTTATATGCCCTACTGGTTATCCCTTTTTTACAAAAGACTTCTGCTCTAGATTCTACCAAAGGCTCTGCTAGTGCTGATATTTCACTTAGGATCCCCCTATTCATTTCTGTTTGCCTATACTCTTATATCAGTGCTTGATAGGAAAGGCAATCTCTAGCCTGCGGTCCAAATTAATTCTTGGCTTCTTCTCATTCTATTTCCTTTCCCCCTCTCAAATTTATTTGATATGCAACAAATGGCTACCAACTTAGACAGATGTCAGTAATAATTAAAGTGTCATCAGAAAGGCAGTACTTCTGCAATAAAACACCCCCATTATGCTGACTACAGTCTCAGTGTTTGATTAAATCCAGCTGAGATGCATAATGTAACTCCCACAACAGCCTTATGGTTCTGACATCAAACTCAAGTACAGAAACTGCTGACCCATTTGGCAGAATTAAACATAGGTTAGGCATTTACTGTTTTTGTAGTGTATGAGCTCTTCTATGTCAGTATTCTGGGTGTGTGCCATGACGTTTATATTACATTATTGGAAAGAAGTTATAAGAAAGACCAGACTATAAAAGTTTCTTTAGACAGCAAGTGCTGCCCAGCATAGGTAACAGTATGCAACAGTTTGTTGTCAGTCTTGCATGTGCAAAATTTAAATAGTTATACTTTATAAACCAAAAAAGGAAATATTCCTCTCAGTCAACCAGGATAGTGAAAAGTAATGCATACTTTATTGAGGTCTATCAATATGATAGAATGACCATGCTGCTTTGCAAGAGATGGCCTGCATCTGTCTCCTCTAGGGTTTCAGTTATTTGCAAAGACATTATCCACTTCCATAGTACCTTTTTTAGACAATGCCTATGTGAAAAAAACATCCAACATAATGAAGCAAGCAAATGAGCCTAAACAAGAAACTGAAATCCCTACAAGTCCTTCTCACCCTGAAGGATTTAGATATCTCTGTAGTGACTGACACATAGTTAAATAGTGGTGAGCACTCCAGCTGTGAAGGGCTATAATGCCTTCTACACATTTAGACCAGCTACTGTGCAGAAGGGGAAAATTATGGAGGTGTCTCAAACTTCATCCAGAAGAGAGTCATATCAAGGCCGGTTATGCAGCATGTTGCATTAGAACTTCTTCATGTGCAAATAACCATTAGAAAAGTCCTGTACCATATATTAGCTGTCTACAGACCTGCCTGTATAATACAGGAGAGCCAATATGCTTATCTATACAAACTGGAACCAATAAGTATTAAAACCAATATCATTTTCCTAGGTGATCTAAACTATGCGACTATAAACTAGGAAGACTACAAACCTACTAGTGCAGAAGCACAGACATTTTTGGAACATGTCAATGCAAATGCCCTGAAAAAAGTAGTCAGAGTACCCATAAGGGAGAACAAGATCTTGGATCTTATCTTTACTAATATAGGGACACCTTGCGTCATTCCTTGTATATCTTTATTACTTGTCAGTTCTGACCATAAAGCCATCTCCTTCTAAATAAAACTAAAACCAGACACCCTTCCACCTAAAGTACCTTTAGAAGTTTCTTTAAGACAAACTACCTACACTTAAGTGATACATTGTCAAGCTTCAAAATCCCACCAAACCCAGTGAACATCACTGAATATGGGGCAACTTATACCAACATACTACAAGTATGTAGACAGCTATATAGATGCAGCTACATGTCCACTGTAGAAACAAGTGCAGGCCAAACCCCAGAAATATATCCCCCATGGTGAAACCATAAAATCTCTACAGTAAAAGGAACAGAATTTTGACAAAAAGTAAGAAGACAGATTCACAGAATGATACAGCTTGTCACTGAAATAAACAAGTAGCTGTGGAGTTTAATAAAGTCCTCCAAATCCAAGTCTGAGGCTAAAATAGCCACCTAAGCCAAAGAAAATCATAAGGCCTTTTTCAGTTATGTTCATAATCTGAGAAGCACAATGCAGCAATGCACTGAGCCAGTTGTGAATGATGTTACCCACACAGAGGCAATTCAATTAATCTCAAACAATACTCCTCTCTCCCCTATATGTATACAACAAGATATACTTTAAACTGACTCACCTCCAGCTATCACACAAGTCCAATTCCTCAAAGCACAGTCAAAAGCAAAAAATGCTACATTGAAGGGTCCTGACAATATCCATGGATGTATCTTAAGTAGCATAAAACATGATTTAGCCACACCCCTAACAACATTGTGTAACCTCAGCCTGCATAAGGTTTTGTACCAAGTGAATGAGGAACATATATAGTCATTCCCCTGCTTAGGGGAGAATCTTCCTGAGACCCATACAACTATAGACACATAAGTCTGACCAGTCTCATATGGAAAGTTATGGAAATACTTATCATGGAACTAATCAGTGAAGACATAAGTAAACTCCATACACTGGATCCATCTCCATTTGGATTTGTCAATGATAGGTCATGGTGGACTTTTTTTAAAAATATCTTGAAAGCAACAGATAAAGGTAGAATGGATTTGAGAACTTATGTGAGGAGTGACCTAACTTTTAATCAATGTGTCCACTTTTGTAAGAAATTATGCAGTTTATGAACAAAAGATTACTTCTACAGCTAGACTACATCTAGGCATATCATTATCCCACTTTACTTGTCCCTCATTAGGTTCATAGGTTCATAGGCTGGTACTAGGCTATCGGCCCTAAGGCCTATGCAAGCCTAGCCATAAATATTCCCTGGAAATTTTTTCCCACAATATTTACTTCTCTGGGCCCCTGTCTAGCAGGGTGACTGACATGATCCCCGGGGTGAATTTCCTATCTCCCATCCAATCATCAAGGTTCCTTTTGAAGAGGGCCAATGAGGTGCTCTGCTTGACATGTATGGGCAGTCTATTCCAGAGTATGGGGAGTCTCTGGGTCAGGAACCTATCCCTCCAGCATGTTTTGCTCACTGTGATGATAAGGTTTAGATCCCTGGAGCGTGTGGCTCTGAGGGATTGGGATTACTTTAAGTGGAGCATGTCCAACAGCTTAGGGTTTGACATGGCCTTGTATGTTAAGCAGAGATTGCCTCTGTGTAGACGATATGCCACAGAGTATAGCTGGAGTTTTTTTAGATGGGCAGCATATGGCATCTGCTTTAGGCCTGTGATTCTTTTAGTGAGGTATTTCTGTGGCCTTTCCAGCTGTTGCAGATGTCTTGTGAGGTACATACCAAATGGGGCATTATACTCTATAATAGGTCTAATGAGAGATGAGTACAGTAGGACAATGACCTCCTTTTTTCTGGATGAAAAGCCCTTAGTGATGAGGTGTGCCATGTAGAAGGATTTCCTGACTGTTGTGGCAATGTGGTTATCAAAAGTGAGATCACTGTCCACTTGTGTCCCTAAGTTTCTCATCACACTTTCGATGTTTAGTGTCCTGCCACCTATGTGGTAGTTCATGGGTACATGTTTTTTTTCCAAAGGGGATGACTATACATTTCTTGGCATTAAGCTTGAGCCCATGGCTCTGGCACCAGGCATCTGTTTCTGTAAGGCCCTTTTGTAGAATATCCACATCATTTGGGGATTCAATAATGGCTCCCAGTTTGCAGTCATCTGCAAACTTTGTTAGGCAATTATTGAGTATAATGCCCCCTTTGACATGTATCTGTTCAGACACATAACAAATGGAATGCCCACAGAGATACCTTATTAAAAGGATACAAAGCCTAAACAATATGTCTTACCTGGGTCAACTCAAAGCCATGTCACTACACTTTATACCCCACAGACAACAAAGAAGTGATCTGTGTCTGGCATACAAGGGTTCTTATAACCCAATATGGACATATTGCACATCAACAAATCAAATGTCATCGGCAATACTTGGTCCAGGATTTAAACCTCTTCTGCAACATCATCAGAACTGTTTGGAAGGACAGGAATATCTCACAGAGTATATAACTGCTCTACAACAGACTCTCCATCCACATAAAATAAAACTGATCCCTCCATATTCAAGAGCAACTTAGATTTATGGATGGGAAACAGAAAATGTACCCTGGGACTGCCCTCTGGATGAAAAGCCCTTACTACAGGAAAAGGCAGCTCCTAAATGCTCTAGTCTATTCCTGGGTCCCCTCAAACCTTCTATGAATGTATCACTCTATGAATGAAATTATCTAGGGTATAATCCCAGTTATTCTCATTAGGGTAATTGCTGACCATGGGATGGATAAGACTAATCTAACACCAAATGGTGCAGATTACTTCACACACAAAAAAGGGAAGTATATAGGTTTTAAATGGCCTGCAAGGACAGCTAGCAAAGTCTTTAGCTACCAACCTGAAAGTTAGCAGCACCTTGCCCAGTATTTTTAAACTATGGTTAAACATGACTATAGTACTTAAATAATATAAAAAGAAAATCTGCTAGTTTATAATTCACATGCAACTGTTCTGCAATGAAAGTGAATTTTTAAAACTGAACAATATCAAACATTTTATTTTACTACAATATTACAAAACAGCTCTGCCATGACTGTGATAAAGCTTTCTCTCTTTTACTTTGCCACTATCACAACACATCACCATGGAAACCGCAGATTGTGACACATAGATTGTTATCACGGTAACACAGCTGGAAGGATGCTGCATTCTAATTTAGAATGGGGGTGTCAATGAAAGGGTACCCAAGGCTACTTTAGGTGTCTCTGGAACAGCACAATTCTGTTGGAATTAGAAAGTAAGGTTACAGGGAGTCTTCTCTGCTATCAACAAAGAAAAAATTGTAATTTAATCTGGAAACACTTGTTATGATTGCTAATGAAATTCTGATAATCAAACAAGTAATATTAACTGCTTTAATTATTACTTGTTAAAGATCATGTTTAAAATAACAAAATTACTTTTATTTTTATGTAAAAAGTGTTCTCATGCATCCTTGTGCATGCAAACACTTATCCACATAAAAATAAAAGTCTGATTCAATCTAGTTTTTTTAGAAATTTGACTTTAAAGTTGTTTGCCAAACTGCTAATTTGACAGGTTGGCAATTAAATAATTGTTTCACGGACATTTATTCTCGCTAATGTATACTAATAGACCAGACTCCCATAGTCACATGCACCCACCTGGCAGCATGTTAATATTGATGCTATTAATACTGCCTGAAGGCCATACACTTTTGTGTTTGCAATCATTTTTAAAAGTTAGATTTGTAAAAAAAAAAAAAAAAAAATTAATTTGAAAAGGATTTTTATTTTTACATAAAATAGTGATTGCACACTGAAGGATGCAGGTAAACTTTTTTTTAGGTAACAATATAAGCTCATTTTATCACTTTAAATGCAATTTAAATTTTAATTTTATGTCATGGATGAAGATTTTAGAGACATATATATATATATATATATATATATATATATATATATATATATATATATATATTTATATATATAAATATAGTGTGTGTGTATTGTTTACTGGGGTAGTGTACTGTTCAATATTGATCAATCTCCGGCTCAGGTGGGTAAAATACAAAACATTTCTGAAAGAAATATACAGAAACATATGCAATAACAGATTAGTTCAGACTAATTGCATAGAAAAAAACTGTGTTGTAACATGTGTTGTTAAAAACTGTAGCAAACTACCACGGTGCAACGTACAATTAAGCAAAGTGTAATGTATAATATATAATTAGTTTCAAACATGGGTCAATGGTCTGCTACGGTTTCTAAGTCGTTTGTACTTTGATTAGACATGAAGTATTCAAAAATAGTACTTCTGTAATATATGGGTAGAGGAAGATACCGACCATTCAAATTTGATATTTTTTGATCCATTTCATGAGTTTATTATCTTATCATCTATTACTAACATATCTACTAATTATCATCAAACTGGATTTCTCCATAACAAAAATGTGCAAACCGTATACACTGCAAAGTAACATTACCTGGAAGGATTTAACAAACAGCAAAATGCAAAATACAGTTCACATAATAAACATGCTATATTATGTGCCACACCTTTGAAATGTAGAAACCTGCATTCTGTGAAATGGCTGATAGTAGATGCAACACTGACTAGGATTGTTGAGGTTATTGTATCATTAAATGATCCCACATCAAAATAGGACATTTTCCTTGAAAATTTAAATGTTACAATATAAAACTGGAAGCAATGTGTGAAGTGAGCCACTAGCTTTTTCACATAGTCCCACTTCAGTGGTCTTTGTCCCCTGTGCTGGTTAACATACTCATATTTTACAAAGCCTTTGTGTAGGTTACACATATTGCCAGATATTCTGCTGAACTGGAACTCTCTTAAACAACTGATAACAGATTAATGAGCATCATTAAAAGCATTCCATGTACATATATCACTACTCAGATTAATATCCTAACTAGCGTATACTAAAGAATAGTAACTTTGTAGGGTGGGATGGGAACTCCCTACAGGTACATGTTTTTAAAGCGATATTTCAGAGCAAGACCAACATATCCTCCATACATTAAGAGGCATTGTTTCCAACTTCTACCCAATGTTCTTACAAATATGGTTGCATTATGTGACTTAATTCAAAAACAGTGAGACAATTAATTCATGTATAAAGATAAGTGCGTGTGTGTGTGTGTGTGTGTGTGTGTGTGTGTGTGTGTGTGTGTGAGTATGTGTATGTGTCTGTATATACACACACACACATACACACACACATATAATGCACTTTTCAGACCTTCACTATTTCCCTTGCTGTTAATACAAAAAAGATATTATGAAAACTATCAGAAAAAAATGTTAAGCATTCAGATAACCAGTTATAAATCTACAAATGCTGTAAATGTTTCTCAGAAGTAAACAATTACCTCATACTGAATAATTTATGCATATAATTCTTTCCAGGCTATATGCATAAATAAAAAAAAAATCCAGTGATATTCTTCCTTGATTTGAAACATAATTGTGGAACATATACTTGATCTATATATACATAAAATGAGCAATTTTTGTAAGTTTTTTTCTCAGTTCGAAATATAGTTGATTTTCAAAGTGTTATAATGTAGAGCTACATTGGTATCAGGCTGGTCCTGTGAAAAGATAACAGCACAATGTGGTAGATTGCCTCTTAAAGCAACAGGTAACCTCATTGCTAATTTAAGAAACATTTCAACATTTATACAAGTTACACCATGTTTTCAAAATAATGTATTTGAAATAATGGATTTGGACATTTTTTTCTTGCGCATTCAGTAATGATTATGAGGGAGTTCTATTTTATGTAGGTGTAATGAAAGCAAATTTTGTTTGTCTAGCAAGAATCATCCTTTCCACTCTTGTTTCCATTGTTTGCAGTTGTTGATGCATATGGATACATTTTATAAGCAATTGCAAAGGGTATCAAGACAGCTAAATTACTGCATTTTTTCTGTATTTGCTGCAGTGCCTAAATGGTAGCTACATAGGACTCTTTCATGAACAACAGAGGTTTCTGTCTCAGAAAATAATGGCTCAGCATTTCTTCCTTAGATGCTGCATTATATCCCTAGTATATCATCTTATTATAATATTGCATCAGGAACAATTATAAATTTTGTTTTGAGGTACATCTGAATGGACTTATGGCTGCATGTTTTGTAGGAATGCAAAAAAAAAACCTACTACTGAGAATAAATTAAAATAACTCTAAACCATGCCCAAGAAAGTGCACAATTTCCCATTCTGTCAGGAAATTATTTGCAAGAGGGGTTGCTGTAAATTTCAATTAGTAATTAGAGTTTAAAGTATCCCATTTGGCTGTGTTTTGTCTGTAAAACATGACTTGAATTTCTGTATAATAAAACACACATCTATGTTTCATGTTCAGATCACTGCTTGTTTAAAGTCAAGATTTGCTGACTCTTGCAGGAAAAAATAATCATATCTGAGCTATGACAACGTAAAATGACAGAAAACCAATTTAGCAGCAAATCAGGCATGAGACGTTCATTATTCTTATTAAATTGGATGAAAGAAAGCAACAGTTGATTATTTGAATGTCTTAGTTCATTCTTTAGATTTCTGGTAAAGTGTCCTCTTTGGATTAACCTGGCGAAAGGTCTCCCTGAGAAAGAAGTGCATTGATTCTGTTTAAACACAGAGGAGATTGACCTTTCAGTAATAAAATCCCTTCAATTAGATTATATTTTAACGTATTTATTTTCACCTGGATAAATCCCACTGGAAGCCCATGCCTCTTTTTAAATAAGGACCCAGGGAATGTTACAAAATAACAACAGAAAAAAAATCAATCAGCAATCTGTCCACAAAAGTGCAGGTGGAGAAAAAAACTGACTGTTCCACTTGTAAGGTGGCTTGCTCAGTGTAATATGTAAAGTAATAAGAGATTAATGGAGCCAAACCTAAGATTACAGGATATAACATTTTGATTGTTAAAAGACATATAGTTTCATACTAAACTAGGAATACAGAAACTAGGAATTGGTGATGGGGAGGGCTATGCTATTAACAGGGAGTGGGGAGTGATGCATAACAAGAGAAAACAGCAGATAGGAGATATATTAGTTTCTTATCATGGCTGGATTTCAGGCCAGTACAGATGGCAAGAAATCCAGTTATCACTCATTTGGGTGGCCAATATAATGGGACTATTTTTTCCTCTGGAGGCCAAGTGACTATGACTTGTCATTCTTATGTCTCCTCAAGCCATCCCACAAAGAACTCTACATTAGCAATGCAGGAATTCAATTCAATCTACATCATTCTCCCATCTGCACAAGCCTTAAACAAAAGTTCAGTGGGCTGTTATACTAGGTTAGTGGCCTTGCTAGGAAAGGGTTCCCTCAACACATGTTATACAAAATGTTTAGCATTTAATTATTACCTTGCCTTACCTTTCGTAGCAAATGAATGCAGCATATATATAATAAACTTCTAACTTTACTATACTTGTAAAAGACAACTGTAGCATTAAACAGAGTATAATATGGGGAATTATTTACTCACTGTTTAAATATACTTCTGATATGGTTTCTTTATATGTGTCAACTTGGCATTGGCTAAGTCCTTTGCATTGAAGCAAAACATTAGCCTATGCACCATCACAGAGATCTGATTAAAGAATATTGGTAGCACTCATCAATGCGAAGATTCAACTGTTCATACCCACCATACTAGAAGAAAGCATTAAAGGAGAAGGTGGCTTTATATTCATAACTGCACCTCCAGACTAGTTAAGCAGAATATCAGCCTGGAACTCCTCCATCTCCAACTCACCATTAACAAAACCCCACATCAAATTGCAGCCAGCTACAGGGCCCACCCCCTGACCCCCTTGACTTATGACTCCTTCCTATCTAATATGAAAGCCCTAAGTATTCAGCTAAATACCATTCTCTTAGGGGATTTCAACTACCCTTCCATTAACATGGGAAACGTATACATTCTCAAACATGTATGCCTAAAGATGTATAGACTTCCTGAATACAAACTCACTGGACTAACTAATTCACACCCCAATGAGGGGTGACAAAATCCAGGACCTGGTTCTTACTTATACTGAACAGATATTTTCCTTTACAGTTGGAAACTGCCCCTAGTCAAATCACACAATAAATCAGTCGTATTCACCTTAAGATTGAAGTTTGAAGCATTTTCTAGTAATTCATTATTCTGTGATTATGCCAAAGAAACTCTATAAAAGCTAAATGATGATCTGGCAAAATTCAACTTTCCCTTCCCTTCCATCTTGAGGACCCTGCTACAAATGCAAAATACTTCACAGCCAGATTCTATGATCATATAAATAAATGCATCCATCCCCCTCTGAAATAAATGCACCACATTTAAAAATAAACCTTCATTGTAGAACCCTAATATAAACAGGCTGTACAATAAAATAAAAATGTTCATACCATTTCACATAAAACAAATTTAATTCTGCACAAAAGCACTCTTGCTAAGTCTAACAGAGAATTCTGGATCTTGATTATATCAACCAAAGATAGATAAGAGGTAAAATTAGCCACCTAGGTGAACAACACTTACAAATGCTTTTTTTAACAATGTTGAAAACCTCAGAAACGATATTTAAAATTATATTCAGCTAATAATGATATGAACTGAGGCCCAGATTCAAGCAAGCTTACACTCACAGTAAGCCTGTGTATGCTAAGAGCAGAGATGAGTGCACTCTTTGCGATTTCGTAGACAGCTCTATACATCATGCCCAGCTGCAAACAAGGATTAGTGGCAGAATATGAAGGAACAAATAGCCGAACTACAAGCTAATGAAGCAAATCACCTTGGCAACGCAATTCTAGAACACATATAACCTGTGTCTACACACCGCGCTTCCTTCAGCCCTCATTATCAGTACTCTTTGGAACACAGGCACAAAGACACTTAGCAGCAGTAATCCCTAACATTTGTTTTTCTATCATTAATCTTTATGATCAACAGGTTTTAATACAAGGTGCTGATGCTGATGGCAAACCTCAGCCTAGCAAGAGATGAGTGTTTAGACCTTGTTTGACTTGTCTCTTCATGGGTATAAATAATAGAGTGATACAGGGTAGACAGGGATACCTTAGAGGAAATAGTCAACATCTAGCATCCTCATCTGAGGTCACAGGGAAATCGTGGAGAACCCATACCAGAAGAAACAAAGGTATGTGTGACAATATGTGTACAAACTACAGGCACTTTTCTGAAACCTACAGAAGGTATAGTATGGGTGTCACAGGCAGCATATAAGGGAGCATATGTAGTTTCCATGTACCCCAGAGGTGCAGGCTACCACCATACACCATTTTCATGCCATAGAATTTTCTGTGAGATTCTTGGGGTCATAGACTGCACACTCACACACACGCGCATACACACACACACACACACACACACACACACACACACACACACACACACACACACAAACACAAACACACTCACACACACAGACACACACACACGTGTGCGCCGCACACGCACACACACACACACACACACACACACACACGTGCGCACACACACACACACACACACACACACACACACACACACACACACACACACACACACACACACACATTGAAATAAAAGGGAAGGAGGTACATAAATAGAAAAGGGTATCACACTATCAGCTGTCAGGGGATTTGTAATGCCCAAAGAGTCATTTGTAATGTGTGTGCAGGTAACCCTCTCAGTTTCCAGAACTACAACATATGGCACACCTGTGAACTCTCTTAGGTTTTCTAGGGACAAATTCTCACAAGGGCATTTAATAGGGAATGCAGGTTATGCATTGGAACCTTGGCTCATGACACCCATGAGAAACCCAACAACCCCACTGAGCAAAGTCATAGTGATGCACACGCTCAGGCTACAAATATTATAGAGCATGCTTTTCACCTGCTGAAGTCATGTTTCTGATATCTGGATACATATGAAGACACATTTCTGTATGACCCACCCACCTCTGACAAAATACTGACAATATGTGCTATTTTACATAATATCATTGTTAGTGTACAGCTGCAACAGAGACAACAAGGCCAAGGACCATACCTACCAGTACCACAAGCAGAGCCAGTAGGACAAGCAGATACAGATGAGGGTTCTGATGATGAACCAGCAGCTAAGAATGATCCTGGTAGATGGAGGCATGCACAATATACCATTGCCCTGGCCAAGAGGCAGTGAATAGCACACACACTCACTTCCTAAATGAAAACTTGAGAAGCTAAAGACACACAAATGGTAACAGTGATGCACACAAATTTATCAGCCATTAATTTATCAACCATTGTATCAGCAGCTTTAACCAGGGTAAGTGATGAACCTATAAAGAAAAGAAAAAAATAATTACCACAAGTTCATAGATTGCTACTAGGCTAACTGCCCTTGTAGGCAATTTCAAGCGTAGTCAATTACCCCATGTGAGAATCAAACCATGCATCTTGTGTTTACAAGGTAAATACCAAATCATTTTGCCAACCCTCCAAGCACCATATGCAAATGTTGCACTTCTATAAGATAAAACACTTCTCAGCTGTACAGGAAGTTCAGCATTAACTCACAAGCAATATGGGCAACATATATACATGAACAAGTAAGCTATTTAAGGTATATGAAAATGCCCTTTCATGGTACACATACATAGCCTGTCTCAAGACAAAACAAGTCCATGTCAAACTCACCCCCCACAATGTTAAGTTGCACAATAATCCACACCACTAGATGATAAACCATACTTATGTAATCCTAATAAAGAGTCTTGTAATAAGTCCCTTAGGATCCATGACTGACTCCAGCAATACTGGAGTAAGTCTTTGGGAGTAGGATAAAGGATGATAGATGTGGTATGGATGTTTGCCACAGGGGACTGGACCAGTTAAATGATATCCCAAAGGGGGACTGAAAATATATAAAAATAATACTGAGTTTTGCCATTTTCAATCACTATGTTGAGAAATATATTTTCATGAAGATGTTCATTGCAATGTCCACTAACCTCAGAGTTTTTTTTTATTATTATTATTATAAAAAAAAAAAAAAAAACATTTTCTTGTACACCTGCATGGAGGAGGTTGTTGTGGTTTTGACCACCAGATTGGAGCAAATATATTTTCAACATGACCATGATAGGTTTATTACCTTTTCAAATGCCCAAAGTGGGGCATGTTTTGTAGAAACATGAAATTTTGCAGGACAAAACATAACTATGGCCAGTGAAGAGGACAGAATTTCACTTTTTTGCCAAAATAAAAGCGTATTCTTGTATCATCTGAGTTGCTATAATAACTGTTTCATGCAACTATTAAAGAAAACATGGGAAACATTTTTTTTGTCCCACAATCTGAGGGTATTTGCCATTTTTTAGTGTTTTTTTGAAGGACACAACTGCCCAAAAGACAGACTCTCCCTTGCAATGAGAGACAGGTGGTAACCATAGACCATAATGTATGATCTAATGTACAGATACTACAATAAGGTAATGCTTCAAACTAGTTTAAAGAACTTAAGTTATTGTTTAGGTGTTTGCTATGTTGAAAAGACTTTGCCTACATTTTCAAAAACATTGTATTTCATAGTTGTGTTTGGTGATTTGTTCTTGATGAGGTACCATTGCAGTATGCATGGCATCGAAGATGGATCTGATCAGTTGTCCTACATCAATGTTTAGTAAGTCACCCAGTTAAAGAAAAACATTTTTGTGTAATGGGATTATACTCTGTCTTGCATTTTCACTTTGTTTTCATAGAGTCTAGGGTTGTTTACGACTGTCACGTGAATGGTGAAACATAAACATTAAATAGTTTAATAACTTATAGTTTTCTGACCTACACCCACGCACTACATTAGTACAAAACATTGTTGTTTGCAGCTGACTCCTAGAAGTGTTATATACTATCTTCCCTGTAACATAATGAATGCACGCATAATTGTCAGAGGCAGAGAGTAACAAACCGTAGTGTAGGATTAGTGATGTGCGAAATAGACTGCATTTCAAGAACAAATTATAATGAGTAACATTACCTCACTTTGAAATGGCATGGCTGCCATTTAGTTATAAAAAGTGACATTATCAGGGGGATACATGTTTTACAGATAATTGATGTAATTATTAAAGTAACCTTCAAGTAAGTGATGCCTTTCGTTTCAGCCTGTACAGTTTTCAGTTAAAACATATTTGACCATATTTGCAAGGTCAATGAAACTGATTTTTATTCATGGATTATTGCAAAGGAAACTGCCCCTGTCAAAGTGGTTTCTAAAGGGTAAAGTCTGTTATGCCGTCCATCTGTAAAAATGTTAAGAATTGCATAAATCATACAAAGCAAAATATGTCTCCTGGCTATCTTTATAATAAATAGTGAAAAATGATCAGGTAGTATGAAATGCCATCATACTGTCTCCAGCTGCATTAAGGGTCATCACATGGACTTAGCAAAATTATGAAGTAAACCTCTGTTCTGTTTAAGCCATCCAGCTGTGAGCATTACTGAAAGAAGTTAAGGTAATGCTGTTATGCATGGTAATGGAGCCATCTCTCCTTCTCCATAATGTCCTTGACTAACAGTTTTATTTTGACCCAGTCTTGCAAACATAGTGCACGCTTTGTATAAATCGATTATTGTGACCATACATTTGAGATAGTGATTACCAAAAACAAGCATGGAGATGTAATTTCAGGGGAAGCAAGTCTTAAGATTCAAAACAAATTTTACATTCTTTTAAAACTAACACAAAATAAATACTGGTATTTGTGAAATACAGCAAAAATAACAGTTATATTAGCGTAAAGTTGTTATTATTCAGTAAATATCTTTGGATCGTTTTTTTTTTCCTTTTTTTTTTTTCAGAAAAAGCCTTTGAGATTATTGTTACAGTTGTGTAATGTCTATGTTTTTATTATAATATATACATATATATATATATATATATATATATATATATATATATATATATACATATATATAGTGACTGAAATTTAAAAGAAAATAATGTAAGTATGCTAAATAATTATTACTTTAGAAACATCTTGCCTTAAATAAAACAACATTTTATTCATAGTTTATAAGAAAGCCATCACTTTATACAGGTCATATGTTCTTTAAATGTAATCCATTTGTTAATGGACTAACTGAACTGGTCCTTCTTCAAATCTATTCAGCTTTGATCCAGGCTACATGGGTATAGTTAAGAATAAATTATAACTAAAGCATATAAAATGTAGCAGAGCAACCATCATGTTTTTATGAGATGAGAGAAAACTAGAATAACACATGCATTTTGAGACAGTTCATGATATACTCAATGCAGACCTCTCAACCTCTTAGTGCAAGCAATCTGGAGAAAGCCCAACAAAATGGGGGACATATTTTAAATATTGCTCTTATAAACTTAGAACATTGCTAGAGTAACAGGATCTGTTTTAACATACATTTTCTGTAAGATCTGCAGTCTGAAAGTCAAATGTATGCCATTATTTAGTGACTTCAGCCCTCAGATCATCCTAGTGATTTGCCAGAAAACCACAACATTTGTACGGAACAGAGCAAAATATGAGCCAATAAACTGGATAGTCGGCAAAAATCTGGACAGAGGTCAAAATGGAATTGAGGACCCCATAGTCCTAAGATTAAATCTCACCAGTAACCTGTAGTGTTTCTTCCTATGATCTCAAGTAGCTTTCAGTCTAACTTTACCAAAACAATATATTACTCTGCCCCTCCAAAACTGTACATTCTGCTGCCCCTCCAATTGTTAGCATGCTTCCATTGCATTCTTAAAACATGTGCTGACTTTAAATACCATAAATCATCCATGTCTTCCTGTCAAGCTGCCTCACTAAGTCATACACTCAGTTATGACATCATCTTCCATTTCACTTTTTCCTATCCTCTCAGTTTAGAATGTTTCAATTATTTTAATCTTAATGCCAACATGAACATCTTTAATTAGTATTGCTGGGTTTAGTTAGATCTGGCATGATTTAATCATGGGAGCAAAACCCAAGTAATAAAAAAAAAGATCATCTGCAACTAAACTCAACCCACATACAATCATGGATGATTATTTCTGTATTCTGTAATTATTAAAAAACAAAAGAAAAAGAAAGAAATATAGCTTGCTTTCAGTTTCAACTAGTACATTTATCTCCAAACTACTTTCTTTAGCAGTGTTGTTTCACTACCATTGATGTTTCATAATGGTTCACCAGAGAACTGTACATGTATTGGACACATTTCCCTATACTTCTGCACTGTACCAGGTAGAGTACAGTTTATGACATTTTTTCTGTTGCAGAGTGAGGAACGTGTATGCATCCTTATTGTCTAAGTAATAATGTCTGTTGCCTTCTCATGTCCTGGTGACAAATTACATGCAATTTTTTGAATATCGAGTCTCAAATTTTTATTATATTTACCTTAAAACAGAGCAGAAATTTGTCTTCCATTATTTTCATAGCTGATTTTTCCCCATGTAGTGTAGTAGAGAGCATAAAGCTATAGCTATTTGTTTTTAATAGTACAGCCATCAGACTATTCCCATTGTTAATGCTGTATGTACAGATACACTGACTGTTCTGTTTAATTAGTGTACATGTTGTGGATTACTAATGTGGTTTCATCATATTCTGAAACTTTCATTGTTTGTTTTTCTTATCCATTGTACCCAAAATATTGTTTTCCTCTGTAATATTGTTAATTTGTCTCTATTCATATGTATTTGTATGTCTGTTTGGGGCTTTTCCCCTCGGGTCTCCACTGAAAAAGGGTAATTCTTACCCAGCTGGACCAACCCGGTTAACAAATAAATAAATAAAATAAATATATATATATATATATATATATATATATATATATATATATATATACATATATACACAAATGGGTACCTATCAAAACCTCAAGTTTTCAGAAACTCAAAATTTATACGGTCAAGTTCATATGATCGATTTTCTGAAAAATCAAAGCTTTTGAGTGGAGGATAGAGTAGTGTGAGGATCATGGCATTTACCCTTTTCCACACTGTACTGCAATCTTGGAGTTGGTATGCAGGGGGTGAGGGGGGGAGCAGTCCCACACATGAGTGGTGTAGGGTGGCTTGCCTCCCTGCAAAAACATAGAAAAAAAGGTAGATTTTTGATGTTTTCTGATGTTCGAGTTTTCATAAAATTGACCCTATTGTCTCAACCATATGAATTTCGAGTTTCTGAAAACTCGAGCTTCTGGTAGGGATCCACAGAAACACACTGACATACACTCATACATATAAATGTATAAAGATTGCATTTTTTTGATTAAAAATGTTTTAATCATGCTGGTGATTCTTAATTTGCAAATTAAGCTATGCTGTTTAGGGTCTTTCAACTATATGCCTAGAAAATGTTGGAATAATTTTTTGGCTGAATGAAGACAATCAGAATGTCTATCACTTTTTTAGAGTATGGATCACTGGTTCAGTGAAAGGGTATTTTGGACCATTACTTCATGAAAATTATCTAGATATGTTCTCTATTGAGGTCCCTTAGCTGATCCAAACATTGCAGTGTTAAAACATTGAAAACGTTCACATTACTTGAAGTGCAATTTTAGAAATCTTCATGGTACTGAAAAAATATAAGACATACCTAACAAAATTAAAGTTGTGCAAATAACTCTTCCGTCTCAATAATTTCTAATTATATCAGTTATGTCCCTCCTCAAATGTCTCAAGATTTTCCAATACGCACTGTAAGACACTCACTTGGTTGCACTTGCGGTTTGAAACACACACACACACACACACACACACACACACACACACACACACACACACACACACACACACACACACACACCTAGTTCTCTCAAATAGAGAACTGGCTTAACAACTCACAACTCATACTAAATCCCAAGAAAACACAACTAATGCTATTCCGCTCTACTAAAATGAGCAACCTTACCTCCTCTATACACTCCATCAGAAAAACCTAAATCACCCCTGTCACTGAGGCTAAACTCGTAGGAGTTGCCATTGACCAGCAACTCAAATTCACAAAGCACATATCAACAACCATCACTAAAGTCCACAACAAGCTAGGCTCTCTCTATCATTGTAAATCTCGAATTGCAATAGCCAGGACCCACATCCTATCTACTCTACTTTATGCATCCCCAATTCTAACTAATCTTTACAACAAAATTGCTAGATTCACTACCAATGCCAATTCACGATCCCACCACTGCCTTTCCCTACAAGCCTTGCACTGGCTTGAATTTCTGAACCTATTAAGGTAGCATCAGCTTGGCCTAGCTCATTTAATTCTGTACTATCCCGAGAAAACCCCTGACCTGACGGGCATGCTGAACTTCTACAATTCAAAGAGACAAATTTGGTCCACCAACAAAGCCTTAATCAAAACCATCACATGCAAAAACAGCTCCGGGGAATCACTATTTGCTCAAGAAATAGCAAAAATATGGAACAACCTTCCCCCTGACCTCAGACTACAAAACTCGACACCCTCCTTCAAAAGCTTACTTAAAACATACCTCTCCGCCAACCATCATGCAACTGTAATTGACCCCCTGAAGCCTTGTCCACTTACTATTTCTACACCCCATCTATCCTGGACAACACAAACAGCACCGTCTAACTATACCTAGCCAATAACCTATATATGAGTGTATGTACGTGTGTGTGTATGTGTGTGTGTGTGTGTGTGTGTGTGTGTGTGTGTGTGTGCGCGTGTGTGTGCGCGTGTGTGTGTGTGTGTGTGTGTGTGTGTGTGTGTGTGTGTGTGTATGCATGTGAATATATATATATATATATATATATATATATATATATGTGTGTGTGTGTGTGTGTGTGTGTGTGTGTGTGTGTGTGTGTGTGTGTGTGTGTGTGTGTGTGTATGTGTATATATGCATATATTTATATATATATATATATATATATATATATATATATATGTGTGTGTGTGTGTGTGTATTTGTATGTATGTATATGTGTGTGTATGTATGTATATATGTGTATGCATATATATGTATGTATACTCTTACATGTATATTTGCTTGAATGTATATATAGAAAACGTTGTGAATTATCTTGCAATGGGTTCTTATCTACTCTTATTGTATATTTTGTACACTTGTATTTTCAACCAAAAGGGGGAAATATCCTCTTATTGTATACTAACAGCTGTTAAGTCTACAATCTGTATGCTGCTACACTGTAATGTCTCTTTTGTAAATTTTTCTTCTGTCTGTAAAGTTATGGAGTTTTTCTCCCTAGGACTCCACTGAAAATGGACACGTTGTCCAGTCGGACTATCCTGGCAAACAAATGTTAAATAAATAAAATAAATAAATAGTAGTTTCTACTACAGCAGTTGCTGCATGCTAATTTGTGTTTTGTACTCTATTTCTATTTTATTTTTTTAAAATGTGAGGCTGCCACAACCAGACATTGGCTTGATACTCCTGTTTAATACAGCACTTAGTTAGCTCTTTAATTCTCATGGTGATTAAAGATAAGGAGCATATGTGTACTTCTCACGGTATTTCGTGTTCTGAAATGACAGGTACATGTTTCCTTACAGATGAGTGCAAAATTTCACTAGAATTCCTTAGTAAAGTTTTTAGCTTTTTCACTGCAAAACCCTTGCCTCTGGCTAAGATCTAAACTTTTTTCATATTTCCTCTGTGAATTTTTTTCTGCATATTCTTATAGACTTCCATAAATGTAAACTTACTATTAGGCCTCCATAACTTAAAATGATCTAAAATATTATTTAGGACAAACATATATTTTAATCCACAAATTCCTGCAATTAAAAAAAAAATCAATCAATAAATAAATCCAAGAACATGAATTAATATGGATAGAAACAAATGCCTAGCTACAACGTTCATAATCTTTTGTAGCATTTTATATACCCTATCTCATAACATTTGCAAGATTTTGCCTTCGGACGTCTGCTTCTATTACACTTGCAATGCTACTCAGAGCTATAAGAAGTCTACAGAAACTCTTATACACTCTCCGGAAAGATCTCGTAGTACAGCCATTTAAGTTGTGTATGACTGGTGTGGTTATGTGTCATAATACAAAACGTTCTCAATACTTTCTGAAACAAAGCAACAAGTCATTGACATGCAAATGTGCACAACATCTTGGTAGCATACCTGTAGATTTCAGGAAATGTACAGTGCATGCAGAGTTACTTTCATTGATATGGTGGTACTCACAGGTACTTAAGAGACACCAGGTAAACTAAAAGTTAATTTTAAGTTAATTTTAAGAAAATGGCTAATTATACTAAAATATATATTTGCTAATTTTTGAGGCAATATTTAAAAAAATGTTTCAGCTGATAGCAAAACCTGTGGCCCTGAGTGATTTGTCTCACTTATTACATACAGCCTGTAGGTGGTGTAGCTAAAATAGATCATGCTTATGTGCATAACACACACCCAACACACCCTACTGTGGTTGCCCTGAGGCAAAACCCAAATGCCAGGGACTTCACTAGAACATCTCCTATCTTTTCTGCTGCTTTCAAGTGATTTATATGGACTAAAACACAGACCTTAAACAACCCTCTTCGCTGGAACTCAGTTTCTCTAATAACAGTATTCTGCTTTCATAACTTTATACAGCCTTTCTCATCTTTGGTTTAAAGCAGAAGGTCTTCTGACTCAGACCACACTATTCTGTTTGACAAGTTCGTAAATTTAAAGGGCAAAAAAGAAGATTAAAGTGAGGAGCGATCTTTAAGATTGACTCCTTTCCTGGATTTTCATTTTATTTTTTTAGTCTGTGTGCCTACATTTTAATATAGAGCCATGAGATTTACTCTGCAGGAGTTCAACTCCACCCTGTTGAATTGCAGCATCGTATTAATGTTTGCGGTTTTATGTGCCTGCACATTGAAGCAGTTTGCCTTAGCAAATATTTTTCTTCATTCTCTGGAACTTGCCTTTTCTGTTGTTGCATTCTCTTGATGTTCTGTGTGCTGTGGAATAGGTCCACTCCTCGGCTTTGCCACTGTGATTGCCTAAACCTCATTGGAGGACTACAAAGACTAGAGATGGGATGCTCATTATATGTGTACGCTGCTGGTGTAGTGGCTTGGATTGAGGAATATTAGTTGTTTCTTTTATTTTATTTTATTTTAGTATAAAAGTGACACGGAGAGAGAGAACGAAATGTGCAGTCAGAGATGTAGGGAGAGAGAGAGTGGAAAACATGGAAAGAGAAGACTGGGAATAAAGCTTGGTGACACTTAATAAGACTCTATATCCTTTCTGTGTTTTCTGTACATTTTTATATACTTGATATGCTGCTTGCTGATCATTAAGGGTTTATATCATTAGGGATGGCTTGCATATATCAGCCATGTGCTAACTTTCTGGTACTGCATGAACTGTCAACTCCTGTCTGAACTATTTTTATTTATTTATTTATTTTACATTTGTTAACCGGGCTAGTCTGACTGGATATATTTCCATTTTCAGCAGAGGCCCGGGGAGAAAAGCTCCACATATGGACATAAGAGATTTATAATGAGTGCAAATAACAAGTTACAAATAACAAGTTACAGACTTGTAACACTTCAACCAATGCATCTTGATTACAAAAAGAAGGCAACTGGAAAAACTAAAATACATTCTATTAAACATCAATACAACTTCTAGAACCTGATAAATAATAAGAGAGACCAGGAAAAGAACTAAAACATTGAAACCTAAAACTAGATTACAAAGAAGTACACTACCTAGACTATCTAAATACTATCATCTTTAGCATAATTACATATTGTAGCATGAGAAGAGAGAGTAAAGGGACAGGAGGTAGCAAAAAGAGCAGTAGAAGGGCAGTGTAGAGTTGATAAAGATATAAGCTTCCTGGGAATAGGGTCAGAGACACAAGGAATAGGATTTGTGAGGAGAAGGAGGCAAGGTGGTGAAAGGCCAGTTAAGGGGGGGGGGCGTAAGAAAAGGGAGAGGAGTGGTAGGTAAGGAATTAACATTTAATCAGGATTTGAACAGGGACACATCCAGTGGCTTTTCAGGTAGATTCTAAGTTTTTGTTTAAACAAAGTAGTAGATGCCATAGAAGTAAGTTCAGTAGGAAGTTGATTCCACTGTTTACCCAAGGCATTTGAGAAGAGGGAGTCACCAGCTAGGTTATTAGATTTTGTCAAGGAAACTAGCAGTTTGTTTGATGAGCGAAGGGAGTTTAGATTAGAATATGTGGTTAAGAGGTTAGAAAGTGCAGGTGTCTTTTGACTTTGGTATAGAGCTCTATGGACAACTGTAAGTTGGGAAAGAAGTAGCATGTTAGACAGTTCAAGCCAGTTAAGTTGCTGCAGATTTAAACAGTGATGTGTTCTAAAAGGCTTACCAGTAACAAATCTGGCTATGTTATTGTAGGTGGTTGATAGTTTGTGAAGATTGTTTTTTGAGGTTAGTGTAGATTGGTGAGGCATAGAGAAGAGTAGAGATGAGGTGAGAGTGGGCAAGAGTAGCTTTAGCTGGGGAGGTTAAAAAAGTCCTAATTCGATAGAGAGAGCCGAGTTTCCTGTTTACATTTTTAATGGTATTATTAATGTGACAGTCAAAGGTAAGGTTGTTGTCTATTGTGACACCTAGCAGTTTGGTAGTGGGGTCAGGTGATATAATGGTTCCATTATTAGATAAGATAGTGAAATCTAGTGCAGGGGATCTATTAGTAGGCTTAAAGAGTAGTAGTTTGGTTTTTTTTGCGTTAAGGAGTAGGCGGGATCTATTAGTAGGCTTAAAGAGTAGTAGTTTGGTTTTTTTTGCGTTAAGGAGTAGGCAACGTTTTAAGAACCAAGTTTCGACTTTGGAGAATATATCTTGTGTATTAGTTTGGAGTTCAGCAATGGATTTAGCAGATCAAATTAGTGTGGAGTCGTCAGCATATTGTATGCATGTAGCCTGGGGAGTAGCTGCTTGTAGGTCATTTATAAAGAGAGAGAAAAGAAGAGGTCCGAGGATAGAGCCTTGGGGGACCCCAAGTGAAATAGGTAGAAGAGATGATAGTTTCTTATCCCAGAGAACGGCTTGTTTCCTATTAGAGAGATAGGAACTGAACCAGTGGACAGCTTTAGGCTCTAAGGAAAGAGATTTGAGAATTTGTATAAGGAGAGAGTGATTAACCATGTCAAAGGCTTTGGATAGGTCGATAAAGAGAGCTGAAGACAGGATGTTATCATTACGATTCTTGTTAATGGTCAGTAAAGGAGAGGAGAGCGGTAGTTGTGCTATGAAAAGGCCTAAAGCCATGTTGACAAGTAGTAAGAATGTTGTTTTTTATTAGGTGGTTCATTAACTGCTGGTGAACACATTTTTCCATGATCTTAGCGAGTGGGGACAAGAGAGCTATGGGTCTATAGTTGGAGTATTCATAGGAGTTACCTCCTTTGTGTAAGGGTATTATGTGTGAGATTTTCCAGATGTCAGGTATGGTTTCTTCACTGATAGTTCTATTAATGAGAATGGATATGGGATAGGCTATTTCGGAGGCTGCTTTTTGAAGGAATTCAGATGGAAGTTGGTCTGCTGAAGGGGAGCATGGTTTGAGTTTATGGATACATTTCTGTATAAAGGAGGTAGAGATGGGTAGAAGCCTAAAGGTTGGGAGTTTGAGGGATACAAGGTCAGGGATGTTAGTGTTGTCACAAGTGAGATGAGAGGCCAAGGCATTAATAGTGTCAGTAAAGAAAGAGTTGAAAGTATTGGCTATATCAAGGGCAGAATTCTTTTCAGACCCAGATGGGGATGGAGTGGAAGTCTGTCCAGGGTGAAGAAGTCTATTTAGGGTTGACCAGAATTTTTGATGGTTGTTGTGATTAGTTTGCTGGAGGTTACTAAAATAACTTCTTTTATCAGTGAAGATGGCTTTTTTGGTAGTGTTTCTTCGGTGCCTGAAAGTCTGTTGGTCTATAGGAGATTTGCTAGTTCGCCATTTTTTCCATGCTTTATTTCTAAGTAACATTTTTTGTCTAGTGTCATTAGATAGCCAAGGGGCAGGTTTTGATTTAATTCGGATGGAGCGTTTTGGTGCATGGTAATCTAGAATTGTTAGGAATGTGGTGTTAAAGTATTGGACAGCTTCTTCAAGAGGCAGTGTCTTTACTGGGTTCCAGTTACAGGCATTTAGTTCAATTTTAAATTGAATAGTGTTGAAATGTTTAAGATCGCGTATGGTTCTAACAATTGGAGTTATTGTATACATTGCAGATGGTACAACTCTCTTCTAATCTGTTCTGCTTTAGGTGATATTCTTGCTCCCCCAATTAAATTTTCCAGCTATAAGTCATGTGCCCATGGAAGAGTTTTTATATCATTTTGTGAAAGACTAGTGTCATCATGAATATTAAACCATGGATGTATTTTATTTCTTCCTTGAAATAATTTCTTTCCTTGATCTTGAATTTTGTTTAGGCCATCATTGGATCAAAAGGTTGGGGAAAAAAGGTCCAAAATGCATCACAGAGCACTTAGAACCACATGGCCTTTGGGGTACTCACGGTTCCCTGACCCCTGGCTTAATTCATTTATTTCCTCTACAGTCAGTACAGTACAATCTACGCATTACCTTCTGTGATGTCACATGTTTGGTCACACATATCATGTCCCAGGCTGGAGATCCAACAGGCAGCAACTGTACTGAGATGTGAATCCAACACCACCCCTATCCAGAGTCCCGTAAGAATACCCAACTGCCTTCAACAAATGTAAGGTGGGATTCTAGGGTAAGCAAATAGGCAGATCATAATGACATGCACCCTGTCATATGAAGAAGACATTCAAGGGTTTTGATACATGGGAATATGCAAAGCCAGTTTAAATTAAAATATGCAGATTAAACATAACTGATAGCAAGCATTTTTTGTATAACTGAAATGAAACAGAATTTCCCTACTTTTGCCATACTTCTAGAAAGGTGTTCACAACACAATAAAGCTGATAAATTAATATATTAGAATTAAAAATAAAGGCTAAGCACAGCTAAGCATGCTAAGCTTATTAAACTAAGAAAACAAAGTTTGCTGTATGGTAGTATACTGAAATAAATAATATTTGAACACACAACCTAATATGTAACAATTCCAGGAATTCATAAGAAATTTGATAACTTTGATTATATTCTACATGGAAGTAGCTGTCATCCACCTCATTCTATAGAAACTACCCCTTATGGAGAATTTTTACGGATGGTGAGAAAAATGAGTGTTGAGATGAGACAGACAGGGCAGCTCAGATGTTTATAAATAGGGGATTTATTGAAGATTTAATTAATGAAGTAAATAATAAGATGAGCAAAAAGAGATTAAAATAATTTATAAAAAACAGGAGAAAGGGATTATCTCAAGGAGGGGAGAAAATAGTGAAGACTTTATATAGCTTGCTACCAAATATACATTGTTTTCCAACCAATTCAGGGATTTGATAAAATATTACTGGGATATGTTAAAAAGGGATGAACGTTTGAATTTTCTGAATGATAAGAAATTGAGGTTCTCCTATATGAGGGGGAGAAATATCAAATATTTCATATTTCATGGTAAATTACATCTTCCACTGGTAACAAGACAGCAGGGGGTGGCAACTTATAGTACTTTCCCTTGTGGAAAGTGCACAGTATGTCAATATGTAGTAAGTAGTTAATGGTAAAAAATTCCAGGTACATTTTAACTGCAGTAGTGAAGGGGTTATATATGCAAGAAGAAGCTTAGAGGAAAAAAAAAACTTGAGATATTGTATATTTTGCACACAGATGTTAAAAAATATCTTCATAAATTAAGATTGTGACTGTTAGATCACTTGGTAGACATTGATCTATCATGTGCTTATGGTCTTGTTAGAGGCCTATGGTTCTAACATTTTTATTCTCCTTCAATAACTTCTACCAGATAGAAAATATACTGTTAATGGATGATTTGATTAGGGCTACATAACATACCTCTTAACCTCTTACAACAATAAATCTGGACAAAACCATAAATAATGGGGTAAAAAGGCCCAAAAATAGGGAACATTCTTAAATATTGCTCTTACAAACTTAGAAAGTAGATAGAACAACAGGTTTTGCATTAGCATGAATTTTCTGAAGGGTATGAAGTCTGAAACTTAAATATCAGTCATTATTTTCTGATTTAAATCTTAATTTGTCAATTATTTGCTAGAAAACCACAGTTTTATGAAAAATGGACCAAAAATATAAGGCAAAAATCTGGACACTCTGCAAAAATCTGTACAGTTGAGAAGTGTGTTGCATGACAATCTTCATCATCTGCCTTGTGAACAAAATATTAATATGACCATTATAAAAAACAGATCCATATACTTCAAACAATACCAGCTTTATGGGTGTTTGTATGGGGTGGAGGCTTGGGGCAGACCTGAACTGATCCGGGATTCAAAAAGTATCTTGTAATGAAAAGTACACGTCCAACAGAGTACCTCACGGATCCCCTTCAAGCGCAACCTTGATGAGTGGATGGGAAAATACAAATTTGTCCCAGGAGTTCCACTTGTGTCCCTCACTGACAGGTGTGACAGGTGCTGACTGAGGTTTCTTTTTGGGGATAAACTCTTGGCTAGGCTTGTAAGGGCCCCAGGGCCATTGACCTAGTAACCACCTATGATCCTGTGATCCTAAATGTTATAGAATAATGCTGTGAAATGAAGATGGCATAAAGTGATAAATAACTCTTTGGCACTCATTCATCAATAAGTCAATACATAAAATAAAATAAAACAAAATACAGCTTAAAAAGTTGATAGATAACCACAGGCATATATCAAACTAAAACATGATGCCTAATAACAGCTGTACTACAACAGTTTAAGTTGCGGATGCACAAAGATCACTGTCTTGAAATCACAGACTCATGTATCATCTAGCCTGTATGGGCTACCACTTACAATAAAATTTGAATATGAGTTCAGCAAGCAGCAATTGCATACTACCAGAGCACATTATTCAAGGTCAAGCAAGGTCACCGTAGAAACTGTGGGGTAGGATTGAGGCGGTGGGTGGTAGTGTAGATTATAGCAGTTATTAAGAAGGGGGCTTAGGAGGGAAATGTCATGGTTAGGCAGGGAAAAGTTAGTACTAGGGTTTGGGACCTAGAGAGGAGTTTTAAGTTTATGGAGTTTAGTGAAAGAGTGCAATCAGAGAGTTTAGGGTTAGGGAGAAGGACTGGAGTTTTAGGTTCAGGGAGTAATCAGGGATTTTGTGGTCAAGGTAGAGTAGAGTTTTAGGCTACAGCAGTGATTGGGGACTTTATGGTTAGGGAGGTGGAGTGAAGTTTTTAAGTTAAGGAGTGAATACTAACGTTAGGTGCTGAATAGGAGTTTTAGGCTTAGAGTTAGGGTTCTGGTAGTGTCAGTTTCATAAGGGCAGACGTTGGGAGGGATAAGCAGTTAAGTAAGATTGAGCAACTGGGAATTGGGGAAATTGAATTTTTGAGCAAGTGGAAAGAAGCAGGCTACTAGCGAGTGAATACTTGTAATACACCACATAATAACACATCTAATGTGTTCAGGCATATTGCCTGCTATCACCTGTATTGTAAGAAAATAAAGAACAGTCAAAGGAAGACAGTTTTAGGTCTTTGCTGTTTCATAATGAGGCATGGCTAGAAGTGGTGTTCATACAGGTAAATGGAAATAATGTTAAATTACTTAGCTGTGCTTCATCGTATCAGTGATGTGGAATGAAACCTTACCAATGAATTACTGTGTTCTTTCAGAAGAGGGTAGTTCAGCTGTCTAACAGCTGCAGGGCATGTGGTTCAAATCTCATCTCAAGTCATTGACAGCATGGAGTTGTGCATCTTTTTGTAGCACTTTTGTCAGTTATCTCTAGATTACTCCTGTCTCTTTGTATCTCACAAAGACATACTGGTAGATGTGCTATACTAAAATTGTCAGTTCATTTGTTAAACTTATCATCAGTCTGTTTAATATACAGGGTCAAAGAAGGACCAGGTCATAACCCTGCTTAACATAGAAATACATTGAACTAAAATTCAAATGTTTAAGTTAATTGCTATACTGTTTGCAAACAGTTTCCCTGATGTTGCATGTCACATTTATGATGTAAGACAAAAGTGATCACTATGATTTTATTTTACTCTTGCAGAGTCTCTTCAGCCATTACTATGAAAATATATCTTAGTTTTCATGCAACCTGCACTGTAACAATTTATTTTCTATTGTATTTTAGTGAATTTATTCACATACTCTGTACCTGTAAATGGTGAAATGTAATAAGTGCACTATCCTGGTAAACAAATGTAAAATAAAATGAATAAATAAAATAAGCAGTCCATTGCAGACATTGCAGTGTGAGCACATAACTTTTATCTTAGTGGCCATGATTACCATCCAGGTAAGAATGATTTCTTTCAAATGCTATGAATCTCACAACATAACAGGCTGCACCTCTGGGATCAGCATGAGCCACAATGCTTAATGGGACCTGACCAAACATATACAGGTTGTACAAATTGCATGTACTTTGCTGTTGGCGGTCTTGGCCATCACCTTCAACCAGCAATATTGACTTAGTCCTACCTGTTACTCCCACCTCCCAGTGCAGTGTCCAGGAAGGCAGGAAGAAAACAAAATGAAACTGCTATAGCGTATACTATTTAATTAACCGCTTTCGTAACAAAAACTTCATCAGAATAATAACATTAAAACAACTGAGCTCTTAAATACAATAAAAACAATCATGTGATTAATAGTCATGTGATTAATGAAATAATTAAAACCAAAATTGGTACAAATCAAATATATTGCTTCTAATCTCCTACATAAGCTTAACTATTCTCAAACTCTAATAAAAATGAGAAAATATTGAATGACCTGCTTTGTTAACGTTTAACCTGCGTTGGTTCAAGTAACATTTAATGTTAACAGTCTCGTTTAGTCCGGGGGGAATATCTGACTTCAATTTAATTTGCCAGAAAGATTCCCTTTGTAAGAGAAAATTCCTGAAATCCCCTTCTCTCATGTCCTTCCTCCCCACCTCTAATACAGAAAATAAAATTTTTTTAAAATGTAAACAAATCAATGAATGCTTGAACAAAGCATTCCTATCATCCCTTGACTTAATACTGTAAATATGCTCCCTTACACAGACTCTTAATTCCCTGGTGGTCATCCCGATGTAAAAGGCATCACAAGAGGAGCACTGGGCAATATAAATAACTCCTCTGGTTCCACAATTAACTGTACCTGGGACCTCCAGGGTCCTGTTAAAAGTACTAATGGAGATATAAGGTCCCGTGGAAATAAAGCGACAAAAATTGCAATGGTTACATGTAGTCATTCCCCTATTCTGGGCCACTGATTTAACAGCACTGTTTTGCTGTTTCTCAAAGATCCTCTTTAAATTTAATCCACTCTTTTGTACAAAAACGGGTTTCTCTCCTAATACCTGAAAAATTTCCTTATTGCCTCTAATAATGCCCCAGTTTCTCCTTAAAATATTTTGAATCTCCCTACAATCTGAACTCATTTCCAAGGAACATATCAGATTTGGATCCACTTTATTGACTATCCCTTTTCTACCAACTATATCCACGTCTTCCATAGTGAGGTTTAATAATGGGAAATAATTAGTTTCCCTTTTTGACCAAACCTCCTTCTTAGTTCGTTCCAAAAGGTTAACATCATAGCCCCTATTAATAAATAGGGATGAAATGAATGTAAATTCGGCATCCAAATCTGAATTTTTAGAGGTCATACGGCTTGCCCGTATAAATTGACCCCTTGGAATGTTGTTGGTAATAAATTTGGGGTGACCGCTTTTGTAATGCAGGTAACCATTGTTAAAAGTTTTTTTACGAAAAATGGAACTATGCATTCTACCTTCCAAATAGTCCCATTTTAGGGTCACGTCCAAAAAATTCACCTCTGGTCCCCGACATCCCATGGTGAATTTCAAGTAGTCTGACGTGGTGTTAACTTCTGTAAAAAATTGGTCAACGGTGGTACTATCCCCATTAATAATAAAAAACAAGTCGTCCATAAAACGACAAAAAAGACGGATGTTGTATTTTTCCGTTAACATTGGTAAAAATTGGTTTTCCCACCATGTCATTACCAGGTTGGCAAATGCTGGGGCTACAGAGGACCCCATGGCCACCCCTCTTTTCTGACGATAATAGGATTTTCCAAAAAGAAAAAAGTTATTTTCTAGTATAACCTCCAATAACCGACATAAAATGGAAATTAAGTTGTTACTGAAATTAGGACTACTAGTAGTCAAAAGACCCCTAATGGCTTCAACTCCCTCATAATGGGGAATGCAGGTGAATAATGAGATTACATCTAAAGTGAACATAGTCTGCAGTTCAGGGTTGTACCCGTATGTACACATAAACTGATTTATTCTCTTAAGGAAATGCCAAGAATCCTGAATAAAAGAAGGTTGTTCAGAAACTACAGGTCCAAGAATAGCATCTAAGACTAAGGAAATACCTTCAGTGGCAGAATAAGGTGCCGAGACAATAGGTCTAAAAGGGGGCACAGTAACAGACTTGTGTACTTTGGGTATCCCGAAAAGTACACCTATCCTAGGGTGTTCTATGTTACAAAATTCGTATAATTCCAGGGAAATTTCCCCATTCATAAGGGCATCATACAAGAAGGACTGAATCAAACGGTAACGCCGTTTGATTTCAAAAAGAGGAATAATCTCATATTCTTCCTGATTTCCCAATAAATCCAACATACCCTCCTCATACATCTCTTTTTCATAACAACAATGTTATTGCCCTTATCGCTTTTCATAAAACGAAATTCAGTGGTTAAATGTTCTAATTTGTTCAAGGCCCGCCTTTCATCCTTTGACAAATTGTCGTCGAAGTTTGAATAATGACCTAACAAACTGTCAACTTCTTTAATACATGTTTCTTCAAAACCTTTAGGGTATGATGTAGCTTTGGGCAATAAAGAGAGGGCTTAACAAAGGTGTTTCGAGTGGAGGGTAAATCATGTAACAAGAAATGTAAATTTAGCTTCCTAGAATACTTCTTAATGTCCACAACAGTTCTCACATAGTTGGCCCTATTGTCTGGAATAAAATTTAAGCCTAGTTTTAAAACCTTAAGCTCCTCGTTACAAAAAATAATCAGTTAAATTTATAATACTGAAGTGTTCATTGGTGGTAATTATGTCTCGTCCCCGATGACTGGGAACTCAAAAGTCCGGCTTCTTGTAGAGACAGTTTTAGTCACCATTGGGTTTTTTCGGTTAGAAACTGTTCCTGTTGTGGGCAAGGAAACAGGTGGAACTGACCCTGTATCAACATTAGGGCCCACAACTGTATTCTTGTTGGTAACGTCAGTAACAGGCAGCGGTGGGAAGTTTTCATCATCCACCGCCAAACTGTACCCTCCTTGCCCTTTGTCCAAAAGGGTGTTGCCACTAAGAGGCCTATTGGAAGCCCCCCGGTCGCTTAAGTTGGTTTTAAAGCGATTCGATGCTTCAAACCTAATTGAGGAGTTGTTAATTACCCCACGGGCACTACTGCGGTGTCCCACTCCTTTGGTATAAAGTCTGTTGTCAGATTTATTAAAATTTTGCCCTTTGTTATTGACTGATTTCAATGGTTTAATTGGAATTCCAAAGTTAGCGTAAGCGGAATTATTTTTGTAGGATTCCACGTCACGCAACAATTTTGAGTGCTTTCTATTGATATTGTCAGTAGACAGTTGTTCCGTTTCTTTAGAAACTGTCTCTAAGAAGTCACAAAACTTGACATTACCCAAAAGTTGTTTGAAAAAAGTCTCCAACTCCATAATTTCTTTCCTTAATACTTCTGTTTTTACCAAATTGTTGTCATACAATAACTTCAGGAACCGTAGTCCCGCTTCGTTAAAAAAACAAACTAGTTCGTCAAAAAACATATCACCAGTTTGAACCCCGTTGGGGCACTTAAAGAATCTTAGGCCCTTTGGAACTATCTGAAGCTCCAAACAACGGGCAAAATAACAATTTTCGATGTGAATGGCTTCATACCTTTTAAGCAGTCTTAGTAGGTGTTCCCGTTTGGAGTTAAAGTCCTTGTTGAAAACCACATTCGGTGTCTCCTCCGTTATACCAAGCTCCTTAAAGGGATTGTCAACACGGTCGATAAGGTCCTGAAAAGATACCCGACCAATGATCCGTTGACGAACTGGGGCTACCGGATTAACTTCACAAAAAGCCGGTTCCAGGTGAGCAGCCGTCTCTGTCTCGAAATGTAAATCCGCTGGACTGGAGGCCCTGATAGTGACTTCCGGGTCGTGGGTTCGCGAGGACAAAACCTTCAATGAATTTTTGATCTCCGTGAGAGTCGCAAATAAGAGCATGTTAAAGTTCCCCATTTCCATGGTAGGAGTTGCATGAATACTCATGTTTAATAATGGGTCTTCGCTAGCCTCAGCCATAGACGCAAACCACAGCCAATAAACCAAAAAATGAGCAATACAACAATAAAATGTAATTAACAACTCCTCAATTAGGTTTGAAGCATCGGATCGCTTTAAAACCAACTTAAGCGACCGGGGGGCTTCCAATAGGCCTCTTAGTGGCAACACCCTTTTGGACAAAGGGCAAGGAGGGTACAGTTTGGCGGTGGATGATGAAAACTTCCCACCGCTGCCTGTTACTGACGTTACCAACAAGAATACAGTTGTGGGCCCTAATGTTGATTCAGGGTCAGTTCCACCTGTTTCCTTGCCCACAACAGGAACAGTTTCTAACCGAAAAAACCCAATGGTGACTAAAACTGTCTCTACAAGAAGCCGGACTTTTTTGAGTTCCCAGTCATCGGGGGACGAGACATAATTACCACCAATGAACACTTCAGTATTATAAATTTAACTGATTATATTTTTTGTAACGAGGAGCTTAAGGTTTTAAAACTAGGCTTAAATTTTATTCCAGACAATAGGGCCAACTATGTGAGAACTGTTGTGGACATTAAGAAGTATTCTAGGAAGCTAAATTTACATTTCTTGTTACATGATTTACCCTCCACTCGAAACACCTTTGTTAAGCCCTCTCTTTATTGCCCAAAGCTACATCATACCCTAAAGGTTTTTGAAGAAACATGTATTAAAGAAGTTGACAGTTTGTTAGGTCATTATTCAAACTTCGACGACAATTTGTCAAAGGATGAAAGGCGGGCCTTGAACAAATTAGAACATTTAACCACTGAATTTCGTTTTATGAAAAGCGATAAGGGCAATAACATTGTTGTTATGAAAAAAGAGATGTATGAGGAGGGTATGTTGGATTTATTGGGAAATCAGGAAGAATATGAGATTATTCCTCTTTTTGAAATCAAACGGCGTTACCGTTTGATTCAGTCCTTCTTGTATGATGCCCTTATGAATGGGGAAATTTCCCTGGAATTATACGAATTTTGTAACATAGAACACCCTAGGATAGGTGTACTTTTCGGGATACCCAAAGTACACAAGTCTGTTACTGTGCCCCCTTTTAGACCTATTGTCTCGGCACCTTATTCTGCCACTGAAGGTATTTCCTTAGTCTTAGATGCTATTCTTGGACCTGTAGTTTCTGAACAACCTTCTTTTATTCAGGATTCTTGGCATTTCCTTAAGAGAATAAATCAGTTTATGTGTACATACGGGTACAACCCTGAACTGCAGACTATGTTCACTTTAGATGTAATCTCATTATTCACCTGCATTCCCCATTATGAGGGAGTTGAAGCCATTAGGGGTCTTTTGACTACTAGTAGTCCTAATTTCAGTAACAACTTAATTTCCATTTTATGTCGGTTATTGGAGGTTATACTAGAAAATAACTTTTTTTCTTTTTGGAAAATCCTATTATCGTCAGAAAAGAGGGGTGGCCATGGGGTCCTCTGTAGCCCCAGCATTTGCCAACCTGGTAATGACATGGTGGGAAAACCAATTTTTACCAATGTTAACGGAAAAATACAACATCCGTCTTTTTTGTCGTTTTATGGACGACTTGTTTTTTATTATTAATGGGGATAGTACCACCGTTGACCAATTTTTTACAGAAGTTAACACCACGTCAGACTACTTGAAATTCACCATGGGATGTCGGGGACCAGAGGTGAATTTTTTGGACGTGACCCTAAAATGGGACTATTTGGAAGGTAGAATGCATAGTTCCATTTTTCGTAAAAAAACTTTTAACAATGGTTACCTGCATTACAAAAGCGGTCACCCCAAATTTATTACCAACAACATTCCAAGGGGTCAATTTATACGGGCAAGCCGTATGACCTCTAAAAATTCAGATTTGGATGCCGAATTTACATTCATTTCATCCCTATTTATTAATAGGGGCTATGATGTTAACCTTTTGGAACGAACTAAGAAGGAGGTTTGGTCAAAAAGGGAAACTAATTATTTCCCATTATTAAACCTCACTATGGAAGACGTGGATATAGTTGGTAGAAAAGGGATAGTCAATAAAGTGGATCCAAATCTGATATGTTCCTTGGAAATGAGTTCAGATTGTAGGGAGATTCAAAATATTTTAAGGAGAAACTGGGGCATTATTAGAGGCAATAAGGAAATGTTTCAGGTATTAGGAGAGAAACCCGTTTTTGTACAAAAGAGTGGATTAAATTTAAAGAGGATCTTTGAGAAACAGCAAAACAGTGCTGTTAAATCAGTGGCCCAGAATAGGGGAATGACTACATGTAACCATTGCAATTTTTGTCGCTTTATTTCCACGGGACCTTATATCTCCATTAGTACTTTTAACAGGACCCTGGAGGTCCCAGGTACAGTTAATTGTGGAACCAGAGGAGTTATTTATATTGCCCAGTGCTCCTCTTGTGATGCCTTTTACATCGGGATGACCACCAAGGAATTAAGAGTCCGTGTAAGGGAGCATATTTACAGTATTAAGTCAAGGGATGATAGGAATGCTTTGTTCAAGCATTCATTGATTTGTTTACATTTTAAAAAATTTTTATTTTCTGTATTAGAGGTGGGGAGGAAGGACATGAGAGAAGGGGATTTCAGGAATTTTCTCTTACAAAGGGAATCTTTCTGGCAAATTAAATTGAAGTCAGAAATTCCCCCCGGACTAAACGAGACTGTTAACATTATATGTTACTTGAACCAACGCAGGTTAAACATTAACAAAGCAGGTCATTCAATATTTTCTCATTTTTATTAGAGTTTGAGAACAGTTAAGCTTATGTAGGAGATTAGAAGCAATATATTTGATTTGTACCAATTTTGGTTTTAATTATTTCATTAATCACATGACTATTAATCACATGATTGTTTTTATTGTATTTAAGAGCTCAGTTGTTTTAATGTTATTATTCTGATGAAGTTTTTGTTACGAAAGCGGTTAATTAAATAGTATACGCTATAGCAGTTTCATTTTGTTTTCTTCCTGCCTTCCTGGACGTGTTCATTTTATTGTTGTATTGCTCATTTTTTGGTTTATTCCCAGTGCAGTGTCAGTGTTTACATCTGGGGGGGTTGTACAATAGGGACATATAACATACTACCCCGCCTCTGCAGCAGCTTTTTCATGTCAATTACCCCTTCTTCTCCTTGGACTATGCTCACTCAGTGGAACATTTTTAGATCCCCCCATGGATCACCACAGGGAATGCTCATATAACTGCCTACACTCAAGACAGGTGCACCTATTCATCACCTGCTGCTCTGTCAGTCATCCAAGCCACTAATCATATCCAGGCTGGGCATGCTGAAGCCAGACCTTTATCACTCTATACCACCAGACAGCTACATTATGAGGGCTGACTTTGTTTTCCTACAGTTTATGGACTTTTGTGCTTTTTTGGTCAGTTTTATGGCTTCAGACACAGATCTGGATACCACACCACCACCTTTTTACTCCCAAGACCTGGGAAAATCCATCAGTGATCTTACTTTACTGCTACAAGACTTCAGTCAATGTTTGGAAAGGCTTCAGAGATTATACATGCCCCCGAACAACCAGGAAGTGCTTGGTTTACAGGGGAAAGGTAACCGTTTACTTCAGTTCATTGAGCAGAACAATTACAATGACGCGGATGAGAGGAGGACTAGTTTAGAGCCTGTTGCACTCAGGGGAAGTGAAAATGGGAACAGAAGTGCTCTTAACACTAATTCTGATTTAAATGGACATGGAAATGAAGGCAGACGACCACAAACCACAAAAGAAGGATCTAACATGCATTCTGAAGCTCCACATTTCAACACCTGGATTTTTGCTACTACAAGCCTGTTTTTCCAAAGAAATGTAAGTGCTACTTCTTATAATGACAATCTGGAGAAGTTTGATAAGTTGCTTTTAAAAATAAAGAAATTGCAACTTGATAACTTATACTTTAAAGAATGGCTTAAACTAAAGATTGTGCCTAAGGGCCTTGGCTGTGGCGGTTTCCTACAGGCATGAATAGTAACTTTGCATTCCATAAAGAACTGTTGCACTTATTTGACCAGCATGGGTTTGAATACATGGAACTGGTTATAAGGCATAATGACAAAACTATACAAAGTTTAACACAGGAAGCTAAAGAAATTGATGTACTACTGACTTCTAATACTGCACACTTCTGCTAATAACTTTGAATATGTGTGTATTTTTAAAAGCATTGAGCAACAGGTAAACACCATTAAAAACAGGAAATTAAATAAAATTCAGTGTGACAAATATGAATATGAAACAAAATGTTGCTTACCTTGCATTACCAGGCTATAATTCATACCACACCTTTCGGCCACCTAACCTGGACCGAAACACTAAAGGCAGAGGCATGTCCATATTCATTAAAGATATCCACACCTCCAGGCTAGTTGCTCAGCATAATGCCTCTGAGATTATCCAAGTTCAACTATCTCTGGGCAAGACCACAATCCAAATTGTAACTTGCTACAAATCCACCACCATGCCCCAGGATTCCCACTCATTATTTCTTGATACACTGGAAAATATTAGGGTACAATCCAACACCCTCATAATGGGTGATTTCAACTACTTCATGTACCAACTCTTTTGCTCAACGTTTTCTGGAATTCATAAATTCCAGTGCCTTGGATCAACTTATCCACACCCCCATCAGGGGCAGCAATATCCTAGACCTGATCATTACCAACATGGGCGACTGGTGTTCCACACCAGAGGTCAATTCCTCATTGGTCAGAGCCGACCACAAGTTAATCACCTTAGACATCCACATCCTGCCCCCACTCCCCCATTAGGGAAACCACCGTAAATAAATTCTCCAAAGCCAACTTCACGCTTCTTAAGACAGAAGTGGCAAACTTGACGACATCCATGCAGATGGACAATAGAGGTACAACTGCTGAATCCTACACAAATGCACTCTATAAGCACTTACACAAGTGCATGGATTGTGCTATCCCTAATAGAACCAAGATGCTATCCTCCAAAAAAGGGAAGCCAAGCTGGTGGTCTCCTGCCATAAACAAACTCTACAACAGAAGAAAGAAACTGTTGCAAAAAAGAGTAAAATCCCATGATTGGAGGAACTCCCTGGTCAGCCTCAGTAAGAAGCTGAGATCCCTCATAAAATCCTCCAAAGCTAGATATGAAAACAAAATCATCACTATTTCTAAAGACAGCCATAAAGCATTCTATAGCTATGTCAAGAATCTCAATGGCAACACTCAGATCTGCTCTGAGGTACAGCACAATGGCACTAAATATACAGAACCAACTGATATTGCCAACATCTTGGCTGATAGGTTCAGTGCTAACTTTACCCCTCACTCACCCCCTAAAGGGCCCATCTCTATACCAGAAAAATGCAAAGTTCCTGTAATCATGGCTGCACAGGTAAAAATCACACTCTCCAAAGCCAAGAACACAGCATCCATGGGACCTGACAACATCCCAGGCTGCATTCTTCACGAACTACAGAATGAACTGGAACCCCACCTAAGTACCATGTTCAATCATAGCCTCACCTCAGGCTTTGTGCCCACTGAATGGCACACAGTGATGGTTATCCCACTCCACAAAAGGGGGAGCCACCACGGACCCCGGTAACTACTGCCCCATTAGCCTAACACGCCTGGTCTGCATGTCCATGGAATATATCATCATGGAACTTATAAATGAAGACATTGGTAATCTCCAAGCTCTGGACACCACCCAGTTCAGGTTTGTGAAAGTCAGATCATGTCTCCTAAACCTGATAGACTTCTTTGAAGCAGTCACCAAAGCCGTAGGCGAGGGTAAGGTGGTTCACACAGCCTATCTAGATCTCAGCAAGGCTTTTGGCACTATCCCCCACTCTAGAATTATAGATAAACTCGCTGAACTAGGTATAAATCCCTATGTCACAAGATGGGTTGCCAACTGGCTCACTTACAGAACCCACACTGTGAAAGTAGCAGACTCCAAATCCGACTTCAGACCAGTGACAAGTGGAGTACCATAGGGTTCAGTCCTGGGTCCTCTCCTGTTTGATATCTACTTTTCTGAAGTAAAAGCTAACACAGAAGGTCATTGGCTAACTATGTTCACAGATGACTGCAAACTAGGAGCCATAATCAAAACTCCTAACGATGTGGACATCCTACAAAAGGGCCTCACTGACAGATGCCTGGTGTCAAAGCCATGGCCTCAAGCTCAATGCAAAAAAGTGCATTGTCATCCCCTTTGGTAAAAACTCTGTACCCATGAGCTACCATATAGGTGGTAGTCTACTAACACCAAAAGTGTGATAAGAGACCTTGGGACACAGGTGGGCAGTAGTGTCTCCTTTGATAATAACATTGCCACAGTAGTCAGGAAGTCCTTCTATGTGGCACACCTCATCGCAAAAGGTTTCTCATCCAGGAAAAAAGAGGTCATTGTTTCCCTCTACTCATCACTCATTAGACCCACTATAGAGTACAACACCCCTTTTGGTATGTACCTCACAAGACATCTACAACAACTGGAAAGGCTGCAGAAATACCTTACTAAGAGGATTACTGGCCTCAAACAGATGCCCTACGCAGACTGTTTCAAAAAAACTCCAGCTCTACTCCATTGCATATCACCTACTTAGAGGCAATCTCTGCCTAACATACAAAGCTATGTCAAACCCAGAGCTGTTGGACATGCTCCACTTAAAGAAATCCCAATCCCTCCGAGCTACATGCTCTAGGAACCTAAACCTTGTCACCACAATAATCAGAACATGCTGGAGGGATAGATTCCTGTCCCAAAAACTTCCCCACTCTGAAACAAACTACCTATCTATATCAAACAAAAAATCTTGATGACTGGATGGGAAATAGGAAATTCACTCCAGGGTTCACCTCTGTGGCTCTACTCGACAAGGCCACAGGAAGATCATTTTCTTGGGTAGCAAAAGTCAGGGTACCTTTTTGGCTAGGCTTATATAGGCCCTAAGGCCAATAGCCTACTTCCTACCTATGATCCTATGAACCTATGAACCCTGAACCCACAAAATCCCAAGGTTGGGGTGACCATGCACAACCTAGAGAGGATATGGTCCCCATTGAGACTTTTTTAGGGGAGGAAGAATTTCCACCACTAAGATGGTCGGAACAACTGAGAGAGCAGAATTATAGACAGAACATCTGACAGGGCCCCCCATTATGCCAACAGGGGCTGAGCGGTATACTTTCAACCAGAGGGGCAACAGGAGGGGTCCCTACAGGAGGTACTAGCTGTGTCTGCTGATATTGATATGGCTCCCCCTGGTTTGTCCATTTCTTTAAATCATGATGGTGACTTCAAAGTTTTCAATTATTCTAGTGTGCCTATTGACAGTACATGCTGCGGTAGCATTGTCACCTCACAGTAAGACGCTGTCTGGTTCGATTCTCAGCTAGAGCATCTTCTGCATGGAGATATGCGTGAATGGGTGTACCTTAGTTGAAGGCTGTGCGTCAGAGCTGGCAACTCGGCACGTAAAAATCAACTGCCAATCATTAGCGGACCGGAGTTCCGCTGTGGCAACCCCTAACTGGGAAAAGCTGAAAGACACACACACACACACACCTATTGACAGTACAGACTGCAATATATTTGCTAGAGGATTGACATTTGTTCCTGATAAAAGTATCAATATTGAAACAGCATTATTGAATTTGAAGTGTTATACTAGAAAAGTAAATCTGAATGTTTTATTTAAGATTGTAGCTCAATCATGGATCCCATTAGGTTATCCAGTACCTTTAACCCCCTCATTCATCCCTCACTACAGCTTTTTGAAAACAAATGTGAATTAGATATGAGAAATGTTAAAATGGCAAAAAAGCAAAAATGGAATTTGAAACAGGATGAAATGAATAAGTTAAGATAACTGTCTGATAATAAGGACCTCTGGATAATGAAGCCGGACAAGGGGGGTGGGATTGTCATGATGAACATGGTGGACTACAACAATAAAATGGGGTGTTTGCTAGCAGGTAAAGCTTACATGCAACCTTCATTTAATGAACTACATGGTGCATAGAAGAAAGTGAGAAGTGTTTTAGAGGATTTATTCATTGAAGGTAATCTCTCTCTCCGGATGAATTTGCATTTTTAAGCATAGCACAGCCTATAATCTCTGTCATTTATGGGTTACCCAAGATACATATAGACTACGACCAACTACCAATGCAGCCCATAGTTGATGCAAGGGGCTCCATTACCCACCCTATAGCCAAATTCTTGGACATCAGATTGAAGGACTTTGTGCAAAATGAACCTTTACTACGTAAGGACTCATGAGACTTTTTGAAAAGGATTAATGTGTTAGAATGTGATGAAACAGTCAGTTTCATCACAATCAATGTCAGAGATTTATATACGGTAATACCACATACCATATGCATGGCATGGTTTTGTGAATTTTTGGTGGGTAAGGGTCTTCCCCAGCCACTGGTTAACACCTGTGAGACTTTATTAGAACTAGTACTCACAAATAATTTCATTCTATTCAATAATGAACTGTTTTTACAAATTGAAGGTATGGCAATGGGGTCAGTGTGTGGTGGTTTGTATGCCAACTTAATTATGTTGGAATGGGAAAGGAGATTTTTAATGAATACCCCATGGTTTAAATTCTGCATATTGTAAACACGGTTCTTGGACAATGTCTTTATTTGTTAGAATGGTCGGAGAGAAGAGGTCATCCTATTTTTAGACTATATCAATGGCACAACCAGTTTTTTAAAGTTCACACATGAGGTTAACAGTGAACAAATAGCGTATGTGGATGTCTTACTGAAGAAAGAGTGTCAGTTGAAGGCCTTTGTAGCACACATTTATAGGAAAGTAACCTATTCAAACAGCTTTCTGCATTTTGATAGTGCACACCCATTTAAACAAAAAAGAGGGGTAGTAAAGAACCAATTTGTAAGGGCAGCCCAGATGGTTAGTCTGTTCGATAACTTCTTGATGAGTGTGACCATCTGAAAGCTGTGTTTTGTAAGAGGGGTTTCTCGTTATGGCTCCTTAATGAAGTCATAATTGAGGTGGTCAACAAAACAGAAAGAGTTTTTATTAAACCCTTGTTAGGTCACCACGACGTGATATCTGATCAGGGCATGCCCCCTACTGATGGCTGTTTGGTTAATGGAGTAGGAACTGACTTGACCCAATCCAATGTTAAACAAAATTCAAATTTTAAATGTGCTGTCATTACTACTTTTTACAGTAACAGTAAGGATGTGTTGGATATTTTATTCAAAAATTGGGCTATATTGCTTAATGATAGGGATATCAGAGAATGTGTTGGAACTAAACCAAATATTGTTTTTAAGAGAGGGATGAACCTGAAATGCATTTTACAGTCTAACAGAAATGTTGTACATGCAGGGTCTATGAAAAAATGTGGTTCCTGTTCTCGATGTACTTTTGTGATGAGAGGCAATGGATTCTTTGTGGATGGTTTTAAAATAGAGGTGAATAAGAAGCTGCACTGTCATACTGAAAGAGTTGTCTGTTGTGCAGTGTTTAACTCACGTGAATGTTTCTATGTTGGAAAGACTGAGAGGAAATTTAAAAACAGAATTTATGAGCATTTAAGGGATATCAGACTTGACAAATCCACAAATGCCTTGAGTAAATACTGCACAGAAAAATCAGACCACTCTTTCAAATTTTTCTTTGTGGACACTGTTGACTTGGGTAAAAGAGGTGGCCCATGGTGGCTGGTTTTGGAAAAGAAAGAATTAATTTGCCAGGTCTCCCTAAATGCGGGGCGATGGCCAGGATTAAATGATTCACTCTTCATTGCTTGCCTGTTAAAACTAAAAGCAATGAAAAGGTAAAACATATAAAAAATATAAAAAATATGTATATACATTTTTTATATATACTTTCATTTTTAGATAAACACCATTTTATAGATTTTATTCATTATGTGTGTATTTATATTTACATTTATTTTCAGCATTTTTGCACTTGTTAATGACATTTAAATGCTGGTTTTAAAGAGTGTCTTTTTAAGAATAATTTTATGCTTGCATTTCATGAATATTTAAGTTCAGGGAGGCCCTTTTTAGTCAGTGTGATGGGATTGGTTTATTACTTAAATTAATGCTCTTGCAGAATGTACTTGAGTGTTTTTCTGGATTTGCTCTTATCTAATGAAGTTGAAAAGGTTCTTGACGAACGCGCTTTGTTATTTTGGTTTAATAAAAAGTGTTTTTACCACTCCCAAAGTGTTTAGCAGCCATTTACTACAAGGATTTACTTGAGTTGCTGAACTGTGTGGTTCCAGGAGTGCTGACTTTGTTTTCCTACATTATGAGGGCCATTAATCAGAAAACTCTCATAAGAAGACAATGTTTTCATTAGAATAAATTATCTCAGGTTTTCAAACTCTTTAACTATACCAAAATCGTTTATGCTCCTGAAATGTGGGTAAGTAGATTTTGTGTTGATAAGCTTAATTTTGCTTGTCTTATTATTTACTTATTTATTCATTCATTCATGTATTCATTTATTTGTGTTATTACTTTATTGTATTTTGTTTACTGGGAAAGTCCAGATAAGCACAAAGCCCTTTTTCAGCTAAAGGTCAATGAGAAATGCCAATTACACTTGACGTTAAAGAACAATACAATATACCACTATATTTTCACATTACATGGCAGTCCTAAAACATAATATGTACATAATAGCAATACAGAAGACATTATACATTTATACATAATAGACATAATAATGCAAGCAGGTTCCTGAATACATTTATTACATATAAGAATTGTACATTGTAGGACAGTTGAAATAATGTCGTGGTGTCAGTACTGAAGTGATTCAACAGAATGTGAGGTACAGCATGTGTCATTGTGACAGTGGGTAGTGCTAATTAGCAATCTTATCCTCAAGTGTAACAGAGGCATAGCCAAGAGTTAAAGCGGGGTTGTTGTAATCTAGTTTTGAAGATATGTCAGATTTTTTTGAGTTTAACAGTGAGTGGGATAGAATTCTAGGCCTTGGAGATATAGATGGACTATACAGGATCTTCAGCTATATTGTTAGACTTAACAGGTGATGTGTATCAATAACAACATTGTCAATTTGGGGTATACTTTTGTGACAAAGAGCATAGGGCAGGGTGGAACACCTGTGAGGGTGATGCACTACACTATGTTCTGCTTGTGAGACAGAGTGAGGCAATGGGGTAGCTCTAGCTAGATGAGATTTTTGAGGACAATGCAGTGATGAGAAGAGTCATCTTTACTGGATGCAACTGTGGCTATTGATGTGCTGCTCAGGTTTGCTTTTCTGTGAGGCCTAGAGGTTGGTGAAAATTGGTGAGGCACATAACAATGTGGTAATGAGAGAAGGACTAGGCAAGAGTTGCCCTGCTACATTTATTGAGATAGTGTTTAACTCTGTATAGGAAACCCATCATTTTGATAGCTTATTGAATATGTAATTTCAATTTCAAGTTATCATCAATAGTGACATCTCATAGTTTAATACTGGAAACAACTGAAATTATTGTGTTCTTGTAGGATGCGATTTTTGAAGTTTGTTTTGCAATCAGTATTGGACTTGGAGGTGGAAAGGAGTAGTTTTGCCTTCTTTGGATTCATCATGAGTCCAGCCTAGTTTCAGTGGAGGTGAAGGATTTCTGAGCAAGTTGTTAAAGCTGAGTTGGATTCTGGTCTGCAAATATAACAGCAGAATCATCAGCATTTGAGATTAAGATGGCATGTTGAAAGCAGAGTACAAATTCTTAATAAATATGTTGGACATGGGCAGCCTAAGTATTGATCCTTGGGGTACACCAACAAATACTGGTTGGAAGGTGATCTGTCTGATGGGTATCTTTTGGAACCAGGAGAGGGTGGAATGGGATAGGCATTAGGATGCTAGATGAAAAAGTAACTGGTCACATGAGACTGTATCAAACTCTTTTGATAAGTCAAAGAGTAGTGTGGCTACAATATAGTTTGTGTTGTGTTTTCTGATTTATGGTGTTGATGAAGTAGCATTATGTAGTGTTAGTGCTGTTGTTTATTTTGAAACTATGCTGGGTAGGAGAGAATAGACTTCATCAAGGATATGTTGAAGTGTTGGAATGTGGATGCATTTCTCCAGGATTTCAGACAACGGGAAAGTATATCTATGGGACTGTAATTGGAGAGTTCATTACTGTTACCCTTTTTGTGAAGAATCAGGATGTAAGATTTTTTCTAGAGGTAAAGGACATAAGATAATATTTATAGGAATAGAGACAGGTTAGGCTATGGCTTCAACAACAATTTTGAGATAGTTGCCTCGTAAGTTATCAATAACTATGGTGTTAGGTTTCATTTGAGGATATATTTCTTTATGCTACAGGTGGGGATAGAGCAGAGCAAGAAGGCACTTGAAATGTTAATGGGTTGACAATTATTTTGTGTACTGTTATTATTAATTTTAATGAGTAGTAAATTTACAATGTTCATGAAGCAGGAGTTTAACAGAGTGGTACTGTTGTCTGGATCCCTATCAGTCTATGCGTTGGGCTTATGACATCTACCAGGGTTTAAAAGTTTTTGTTACTTGACCCCCAGAACTCTTTTGAGATTTTTTGGTGCAGGTTTTGTGAGTCATCATAGTAGTGCATTTAATCAGTTTTGGAGTGGTCTGAGGAACCTTTGGTTACAGGAGAGTCATCAGGGAGGCAAAGAGTGTTTGCTTAACTTTTCTTTTTGCGGCTGAAATAAGGATCAGCCACAAAACCAGAAATATGTTCCATAGTCAAGCAAAAACAATGCATCTTTCCTTGGGTAAATAAATAGCACAAGTCAGTAAAAAAGCTATACAGAAAGTCTCTTTTTCTGAATCAAAAGCAAAGTAAAAAAAATCCTACTGTTTGGATCTACTGCATCTCACCATCCACTTCCCTGACTGCATGTTTCTTTGATGGACAATTTGCCAGCCCATAAAGTAAAACAAACAATTTTCCAATGAAAAATGTTTTTTATTTCCATTTAATGATTCTTAAACTGACAGGAAAAAATAGCACTCCCATTTAAAAGTACAGTTATTTCTTTAAATAGCTGGTTAAAACATAAACTTTTAGTAGAAAAATAACTTTCCTGACCAAGAAAGTAATGTTAAACAAATATTTAAATGTGGAAGGTGTTTCTCCAAAGGGAACTTTACCTTATAGGGAAACGTCATCTCTGAATGGGCAGAAGATGTATTGCATAACATGAGAGTTGGTGTTGGGAAAGGGAAAACTCACATTTGGTCAGTGGGGGAGTCCAGTGTTATGGTCAGTGTCCACATAGATTTGGCATTTGCTGGGTCACTGCCTGTAGGGGAGCAGTTCTAATTTTATTTAATGTAATACTTGTTTTGTAGAGATGAGGTTACATGAGAGGAGTGTTTAAAGATGTGAATCTATGATGCATTATACAAGCATGTTGATATATGTGTAGAAAAGCCAGTGTGATTCAGGAGAGGTTTAAGGAAATGTGGAGAAGGAAGGTGGACATGGACATGATGTGAGGAGGAATTTGAAAGAATAATTTGTGAAATTTTCATTGTGACAGTAGAGCATGTTAGGTAATATGGTGAATGATGGCAGGTGTGAATAAGCAGTATTACACTTAAGGGAGAGGACAGCAGAACTTTAGGAAAGAGGTGTATTATTCAAGAAATTTCCCCATTATCTTCTTAGAATAATCTTGACAACTTTTATTTATTGATCGGTTATTAGGAGGTCCCACACCATGCTTAGGGATATCGTCCTTGCATCCTCATATATTATAGCTATTCCAGTTTAAGGGTTTAGAATAATGCTTGCTTAAAAAAATCCTCAGTCATCTCCTCCCCATTGATGAGTTTGTCAGAAAGCTTGTGCTCTAAATTGAGAAGCTACATTACAGGCATTGAAGCTAATATAACACACAAGGTGCAGGGTTTGATTCTCACATGGGGTAATTGGCTAGGCTTAAAAATGGCCCTCAAGGACAGTTAGCCTAGTACTAATCTATGACTATATGCATATATATATATATATATATATATATATATATATATATATATATATATATATAAATATATATATGCATACCTTTACATATTTAAAGGGACTAAGAATGTCTGATAGACTCTTTGTGGCACACTTTTGCATTTTACTGAACCTGCAGAGGGTCAGGGAGGACATTAGTGCCGAAGGATCTCACCATCCACTTCCCTGACTGCATGTTTCTTTGATGGACAAATTTCAGCTTTAAGAAAAGAATAAATACTTTCATTTAAACACCAATCTAAGCCTAAGGTAAAGAAAATAGAAATATAATTACATTTATTAAATAATGGCTCACAGTATACACATAATGCATATGCATTATTCATACTAAGTTTGTGAAGGTTTGTGATTTCTGAAGAAATGCCTAACCATTAACCAGCTTGTGGCAAATGTACTCGAACAATGAAAACATTGCAAGTCCATTTAATGTCAATGGTCTGTCTTTCAAGAGGATCAGCAAACACCATAATTTTGGTGGTCACCCTTGGAGGAAGAGGTAGGTTAGCAATAATCATGCATCTTCGATGTTGATTCATTGAAACTTTCTTTTAAATGACAAAAGTAAATTTGCATCACATCATTTAGAGCTGATATCAGCTGATTGACGTTTGGGCAGCCACGGTGGTGCAGCGGTTAGCTTTGCTGCCTCACAGCAAGAGGTTCTCCAGTTCAATCCTCGGCTGGGGTGCCTTCTGTGGGGAGTCTGCATGTCCTCCCTGTGGTTGCGTGGGTTTCCTCTGGGTGCTCTGGTTTCCTCCCAAAGACAAAATAGGTGGATTGGACACAATAAATTGGCCCTAGGCGTGATGCGTGTGTGCCTTCTGTGGAAAGGTTGGGTGCTGGGCTGGCAACTCGACACTGTAAAAACTCCACTGCCAATCATGAGCAGACAGTAATCCACTGTGGCGATTCCTAACCGGGAAAAGCCGAAAGAAGAAAAAGAAGAAGATCAGCTGATTGACGTTTAGACAACATCTTGCAACTGTTGTTAGTTAGTCACACACATTAGGAAACTGAATTTCCTAACCTCTTTTTTCTCTCTGAATACTAGTCCTTTATAATTAAATCATGCAGTTCCCATGAACAGATTTAATTTCCTCACCTAAAGCTGATTATTAGCTGAATGACACCTTTACAATCCTCTCTTAGAGCTGTTTTTTACCTAAATAACAGCTTTATTAAACTGCTTAGGACATTACAGCTGAAAATGTGTATGTCTGAGTAACCTTCTCTTCATCTGCTGATCATTTTCTTTCTTGGAACATTCTGACCACTTAATGGAAACCAATACTTATGAAGGGATTTATGCAAATATTTGTTTTGGAGTTATTGCATGTAATTTCTTCTGCTGTGTCAGATAAATACTTTCATCAGGACCTGTTTGAATTAAACCAGTGGAATGCTTGTGGACACCTGAATACGCTGCTTCAGGAATTTCTGTTATGCAAGAGGATATGTTTGAAACCACATGCTGTTTTATAATCTTCTCTGAGTTATGATGGGCAAAAAGTACAATTCTGTGTATTTAATGTGCTCCAGTTGTAGTCTAGAGGGTTTAGCCACTAGAAAATAATGTTGATGCAAGCTTTCTTCATAAGGAGACATGATACATGTCAATAACACTTGGAAGCCTTGCATAAGCCCTTTAACATGTATTCAGTGTGTTAGCATCTGTTTTATAAGTACCTATCCATCACTGACGCTTGACATCTCTATAATTATTCATGTGAAAGTAGGGAAGCAAATGTGACACAATGTCCTTCTTAACACCACTTTTCTTTAGCTTATCTAGACATTAATTCACATTTAATTGTGCTTATTTTTTTCTCTTTCAGAGCACTATAGATTGTGTCCTTTCAAAAAGAGTTTAGGCTACCACTTCTACTAGATGTTTACTTTCATCCACTGCTACAGATGTTTACTCTACCAACACATTCTTTCAATAGCCCTCTGCCAGTAGAGTGTTTATAAAATTGTTAGAATATGCAATTTCTAGGAAATTCCAATCAATCGCTTTTGAAATAAAATTCTTTCTTCCCCTGCCTTATGTTTTCCTTATTTGTCATTTAGGTTTTGTCCACCATTTTGACTTTCTTTTAAATGTGAAAACTGTAATTGTGTTTTAGAAAGTCTCAATAATTGCCATTACATTAATTTACAATGTCATGAAATGAAAACCAATTTGCCACAGATATTCCTGACTCATTATAAGTTATTTTATTTTTATTTATTTTATTTTATTTGCAGTTGGTTTACCAGGATAATCCATTGGGCCAAGATGAACCCATTTTCAATGGAGTCCTGGGGAGAAAAGCTCCAGACATTTTAGGTTACTATAGGTTCTTTGACATGTTTAGACATTGTAAAAAAAAAAATTGAGTAGACAATACAGATAATAAACAGACAATTACATTTATACATTTATAACATTATACAGTAATTGCCCTTGACATGTATAAGTATGCATATTTTTAGACTTTCCAAACTGCAACACTACATATTTTTTAGTATAAAATTTTATATAATTATTTACCATCCATGAATGCAAATAGCCAAAATATTTTTGAAAATCCAAAACCTCATTACCTATAGTAGCTATCATTGCTGTTTTACAGTCTTTAGTAAATTTGGACATTCATACCATACTGTTGATGTTATTTCAAAAAGTAGTAATGTAAGCAGGGCAGGCCACAGTAAGGACATATGCTCATAATCCATTTAACCTCATATATTGTTTACAATTATATTTCTCTTGAAAAGTGCATATACTGTTATAGTGGACAGAGCAGAAAGTTTTTGAACTCTCTAAAATTGCTACATCAGTAGAAAGAACCAAGTCAAATCAATCTATGACGCTGGCATAAAATGATACTAAATATGGCAAAAGTGGTAATAGAGTTCATTATTTCTTACTTTGTGTGAAGGGAAGAGAGACTGGATAAGCAATTTGCAAATAAACAAGGGAGGATATATGCATGTCTCCCAAATATGCAACAAAATCTCTAGAAGATGTAGGATTTTGCATGGAAATATTAACATAGATATGTTCATACCCCGAGTAGACTCCAAAGAATTTTTTCTCAAGTAAACAGCAAATGTTGGAACTGTGATGAAGAAGAAAGAGATAATTGGCAACATATTTTCTGGGAAAAGTTGGTGGACTTTAAGGATTCCCTGCAGGATGCACTGTCGGAGATACTGGGTGGGCAAATTGGTGTGATGAGGGAGATGATTTTTTCTGAGGTATGATAACAGAATCAGAATTGCCTAGACATAGTAAGGCTTTGCTGTATCTAATTACGGTGGCTGCCAAAAAGCAGTTACTAGAAAATGGAAATAAAAATCTAAACCAGTTATATTAGAGGTAGTGAATACGGTAGCAGAGAAACAACATCTGGAACTGAGATGTTAAGAAAAGGGTAGGAGTGAAGTACATAAGACAAAAGTGGGAAGTATAGGAACAATACACATAGGAGAAGAATGAGAGTTAAAAGAAGGCACAACTTAAATGAGATATGTAATGTTTGACTGCAAATGATTAGCTAGATTAAAAGTGATGTATAATGTTTTTAACTGGGAGAGTGTCTGTATGGTTTGTGATATAACATGCTTGCAACTAGGATTGTATCGGTGTGGTTTGTTTTCATTTTGGTGCTGCGTTAGCATTGTCGTCTCACAGTAAGACATTGTCCTGTTCGATTCTTAGCTAGAGCGTCTTCTGTGTGGAGACATGTGTGAATGGGCGTACCTTCGTTGAAGGTTGTGCATCAGGGCTGGCAACTCGGCATGTAAAAATCTACTGCCAATCATTAGCGGACCGGAGTTCCGCTGTGGTGACCCATAACCAGGAAAAGCCGAAAGACACAACAACAACAACAACTGTATGATTGCCTGTGTTGTAAGTGATGGTTTATTGAAAACATTTCTTGTTTAAAAAAAAAGGAAGGAATTGAATAGTTTATGTAATGTTGCTTAGGTTATATGATATATAGCAATATATGTGAAGTATTATGTTTGTAAATGTAAACTTGTTAACACAGTTTGATTACTTTTATGTAAATGTATATTTGTCACAAGTGATAATTCAATAAAGATGTTTAAAAAAGAAAAGATAATCCATCTTTCTTAGATTGTGGTCACAAACAGACATCACTGGATATAGAATTTACAAGGTCTTCCCCTTGATCTGAGTGACCAGTCTCTCCGGCTTCCAAACATGGGAAATGCTTCCCAGTTTCATATAAGGATGAAAAGATTGCTGAGAATGAATTGCCTTGTTCTTTGAGCTTATAGAGACAGAATAGGATGAAGATAATACACACATAAGGCCTCCAAACACCTCACATAATCTACTCACCTAGTCCTGTGCTTTTCAGAATTTATATGTCCCTGTAGTCACTGAAGTAAGAACTGACAATGGTAATGCTAAGTTAGTGCACAATTAAATGATATACTTATATGACAAAATATTGCCTGGTCTTCCTGGAAATAGTGCAGTAGCGTATCAAACACATGATGTTTTCTATCTTCTGAAATCATGTTTTAAAATAATTTACTGATTGGGTGCAGCAGTTCAGAAACCTTACCCAGTCTTTGAAGGACATTGAATTCTTATTCAGAGAAACCGATCAAATACTTTTTTTCCTAGAACTGCACTTACCAATCTATTTAACATGCCAAAATTAATTTGGTGCTTTAAGGCATGACTAAATAAAATCTGTATGGCTACAAAACAGAACAATAAGGAATCCTCTTTCTCACCTTCATAAATTGTCCTACTCAAAAGTCATCAGGTCAAGTACTAATTTGGGATGTGGCACTAGTCCACAGAAAAACTTAGTCCGATGCCTGAAACTACACTTAAACCGACCCATTGTGTAACTTATTTGATAATGCTTACTGTTTTAAGTACTTAAACATTTTTTTGGAATACTAACACTAAAAAGTAATATTATAGTACATAATATTTGAAATACAAAACACCTTATGAGACTTAGAGCCTGGAATACATAGCTATCCAATAAAACACTAACAAATCTCCAAAAATTCAGAGCACTCAGAAACCAAACTAAAACTCATAGTAAGTTAGATAAAAAATACTACAATCTAACATAAAAACTACAAAAATCCCAAAACATTGTGGTCTTCTAAAACCAGCTGTTCAATCCCTGCCACACCACTCAACCATCTCCTAGCCTTAAAACTAACAACTCTATAAAGTACGCTGATGCTTTCAGCTTTTCATTTTGTTCAGTCAGTCTCATCACTACTTCAAAATTCCCCTAATACCAACAAACAGACAGTTGCACCACCGATCATTCATCTTCATAACCTGTCCTTCCAACCAGTCCCCACTACTTTCATAAAAAATATTACTTAAATTGGAACCCACCGCCTTAGCCCCTGACAACCTAGCTGGCGAATACTATAAGATGGCTGCAGAAACAAATAGATTACCTCAACTCAGTTCTAATAAATTGCTCTATCAGTGAAGAATATGCCCCTGCTCTCTGGAAAAAAACACATTCATCCTGTCCAAACAAGAAGGACATTCAATTGAACTCTTCAGCTACAGAACAATTACCATCCTCTCTCTTCTATCAAAAATACTTGAAAAATGCATCTAGTCACAACTTTTATATTGCCTCACACAAAATATCTCAGCATGGCTTCTGTCCCCAATTTACTGTTTTACTTAGCCAGGGCTTTTGACTTGATGTCTCACTGCATTCCTCTATACAAATCTCATAACCAAAGACTCAACACCACTGCTATATCATGTTTTTGTAGCTACCTCCAAAACAGAGCTCAGTCTGTCAAGTGGCAAAAAGAATTCACATCCTTCCTCCCCAGTTATCTGTATCACAAAAAAAACATGAACAAACTACAGGAACTTACCCAGGAGTCCTCTTCCTCTGTAGAAACATGACTGATATTTGCCCAGCTATTCGTTAACCCAAGTAAATCCAAACTAATCCTATTTATTTATTTATTTATTTTTTTAAGTGCTTTCATCAATCAAGGTTGACTATATCAGAACAAGAAACACAGTTAAGAAAAAAATTAAATAGTACTCATTGGCTAAAATTAAACCAATCACCATTCATTGTATTTAAAAATAAACTCTGCCAATTCTAAAAGCTCTTTTCTTTACACCATAAAATACATATAACATGCACGAATATTTCTATCCAGCCACAGTTTTAATATTTTAAAAAATACTCCACTAGGTTAACCCTAATAAATAACCTAAAACCAAAGTTTTAGAAAGTTTGTTTTATATTTATAATTTTCCTGCTTTCTCCTTCAAGGCTGGTAATATAGATTTGGAATTATTTAACCCAGGGGGTAAATTGGCAGCTAACCTTAGTTGCCACAATAATCCTTTTTTACATAAAATATTTTTCCAGTCTCCACCTCTCAGGTCAATATTCACTATATCCAAAATGGCAAATTTAAAACCTGAAAAGTTCTGAGAGTCCATACTATGCCTATATAAGGTGTTTGTCTCCTTGATTTTTATATCATATAAGTGCTCATAAATCATAGATTTGAGTACCCTCTCCATTTTTCCAACATTGAATCCAGTGTATGTATTACACATTGCAAGATATACAATTCTATTAGTGAAACAATTTCCCTTTTTGAAATAAACAGTAGTTCCTGTTCTGTTGGATAGAGTAACATGCGGCACCTATAAAATATAACAACATTGGGGGCACTGTCCACATGGTTTAGTACCATCCATATAATTTTTATTAACACCACTACCAACCTTGTTTTCTAGGTGTAATTTCAAACTAGCACCCACCTTAGTAGGAAAAGTAGGTTTCTCGTCCACCACTTTGGACATCTCATTGTTGGTTTTAAATATACTCCAGTTTTTATGTAAAATATTTTTACCCCACTAGATAAGGGACTATATTGCACAACATATGCTTGCACAAAGTTAATGGGTGCATCAAAGGATGTTTCACTAACTATTTGTCGTGGTTTTAAAGGTCCATTACCCAAGATGGATTTGTATTTCTTACCCCATTCATTAAAAGGTTCTGATGAAGGTTCTGATTAAGTCAATCTTGATTGATGAAAGCACTTAACCTTATTAATAAAGCTGTGTGGAGTCCAAAAACCATGGTGGTGGATTTTTGGTTTATCAGTTATTTCTTCTTGCACCATTACACCACTTTTTGGTTTAATTCTATTTATTCCCAAGCAGCTTAGAATCAACAAAATCTCCTTCTCAATAACCTCATCCAACAAAACTAGACAAACTTTCAACTAAAGCACACAAACCATTCACATCTCATCCCGGCACTTGGTCAAAAATTAATAGCAAGCACTAATAAAGAAGGACAAGTCTCTCTATTTGACCTTACCAGCCAATAAGTAAAACAGTTCACTGTACCTATCTAGGCATGTCCAAAGGGCAGTTTCAGATGTACTCTCTGGTCCAACTTGTGAATCTGGGCATTTTGAGGCAATGTTACAATTGCCTCATGTACACAGACAACCCTTTCCTCCTTCCACCAAACACTAATACATGAGAGAGATGCAATTATACAGCCAAACTGGAGGATAAGAACTCTCAACCCAAGACTGGACCCGGGCAGTCAAGAGGAGAAGGGAATTACTTGCATCACACCACCAGTCTCACATAGACCTATGAAACCAACACTGGCAAAAAACACACATAAATACACAAAAACATACTCGGAGACTCTAAATAAAAATTTGCAAATGCAACAGAGACCTCCAAAGCAGACATCCAAGAAACCTCCACCCCCCCCAACACAAACCATGAAATACATACTTCACAAAATCAGTGTGCCATGTAATCACAGCCCTTAAGGCAAAATAACATACCCAACACACTAGTAATAGGTGACTCTATAGTCAGGCATGCTGACATCCCACTCACTAGGCTGAACAAGGAGAAGGTTATTGCTAGCTGCTTGTCAGGTGCCAGGATATACCACATAACACAAGCACTCAGGTCACTCCAGAACAAGTACAAATATGACTCTGTCATTGTCCATGTCGGTGTGAATGACCTGAGCCATACCTCCCTGGACTACATTAAAAGATACATGCGGGAGCTCTCTGATCATGTAGCACAGGCTGATATGACCCTGACCCTGAGTAGCATCCTGCCCTCACCAAGAATGATACCACAGTATAGAGAAAAAATTATCAATTTCAACAATTGGCTAAGCTTCTGGTATCATTCAAAGGGGATGCAGTGTCTGTCAGCCTGGGATGACATGCTCGACAAGCCACGCTTCTTCACTAGAGATGGCTTGCACATGTCATAGGCTTTCGAATACTGACCAAGGCTCTTGCCACCCCCATAGTGCCTTTTTTAGGCAAGGCTCAAAAGACAAACCCACCGCCGTAAATAGCGCAAGTAACAAAAAATTGAGGTTAATACTACTCAATGCCAGAAGTCTAAACCTCACAATGCACACACTCGAGGCACTCCTCAGTATGGAGAAAATCGATATATGTGCAGTAACAGAAACCTGGTTTAAGGCTCCAGAGAGCACCCCAGCACTATCAGGCTACAACTTATACCATACATTTCGGCCACAAAACTCGGACCGAAATACAAAAGGTGGAGGAGTATCCATATTCATCAAGGATACCCACACCTCCAGGTTAGTGGTACAGCACAATGCTTCAGAGATCATCCACGTGCAACTAACAATGGGCAAAACTGCTATTCAAATTATAGCTTGCTACGGATCACCCACCATGTCCCAGCATTCCTGGAAACACTGGGAAACATAAAGGTCCTACCAAACATCCTGATATTGGGTGATTTCAATTACCCAAACATTAACTGGGAGAACTACTCAAGTACAAATTCCCTTGCCCAACATTTCCTAGAATTTATAAACTCAAATGCCCTGAATCAACTGGGCTACACCCCCACCAGAGGTGAGAACATATTGGACCTGGTCATCACCAACATGGGCGACCGGTGTTCCACACCGGACGTCAACCCCTCATTGGTTAGATCTGACCATAAACTAATAACTCTGGCTATCCGCATTCCACCACCACCTCCGCTCAAAGAAACCACCATGAAAAACTTTTCAAAAGCAAACCACGTTACTTAAGACCAAGGTGGGAAGTTTTAAAGCCCCCATGCTAAAGGATAATGTTGTCCAAGCTACAAAATCCTTTACTAATGCACTCTATGGGCACCCACAAGAATGCATGGATCATGCTATCCCAAACAAAACCAAGAGTCACTCCTCCAAGAAAAGGAAACCAGTCTGGTGGACCCCTGCCATAAACAAGCTATACAATAGAAGGAGGAAACTAGTACAGAAAAGAGTAAAATCCCAAGAAGGGAAGACATCCCTGATCAGTATCAGCAAGAAACTAAATTCCCTCATAAAATTGTCCAAGACTAGCTTTGAAAGAAAAATTGTCATGGGCTCCAAAGATAACCACAAGGCATTCTTTAGATATGTAAAGAATCTAAGTGTCAATTCTCAGATCTGCTCGGAGTTAGTGCAGAATGGTACAAAATACACTGAACCGACTGATATAGCCAACATCCTGGCAGACAGGTTCAGTGCAAACGTCACCCCCCTCTCTCCCCCAAAAGGGCCCATAACTATACCAGAAGAATGTAGTGCCCCTGAAATCACAGACACTCAGGTTAAAACAGCCCTCTCCAAAGCCAGAAACACAGCATCAATAGGACCGGACAGTGTCCCAGGCTGCGTCTTACATGAGTTTAAAGATGAACTAACCCCTCACCTAAACACAATGTTTAAACTCAGCCTCTCCCCAGGCTACTTGCCCACAGAGTGGTGCACAGCAACAGTTATTCTACTCCACAAAGGTGGATCCACAACGGACCCCAGGAACTATTGCTCTATAAGCCTGACAAGCTTGGTCTGCAAAGCTATGGAGCGCATCATCATGGATCTAATTAACAGATACATTGGGAACTCCCAAACAGTGGACCCTACCAGGTCATCTTTGTTAAGGGCAGATCATGCCTCCTAAACCTGGTGGACTTCTTTGAGACAGTTACCAAGGCTATAGACGAAGGAAAGGTGTTCCGCACAGCCTACCTAGACCTCGCAAAGGCCTTTGACACCATTCCCCACTCAGGTATTATAGACAAGCTCACCAGCCGGAACATAAACCCCTACATCATGAGATGGGTTGCCAACTGGCTCATGGACAGAACCTACATGGTAAGAGTTGAGGAAGCTATGTCTGACTCTAAACCGGTTACATGTGGCGTTCCCCAGGGCTCAGTCCTAGGATCCCTCCTGTTTGACATATACTTCTCAGAGGTACAGGCAAGAACAGGAGAACTATAGCTGACCAAGTTTGCAGACAACTGCAAACTAGGGGCTATAACTGACTCTCGGCTGACACAAAAATCCTCCAAAAGGGTCTCGCTGAGACAGATACCTGGTGTCAAAACCATGCTTTCAAACTAAATGCCAAAAAGTGCATAGTCATCTCATTTGGAAAAAACAAAGTACCCACAAACTATCAGATAGCTGGTAGCTCTCTAAATGCAGAAGACGTAATAAGGGATCTGTGGACCCAAGTAGATAGTAACCTCTCCTTTGATAATCACATTGCCAAAGTGGTAAGAAAATCCTTCTATGTAGCCCACCTAATCACAAAATAGTTTACATCCAGATCGAAAGAGGTCATTGGGCCCCTCTACGCATCACTCATCAGACCCATCATAGAGTACAATTCCCCATTTGGGATGTACCTTACAAGACACCTGCAACAACTGGAAAGACCACAGAAGTACCTCACCAAGAGGATCACTGGCCTCAAACAGATGCTCTATGCAGCTCGACTGAAGAAACTCAAGCTGTACTCAGTTGCATAACACCTACTCAGAGGTGATCTCTGCCTGACATACAAGGCCATGTCCAACCCAGAATTGATGGACATGCTCCACCTAAAGAAAACCATATCCCCTCGAGCCACATGCTCCAGGGATCGAAACCTCACCACAACAATAAATAGGACATGCTGGAGGGATAGCTTCCTGTCCAGAGACTTCCCATGCTCTAAAACAAGATTCCAATCTACATTAGGCCGAGATCCTCACCAACCCTCTTCAGGAGAAACCTTGAGGAGTGGATGGGAAACAGAACATTTACCCCAGGGATCACTTCAATGGTTCTGCTGGAGAGAGGCACAGGGAACTAATCTATGGGGCAGCGAAAGCCAACAAATTCCAGCTAGGCTTATAAATGCTTTCGGGCAAATAGCCTAGTACCTACCTATGAACCTATGGACCTATATAAGACATCTGACTAGATGAGAACCTAAAATTTGACACGCATCCAAAATATAGTGAAAACATACACCGTAAATTGCATTCTCTTTATAGAACCACACCCTTCCTCTAAGATAATATAAGAAAACACATTGCCTCTTCTCTTCTCTTGCCTACTCTAACATTTTCTGCTCCCATCCTTAACAACATCCAGATGACTTTGCTAAACAACCTTGAGCAATGTTACTACAAATGCCAACCTTCCAAGTAGAACCCAACACTGTGCTGCCCTAAGGGAATTAAAATGGCTTGAAATCCCTCATTATCTAACCTACTCACGACTTTCTGAAATCTATAACATTGTGTATAAACCTAACTGTCCATCTCTAACCTCATACATATATATAACCCTTACAGACCACTACATTGATTTGATAAATACCTATTCCATGTATCAAAACCCAACAATTATGATGGCAAATCAGTACTCTCCTACCACCTAGCTAAATTTTGAACTCCATCCCACTAGCAATACAGTAAAAACACTCCTTAAAATCATTTAAAACTCAACTAAAGTCCTATCTGCTCATTTGCCAGCTCTGCACATGTGATGTTCCTGGATAATCTCCAAACCCTTACTGTCACCACCTTTTTATATAACTGGCTATAATACGGCTACTTCTATCTATAACTATCTGACTACCACCTACCCCCCCTCCACTACTGTCTCTATCTCCCTTTTACCTAGACATATCAATATTCGTTCATAATTTGTAACCATCAGCTTCCTATAATTACTTCACTGTCTTCTACTCAAGATCTGTCTTTGGCTAATTCAGTTTGAAAGTAAGTAGACTAGTATAAGCCAGATATTAGCTTATATTTTACTGTACTCTTCATTTAACTGTCATGTTTTCAGCAACTGTCATATTATTACATTTCTATACATATACGTTAATTAATATTAGTTTTTGATTAACTGTCATATCACTACTAGTCTATGTCTGCACATTTATTATATAAATTTTGCATAATTGCCCTCTTCTCTTTCTGTTCATTGGAGCATTTCTCCCCAGGCTTCCACTGAAAATGAGACTTGTGTCCAGTTGGAAACATTAAATAAATAAATAAATACATAAATACATAAATATTTCAGCTTTTACTTGAATACTACTGTCTGTCTTTTGACATGCATATGTAATACATCATGGCAAAAGACAGCTACAAATAAGTTGCTGTTTGACACAATATTATTATGCAACCTGAAAGGAGGGTGATGATGCACAATAGAGCTTCTTATGTAGTGAAGTGAGAACAAGGAATGTAATATATAAGGTCTGACATTATAGGACTGTACCGCTAAAAAAACATGGTAAAGTGGGATGTTTAATATGCTAACTGATATGATGTGTAAGTGCCCAGTTTGAAGACATAGATGGGTTAGGGGTGGGACTGTTAGACTTTATGTGATGTTTCTGTACATGTGAGACAGCAAGTCACTGGGTGCCGGAAGTGTATTTGCACAACAAATGCAGGAAGTAGCTAGAAATACCTCATAGCAGTGAAATTTGTAGGAAGCCTGCACACATGAACATAAGCTTTAGTGTTTCTGTGTTTAAAGAAAATAAATAAGAAGGTCTCTAGGATTATTCTTTTTTATTAAGAATTGGTCACACAAGTTTGCCACATTGCATGTACATGAAAAACCTGCAAATGAAGAACTAGTAATATCCTGCAGTTCAATGAAACAATAATTGTAAAACCTCCTTCCTCATACAATTTCCCAAATATATTCACTTGTATTGGATGATTTTTCATTAGAATAATGTCTGACTTGTGAAAGCTTCAGATAATAGTCAGCTTCTTGTCATTGATGTACTTATTAAAAAGCTGAAGTGCTGCATTATTTTAATACTAGAGTCCTCAAATTCTGTGATGCTCCCTTATCAATATGGAAATTATTTCATTGGGATCATTCTTGTTTTAATGTGCAATCACAGAGGTATTCATTTGGCAAACCCTTGAAGGAGTTGAAAGCGTTCTGTAAAACACCTTGCATAAAGTTCAACTCATACAAATGAAGCAATGTAAATTTCATCACTGCTTCTCTTGCCTCTGAAATATCTCTAGAGATCATAACACAAATGAATGGCCACACAGACTTTTTATGCAAAGCAGTGGGATAGTACGGGAGACATTTAAAACCGAACCTCTTGAATTACATTACCAATTTCATTCTCATTGTCTGTTAATTGTAACAAAATGACTTTCCTTGGAAATTTAGAAAACTGTTCATTGCACAGAGCATGAGTTTCCACCATTAATTACAGTCTGCGTTGATTGTAACTGAGAATAATTAGTTTACATCTCTATGCTAGGCATAATAATGATCCTGTTTCATTATACACTATTTTAGAAACAAACTGCTGTTCTTTTTATACTCAGATTATTGTATTTCTATATTGTTCAACATGGAAGTAGTAAACACAATAACACTTAATGAATCCTGTTTATGAATTGTAATGAATTGAAATTAAGATTTAAGATACATAATCAAAAACATTCTGAACCAGCTGTACATGAAATCTGATTAGTTTTCCAGTTATTCTCTACTATATTTTGGAAAAAAAGAAAGAAAAGAAAGAAAAAAAGTTTATAGATAATTGCATATATCTGCCTGGTTTTGTGTGAAAATATTATTGTAACACTTTAAAATCCGTATATGAAAAATGGTTTGAACCATACATTGCAATGTGTATGTTAAAATGTGTCATGACAGCTGATATATGTGAAGTCTGTCCTGTCTGATTTAATGTGGTAGGAACCTAGGGAGGATCATACTCTTTCTACTGTGTGATTTGTTGTCCTCCAGTCTCCTACATAGGCTGCTAAGGATGCAGTCTGATTTAATGTGGTAGTAGCCTAGGGAGGATCATACTCTTTATATTCTGTGATTTGTTGTGTTCTAGTCTCCTGCACAGGCTGCTGAGGATGCAGTCTGATTTAATGTGGTAGGAACCTGGGGAGGATCACACTCTTTATACTCTGTGATTTGGTGAGCTCTGGTCTCCTGCACAGGCTCCTGAGAATGCAGTCTTATTTAATGTGGTAGGAACCTAGTGAGGATCACACTCTTTATACTCTGTGATTTGGTGAGCACTAATCTCCTGCGCAGACTGCTGAGGATGCAGTCTGATTTAATGTGGTAGGAACCTAGTGAGGATCACACTCTTTATACTCTGTGATTTGGTGAGCACTAATCTCCTGCACAGGCTGCTGAGGATGCAGTCTGATTTAATGTGGAATTGTATTTACTGCTGGTTTAGCTGCTTTTCTTTAACAAAAAAAAAATTCTAAGCTTGTTTCCTGCCTTTCCTGTAGCTAGTCAAGTCCAGATACAGACTTGCTGTATCCAGGACAGTTTGTAAGCTTCTGAACCCCCCAAGCCTTTCTGTGTTGGAGGGAAGCATACTAGCTTATCAGTGGGAGTGGTAAGCACTAGGTAGCCTATCTACCATGGGAAGAGTGGGTTTTGGCCCTGAAATTGTAGTTCATTGGCCGTTTGAGCAGTTTTTCCATCTCTTTCTACTTTCTGGTTAAAAGCCCGTTTTGCATTTGGTCTCCACCTTTCCTATAACTAGTGTAATCCAGGTACTGATTTGCTGTATCCAGGACTGTTGGTAAGCTTCTGAGCCCCCCAAACCCTTCCGTGTTGGAGAGAAGCCTTCTAGCTTATCAGTTGGAGTGGTAAGCACTAGGTAACCTATCTACCACAGGAGGAGTGGTTTCTGGCCCAGAAATTATAGTTTATTGGCCATTTGGGAAGCTTTTCCATCTCTTTCAACCTTCTGATTTAAAAACCTGTGTTTGCACTTGGTTTCTGTCTTTCCTGTTACTAGTCTAGTCCAAGTACAGATTTTCTGTATCCAGAACTCTTTGTAAGCTTCTGAGCCCCCCAAGCCTTTCCGTGTAGGAGGGAAGCCTTCTAGCTTATCAGTGGGAGTGGTAAGCATCAGTTAGCCTATCTACCATGAGAGGAGTGGTCCCTGGCCCAGAAATTGTACCTATTGGCTGTTTGAGCAGTATTTTTCCATCTCTTTCAACTTTCTGGTTTGAAAGCCGGACTTGTGCCTGTTTCCCACCTTTTCTATAACTAGCCTAGTCCAGTTACTGAGTTGCTGTATCCAGGATTGTTAGTAAATGTTATGAGCCCCCAAGCCTTTCTGTGTTGGAGGAAAGCCTTCTAGCTTATCAGTGGGAGTAGTAAGCACTAGGTAGCCTATCCTCCATGGGAAGAGTGAGTTTTGGCCCAGAAACTGTAGTTTATTTGGCCATTTGGGCAGTTTTCCATCTCTTTCAACTTGCTGGCTTAAAAGCCTACGTTTGTACTTGTTCCCCACCTTTCCTGTAACTAGTCTAGTTCAGGTACAGATTTGCTGTACTCCAGGACTCTTTGTAAGCTTCTGAGCCCCCCAAGCCTTTCTGTGTTGGAGGGAAGTCTTCTACCTTATCAGTGGGAGTGGTAAGCATTAGGTAGCCTATCTACCACAAGAGGAGGAGTGGTTCCTGGCCAAGAAATTGTAGCTATTGGCCGTTTGGGCAGTTTTTTTTCCATCTCTTTCAATGTTCTGGTTTAAAAGCCACACTTGCACTTGTTTCCCACCTTTCCTGTAACTAGCCTAGTCCAGCTACAGAGTTGCTGTATCCAGAACTGTTGGTAAGCTTCTGAGCCCTGCAAGCCTTTATGTGTTGGTGGAAAGCCTTCTAGCTTATCAGTGGAAGTGGTAAGCACTAGGTAGCCTGTCTACCATGAGAGGAGAGGTTCTTGGCCCAGAAATTGTAGTTTATTTTCCATTTGGACAGTTTGTCCGTCTCTTTCAACTTTCTGGTTTAAAAGACCACATCTACGCTTGTTTCCCATCTTAACTGTAACTAACCTACTGTGTAGCACTAGAAAGCCTTAAACTGATACAAGCCTTCTAGCTTAGAAGAGTGACTTTGGAGTGATTAAGTATCAGTTTTCTGTACTTTCTTGCTATCCTTATCTGTTTTCCGCCAAAACACAGATTTTTCCAAAGTTTATTGTGATTTAAAAGCTTCTTTTTTCACATATTGTACTTATTTGACTGCCTGCACTTTTAAAAAGTTGTTTTTTGTTTAAATAATTTGTTTAACTATTGTAAGTTACACACTAAGGTCCGATTGCCTTTTCTGATCGTTTGTAATCATTTAAAGCTGTTTTAAGTGTATATTTTACTGTTTTTGCCTTTTCAAAAAAACAAAAAATACAAAAGAATTCCTTGTTTCCTGCCTTTCTAAGCTAGTATAGTCCAGTTTTCAGGCTAGTGCTGAATTCAGGACTGTGATACTAGTTTCTGAGTTGCCCATACCTTACTTGGATAGAAGGAAGTTTCTCTGTTCACCTGTGAGAGAGGGGAGCTTTGAGCAACCAATCTGTCCCTGGAGGAGTGGTTCCAGCCCAGAAGTTAGTAGTTTATTGGCCATTTTGGGCTAATTTCTATCTCTTTCATTTCCCTACTATAAAAAACGCTTTTGCATGGTTTTGCGCACCGGGCAGTGCCAGTTAGCTACGGTTAAATTATTCCTGGCTCCACTAAGTCTCCTCTTCAGTTTTTCCCTTGAAACTAGTCTAACTCTCAACCTAAGCATTCAAAAAGCATCTTACAGCCCAGCACTTTCTCAGACCTAATAGCAAGCACTAATTTACCCTGACACTGATTGCCCAGCAGGGCAAGGCTCTTTATTCACCCCTCACCAACCAAGTGACTAAGCAGCTCAACCTACTATTCAGGCATGACCAAAGGACAACTTCATGTGCACTCTCCAGTCCAGTTGGTGAATCTGGGTATCCTGAGGCAATGTTACAACTGCCTCATGTACACAGACATCCTCCTAACACAAAATGCTAACATATGAGAGCGATGCAATTATACAGCCAAACAAGAAGCTAAGCTGTCTCCACCCAAGAGTGGAACAGACAGTCAAGATGAGAAGGTTAACACTTGGACCACAACTCCAGCCGCACACAGACCTACTAAAACAGCCCTGGCAAAAATACACATAAATACACAATCATACTCGGAGGCTCTAAATAAAAACCTGCAAAAGCATCACAGATCTCCAAAGCAGACACCCAAACAACCTGCACTTCCCGTCACAAACCAGACAACACATAAAACACATGATCAGTGTGCCACACAATCACAGCCCTTAAGGTGAAACAACATACCTAACACACTAGTAATAGGTGACTCTATAGTCAGGCACACTGACGTCCCACTCACTAGGCTGGACAAGCAGAAGGTTACTTTTAGCTGCCTGTCAGGAGCCAGAATCTGCCAGATAACACAAGCACTCAGGTCACTCTAGAACAAGTACAAATATGACTCTGTCATTGTTCATGTTGGTGTGAATGACCTGAGACGTACCTCCCTGGACTACATGAAAAGAGCCATGGAAAAGCTCTCTGATCATGTAGCCCAGGCTGGTATGACCCTGACCATGAGTAGTATCCTGCCCTCACCAATAATGATACCTCAGAATAAAGAAAGAATGATCAATTTCAACACCTAGCTAAGCTTCTGGTGTAATTCAAAGGGGATCCAGTGTCTGTCAGCCTGGGACGACATGCTCGACAAGCCGCATTGCTTCACAACAGACAGCTTGCACCTGTCACCCCTAGGATTTCGAATACTGGCCAAGGATCTTGCTGCCCCCATAGTGCCTTTTTTAGGCAACGCTCAAAAGTCAAACCCACCTCTGTAAACAGCACAATTAACAAAAAACTGAGAGTTATGCTACTCAACGCCAGGAGTGTAAATCTCAAAATGCACGCTCTCAAAGCACTCCTCAGTATGGAGAATGTCGACATCTGTGCAGTAACTGAAACCTGGTTCAAGGCTCCAGAGAGCACCCCAGCATTACTGGGCTACAACTCATACCACACGTTTTAGCCACAGAACACGGACCGAAACAAAAGGAGGGGGTGTATCCATATTCATCAAAGATACCTACAGCTCCAGGTTAGTGGCGCAGCATGATACTCTAAGATCATCCATGTGCAACTAACATCGGGCAAATCTGCAATGCAAATTGTGGCCTGCTACAGATCACCCTCCATGACCCAGGACCACCACTCCACCTTTCTGGAGACAATGGAAAACATGAAGATCCTACCAAACACCCTGATATCGGGCGATTTCAATTACACTACCATTCACTGGGAAAACTACTCGAGTACAAATTCCCAGGCCCAGCACTTCCTGGAATTCATCAACTCAAATGCCCTGGATCAGCTGGTAAACTCCCCTGCCAGAGGTGAAAACATATTGGACCTGGTCATCACCAACATGGACGACAGGTGTTCCACACCGGAGGTCAGCCCATCACTGGTTAGATCAGACCATAAACTAATCACTCTGGATGTCCACATCCCACCACCACCCCCAACTAAGGAAACCACAGAAAAAAAAAACTTTTCTAAAACAAACTTCACCTTACTTAAGACAGAGGTGGTAAGTTTCACAGCCCCTACGCTAAAGGATAACGCTGCCAAAGATGCAGAAATCTTTACAAATGCACTCTATGAGCACCTACAAGGATGCATGGATCATGCCATCCCTAGCAAAACCAAGACTCACTCCTCTAAGAGAAGGAAACCAGTTTGGTGGACCCCTGCAGTAAACAGGCTATACGATAGAAGGAGGAAACTAGTTCAGAAAAAAAGCAAATCCCAAGAAGGAAAGACATCCCTGATCAGTATCAGTAGGAAACTGAGGTCCCTCATGAAATCATCCAAGGCTAACTTTGAAAGAAAAATAGCCAAGGATTCAAAAAATAACCACAAAGCCTTCTTTAGCTATGTTAAGAATCTAAGTGGCAACTCACAGATATGCACTGAACTAGTGCAAAATAAAACAAAATATACTGAACCTACTGATATTGCCAACATCCTGGCAGATAGATTCAGTGCAAACTTCACCCCCCCTCTCATCTCCAAAAGGGCCCACAACAATACTGGAAAAGTGTAGTGTCCCAAAAATCACAGACGCAGAGGTGAAAATAGCCCTTTCAAAAGCCAAAAACACAGCGTCAATGGGACCAGATGGTGTCCCAGGCTGCGTTTTGCATGAACTACAGAATGAACTAACCTCCCACCTAAACATGCTGTTCATCCTCAGCCTCTCCACAGGCTATGTGCCCATAGAATGATGCACAGCAACGGTTTTTAATCTCCACAAAGGAGGGGCCACAACTGATCCTGATAAATATCACCCTATAAGCCTGACTAGCCTGGTCTGCAAGGCCATGGAGCACATCATCATGGAACTCATTAACAAAGACATTGGGAACATCCAAACACTTTACCTGACCCAGTTTGGCTTTGTTAAGGGCAGATCATGCCTACTAAACCTGGATGACTTCTTCGAGACAGTCACCAAGGCCATAGACAAGAGAAAGGTGGTTCACACAGTCTATCTTGACCTCGCCAAGGCTTTCGACACCATTGCCCACTCGGGTATTACAGAAAAACTCATCAGCCCGAACATAAACCTCTACGTCATGAGCTGGGGTGCCAACTGGCTTACAGACAGAACTCACACGGTAAGACTAGCAGGCTCCAGGTCCGACTCTAAACCAGTCACAAGTGGTGCCCGCAAGACTCAGTCCTGGGACCCCTACTGTTCGGCATATACTTTTCAGAAGTACAGGCAAACACAGGAGGACTATGGCTAACCAAGTTCACCGATGACTGCAAACTGGGAGCCATAATTGACTGTCCGGCTGAAACGGACATCCTCCAAAAGTGCCTTACTGAGACAGACACCTGGTGTCAAAGTCATGGCCTCAAGCTAAATGCCAAAAAATGCATAGTCATCCCGTTTGGGAAAAACAAAACACCCACGAATTACCACATAGGTGGTAGCTCCCTTAATACAGAAGAGGTAATAAGAGATCTGGGGACCCAGGTAGATAGTAATCTCTCCTTTGACAATCATATTGCCAAAGTAGTTAGGATATCCTTCTATGTGGCCCATCTAATTGCTAAAGGGTTTGCATCTAGAAATAAAGAGGTTATAGTACCCCTGTGCTCGTCACTCATTAGACACTTCATAGAGTACAATGCCCCATTTGGAATGTACCTCACAAGACACTTCCAGTAGCTGGAAAGACCACCAAGAGGATTACTGGTCTGAAACATATGTCCTATGCAGCCCGACTGAAAAAACTCTGGCTTTACTCAGTGGCATATCGCTTACTCAGAGGTGATATCTGCCTGACATACAAAGCCATGTCCAACTCAGAATTGATGGACATGCTCCACCTAAAGAAATCCAAGTCACTGTGAGCCACGTGCTCTAGTGAGATAAACCTCACCACAACATCACCACAACAATAAATAGAACATGATGGAGGGATAGATTCCTGTCACAGAGACTCCCCATCTTTGGAACAAAGTTCCAATTTACATCCGGCAGAGCCCCTCACTAACACTCTTCAAGAGAAACCTTGATGAGTGGATGGGTAACAGAAAATACACCCCTGGGATCACTTCATTGGCTCTGCTTGACAGAGGATCAGTTAATTAATCAATGGGGTGGCGAAAACTCAGACACTTTGGCTAGGCTTATAAATGCCCTCGGGCAGCTAGCCTAGTACCTACCTATGAACCTATGAATCTAGAGAGGATCATACTATTTATACTCTGTGATTCGGTGAGCTCTAGTCTCCTGCACAGGCTGCTGAGGATGCAGTCTGATTTAATGTGGTAGGAACCTGGGGAGGATCACACTCTTTTTACTCTGTCATTTGGTGAGCACTAATCTCCTGTGCAGGCTGCTGATGATGCAGTCTGATTTAATGTGGTAGGAACCTAAGGAGGATCATACTATTTATATTCTGTAATTTGTTGTGCTCTAGTCTCCTGCATAGGCTGCTGAGGATGCAGTCTGATTTAATGTGGTAGTACACTAGGGAGGATCATACTCTTTATATTCTGTAATCTGTTGTGCTCTAGTCTCCTGCACAGGCTGCTGAGGATGCAGTCTGATTTAATGTGGTAGGAACCTAGGGAGGATCATACTATTTATACTCTGTGATTCAGTGAGCTCTAGTCTCCTGCATAGGCTGCTGAGGATGCAGTCTGATTTAATGTGGTAGTAGCCTAGGGAGGAACATACTCTTTATATTCTGTGATTTGTTGTGCTCTAGTAACCTGCACAGGCTGCTGAGGATGCAGTCTGATTTAATGTGGTGGGAACCTAGGGAGGATCAACTCTTTCTACTGTGTGATTTGATGAGCTCTAGCCTCCTGCACAGGCTGCTGAGGATGCATCTGCATTTTTATTTTTTCACATTGCCAATAGGACATTCCTGGGATTCTTGTGAATTCTTCCTGGACCTACAGTTCCTAATTCCTACATTCATCACCTCAACCAAAAAATTGCAGAATTCTCCTTGTCTTTGTTAGCTTTATGACTCCAAAAATGTATGAACCCCACTTGTTATTTTAAGTCTATTCATATTCATTATAGTTGCTACCTGTCTCCATCACCTACTTGTGTTTTACCAAATATTGCATTTTTTCCATGTACTTAAGGAGTTTTGCTTTCTTTCTTAACATCAGTACAGTTCTGAATAAACTATTCCTTGATCATCTTTAGCGGCTATTATCAAAATCCCCCATCATTCCAATCCCTGTTAAAGCACTCACAACTACATCTACAGCCCAAACTAGTTGTTTCTCTTAGACTTCTATTGTCTCTCATCCATGGTAGTATTCGAACTCTTTGCTCTCTCCTTAACAACCTGTTTAGCTTGTCTTGTAGTGCATACATATCAGCATGAATTAGTGATGACACTTTATTTTATTTGTTGCTCAATATTATTTATATTGATTTTTATTTAAAAAATGTACCTTTGTACATTGTAAAGCTGATGCATGTTAATCAGCACTGTGTCCAAAGGCTGAAATGTATTTATTTATCTGTTTATCATCTTTTGTTGACCAGGATAGTCTCACTAGGCTTTAACCTCTTTTCAGGGGATATCCACGGTTGTATTTATATCAGCCAGGGTAAATGCAGCTAGGAAACCGGATAACTTCCCCTACTCTTCAGTGTTCTGAGTAGGAACCATTTTGGAGGAGCACTTCCTGTTTCCATTCCAGGTGCAGAGGTGGTCCAGATAAACAGGGAGGCAGATGGAGAGAGAGAAGGAGTTGATGGAGCACTGAAAGAAATGAAGGTGAAAGAAAATATTGAAACCTGAGGAAATATTTCAAAGAAATCCGTTTGATGAAGATGAGTCAGCAAATGACAAATGTATAATTACCACCCTCCAGGCTTAAGGGTTGTGTGATGATTTTCTTAAAGAAATGGCGGTGCAGAATAAACCAGAAAAAGAAGCAGATGTTTCCTGGGGCAACATTATGGAGAATATGCAAAAGGATGATGCAGAGGCAATCCTGATGAATAGTGGTGAGATGGAAAAGAAAACATATGCAGAGAAAGTAAAAGAAGGCATAAGGGTGGTAGCAGCAAAGAAGGCTGAAGAAAATGAAAACAGATGTATGTGGTACGGATTCAAAAATGAACAGGTAGGAAGTGGCACAATTTAATTGCTCCTTTGGGTGTAAAAGCACATGAGGCAAGATCATTTATTCTTATTACCAAAGACATTTTGTGACATTATATTTGAGACTGTTTTTTCAATGGTAAATTTTCTTGGAGAATATGAAAAAGAAAGACTGTAATACATAGATTCTTAATGTGATCACAGGGAAACAAAAAGAAGATTCATGTACAATTTTAAACAGAGGTAGAAAGAGAGACTTTGAAAGGACATTTGAATGCTTTATGTAAAGAAGTACTGGGCATTGTTGAAGTTTATGACAAAAAGGGGTTTTTGGACTGGTGGCTGGGAATGTAATATTTTGTTAAAAATAGAAGGAAAAAAATATATACATATACCAAGAAAATACATGTGGAAGGAATTAGGGATGTTGTGAAGTATTGTATCTGTCACCTCTGGGTTTCCGGATACTGGCCAAGGCTCTTGCCAACCCTATAGTGCCTTTTTTAGGTGGTTTTCCAAAGACAAAATTACCACCATAACAGTTACAAACAGATGCAATCTGAGGGTCATGCTGCTCAATGCTAGAAGCCTAAATCTCAAAATGCAGTCACTCGAAGCACTTTTTAAAATGGAAAACATTGACATTTGTGCTGTAACAGAGACCTGGTTTAAGGCAGCAGAAAGCACCCCTGCACTACCAGGCTGTAACTCATTCCACACCTTTCAGTCTCAGAACTTGGACCAAAGCTCCTAAGGAGCTCAAAAGGTGGTGGTGTTTCCATTTTCATAAAGGATGCACACACCTCCAGTCAGGTAGTCCAACATAACACATTGCAGATACTTCAGGTCTAGGTAACATTAGGTAAGACAGTGATTCAGGTCATAGCCTGTTATAGGTCCCCAACCTTGTCACAAGACTCACACTCCACATTCCTAAGCACCCTGGAGAATATTAGGGTCCAACCTAACACTTTCATACTGGGCAGCTTCAGCTACGCCTCCATTAACAGGGAAAACTACTCATGTACCAATACACTTGCCATGAAAAAACTTCTCCAAAGCTAATTTTGGGGTCCTAAAAACAGAGGTGGCTAACTTCACGGCACCCATGCAAATGGAGAATAGTTGCATGACTGCCAAGTCATACACCAATGCACTGTACGAACATGTACACAGATGCATGGATCTCGACATACCCAATAGAACCAAGACACTCTTCTCCAAAAAAAGGAAGCCAGTCTGGTGGTACCCTGCCATAAGTAAACTCTAGAACAGAAGGAGGAAACTGATGTGGAATAAGGTGCAGTCCCAAGACTAGAAAAACTCCCTTATCAGCCTCAACAAAAAGTTGAGATTCCTCATCAAATCCTCTAAAGCTAGCCATGAAAACAGAATTGCAGCAGATAGCAAAGACAACCACAAGGCCTTCTATACTTATGTAAAGAATCTCCACGGCAATACTCAGATTTGCTCTGAGCTACTGCACAATGGTACCTCCTATACTGACCAAAGAGATATTGCCAATATACAAGCCGATAGATTCAGTTCCAACTTTACCCTCCCCCCCCAAGGACCAATCACAACACCAGTAGATTGCCAGGCACCCAGTATTATTGCTGCACAGGTTAAAACAGCACTGTCCAAGGCCAAGAATGCAGCTTCTATGGGACCTGACAATATCCCTGGCTGTGTTCTACATGAACTAAAGAGTGAATTGGCACCTCACCTGTGTGACCTGTTCAGTCACAGCCTCACCTGAGGCTTTGTCCCTACTGAATAGCACACTGCCATAGTCATCCATCTCCACAAAGGAGGAGAGACAGCAGACCCTGGGAACTATCGCCCCATTAGCCTGACAAGTCTGATATGCAAAGCTATGGAATGCATCATCATGGACCTAATAAACAAGGATACAGGGAATCCCCAAACTCTGGATCCCACACAGTTTGGTTTTGTGAAGGGTAGATCATGCCTGCTCAACTTGGTCGAATTCTTTGAGTCAGTCACCAGAGCTGTGGATGAAAGAAAGGTGGATCATACAGCCTACCTTGATCTGGCTAAGGCCTTTGATACCATTCCACACTCAGGAATCATAGAAAATCTCAATAAGCTAGGCATCAACCCCTATATCAGTAGGTAGGTTGCAAACTGGCTCACAGTTAGAACCCACAGTGTGAAAGTAGCTGACTCCAAGTCAGACTGCTGACCAGTCACAAGTGGAGTCCCACAGGGATCTGTCCTAGTTCCTCTTCTGTTTGGTATCTACTTCTCAGAAGTCCAGGCCAACACAAAAGGACTCTGGCTGACAAAGTTCACAGATGATTGCAAGTTGGGAGCCATTATTAACTCCCCAAGTGATGTTGACACCCTACAGAAAGTCCTTACTGAGACTAACGACTGGTGTCAGAACCATGGCCTTAAGTGCAATGCCAAAAATGAGTCATCATTCCCTTTGGGAAAGACCCAGTTCCCATGAATTACCACATCAATGGTAGTTCACTGAACACAAAAGGTGTTATAAGAGATCTGGGAACACAAGTTGACAGCAACCTCTCTTTTGACCACCACATTGCCACTGTGATCAGAAAGTCCTTCTATGTGGCACATCTCATTACTAAGGGTTTTGCACCCAGGAAGAAAGAGGTCATTGTCTCCCTCTACTCATGCCTCATTAGGACAATCATTGAGTACAATGCCCCATTTGGCATGTACCTCATTAGACACCTGCAACAACTGGACGGGCTGAAAAAGTACCTCACAAAAAGGATCCTAGGCCTTAAACACTTGTCCTACATGGACAGACTCAAAAAACTCCAGCTATTCTCTGTCTGATATTGCCTACTTAGAGGTAATATCTGCTTGACTTACAAAGCCATGTCTGACCCAGCTCTGTTAGAAATGCTACATTTAAAGAAATCCCAATCCCACCTCACCACACACTCCAGAGACCTCAACCTCATTAACACAATCAACAGGACATGCTGGAGGGACAAGTTCATAACCCAGAGACTGCCTATGCTATGGAATAGACTTCCCATACATGTCAAACAGAGCATCTCACTGGCCATCTTCAAGAGAAATCTTGATGAGTGGATGGGAAATAGAAAATTCACCCCAGGATCACTCCAGTGGTTCTACTTGACAGAGCACTGGGACCTAAGGTCAGGTGGCATGATGCCAGGGTAATCGTATGGGCTAGGCTTGCAAAGGCACCAGGGCTATTAGCCTAGTACGCACCTATGAACCGATGAACCTATAGAGACAACCCCAAACATATTTTTTTCTGGAAAAGGACATTTGATAAGTAACTGTGACAAAAGAAAATGTTATATTTGTGGAGAAATGGGAAATGATGCAAACATGTGAATTTAAATGTTATAAATGTTAACAAAATTGGACACAAATGGATGGGTGAATTGTAAATACAAAAATAACAGTAAGGAAAAAGAAAAAAGTGAATAAAATGAACAAGGAGAAGACATTTAGAAGTAGGAGAAATAGAAGATACATCAGATGAGAAAAAAGGTAATAACGAGGATATAGAAGAATGTTCTGACATAAGTGATAAAGAAGACATAAACCTGGACGTAGTAAAAGGAAAAAAGGGTAAAAGGCAGAAAAAGAAAATTTAAAGGGAAGGGATAAGAGGGAAAAAAATAAAGGAAATGAATGGAAAAGAACTTATACAGCTAAAGATGAGGGCTTGGCATAATGGTTAAGGTGTTTGACTCACAAACACAAAGTACAGTGTTTGATTCTCACTTTGAGATGGAAATTGATTAGTCCTACAATGGACTGTTAAGAAAGCTAACTTAGTAATTAGCTATTAATTTTTGAAACCAGGAATATAAGGAAAAAGTAAAATGAAAAATGTTGAGTGCTTTCTGTAAATGAGAAAAGTATTAAGAATATGCTAAGAAGAACATGAATTTTGCAATGGTGTAATACATGTGATGAAAATGTAATTATATTAGAAGACACAAGAATTTTAACAAATGAAGAAGATTACAAACAGAGAAACTATGGGGACGAAAGATAAGTTGTAGTTTGGGAAATGAAAGATGTTCTGGAATTGCCGTATTCTATAGAAATACTATAAATTTATAAGATATAACTTTAACAAAAATGGAAAGATTAACCACTGTAGATTTAAAATGGAAAGAACAAGGACATAGGATTATGAAATTATGTGCTTACACTAACTGTAAAGAAAGAGAAAACGTATTTAAAAGAAAGGCAATTATATAAGAAAAATCTTAGAAGATATGAGATGTAATAAGTTAAAACATTGGGAAAAATTCACGGACTTACAAAAGGGGTATGTATAAACTGAAATAGATTATTTTATAGTATCAGAAGGTTTAAAGGAGAAGGGGGTACTTGTTAGCATCATATTGCTACAGACAAAAGAAAACAAGGAATATACAAAAAAATAGGCAAAAAAAATATAAAGGGACGACTAGTAAGCATGGAATGAAGAAGGAAGGAGGTTAGAAATAGACTCATTGAAAGATCATATTACTATGAGAACATGTTATGAAAATTGGTCTGAATGGTAGTGATATTTAAGGAAAAATATAAAACATGTTGTTATAGTGATGATATGATGTGAGAAAAGTAGAGAAAGAAAAGTGTAACAGAACATATAATGATGCAGTAGAAGATCTGGAACATAATGATAGTACTTTGACAAAGAAAAAAAATCATATGAGAGAAATCAAGAAAAATACAAGAATTGCTATATAAGCAAATTATTTTTACAAGGAAAAAGAGAAGTATTGAGTTACTTAGCCAGATTAGTTAAAGAAGATGGTAGTGCAATGAGAGAAATAAAAAAACATAAAAAGAGAAATGGAATGAACTCAGGGAATATGTATAGTGTAGTACAATATGTACCAGAAATGTTTAAAGAAAAAAAGAAGGCAGAGAAAAAATGGAAAGTAAAAAAAAAAGCTAACAGATAAAGACAATAAAGAATTTGAAAATGAGATTTCTTTAAATGAGCTAGATAAAGTATTAGGACAAGTAAATACAGATTCAGCTGTAGGCTCAGATGGAATAGGGTATGAAATGTACAAAAATTTAAGGGACTATTAAAAAATATTTTTGAATATTTCAATGAATGGTTAAATGAAGGTTTTATGTATAAAGAAGTATGTAGTGGGATACTTACATTTATTTTGAAGATGGAAAATAGAAAATAATTAAAAACTAGAGACCAATAGTATTGAATAGTAATGATTATATGATCTTTATGAAAATAATACAAAAGAGATTTGAAAATAAAATGGAAAATATTATGGAAGATAGCTTATATAGTATAAAGGGGAGGGTTGTCAAGAATTATTGATACAGAAATTGTGGACGATGTCATGAACAGAAAAGAAGAAGCAAAAATGATAGGACATCTTAAGGCATTTGACACAATTTGATATGAAATCTTATGGATAATAGTGAAAGAATATAAAATAAATAAGAAAGTTAGGAAATTATGTGTGTAATAATGAAGTAAAAATACTTGTTAATGGCTGGTTAACCAAGAGGTAATATGAAGTGTGGTATAAGACAGGGATGTCCAAAGAGTTGTATACTCTTTGCATTAGTTCTGAATGTGATAGTATGGAAATAAATTACAAAATGAAGGAGTCAGGGTATATAACACCTGAAGGGTAAAGCAGTCCAGTTCTGTTAACATATGCAGATGTCATTATAAGAATTGAAAAAAAAATAGATAAAATAAATAATTTACACAAATAAATATCTAGAGATGACAGGGATGGCTTTAAATAAAGAGAACATAAAGGTTTAAGTGATGTAGTAAAGACTGGGGAGTATATATTTTACAATGAATGAAATGTCTGTGTTAGGTATAACATTTGGGAATAAAGATGTAAGTAGAATTAAATAAAAAATAGTAGAAAGAAAGCAAACATGTTGTTTATGGAAAACAGAATAAAGGCTTATTTGTTAAATTCAATAGTGATAGGAAAATAGCATACTTATCAAGTGTATTTATGTTGCTAGCAGCATTTGGAAATCAATTATTGCATATTTTTCATTTATATGGGGTTCTAGATTAAACCTAGTAAAAAGAGAAGTTTTGTATGTACTTAAAGAAGAAGGAGGATTAGGGTTAATTAACCCAGTGGCTTATGCTGCTTCATTAAATTTGTACAAAGTGCTTAAGTGGATAAATGAAAAATATGAGAGACTAGTAATAAAACTGTATAAATAATAGTATGATAAATTTGGGGGTATGGTAAGAAAGAGTAAAGAGAAAAGAGTGTATAAATGAAAAAATAAAATGTTACCAAGAAAAAATATTTTTGTGGAAAATAAAAATGAATAATATGAAAAAGATAGAAAAGTATGGTATACGAATGCAATGATAAAAAAATTGCTATGTAAAGCCATAAAAAATGAACCCTATAAAAATAAGAAGCAAATGGTGAAATCAAAAAGTATGTCAACAGTATTTTTCTTTTTGTGGAGACTGGTAACTGATAATTTGCCAGTAAAAGAAAATGTGCCATATAAAAAGAAAATTGATAGAATATGTTTACATTGCAAAGAAGAGGAATCTACAAAACTTATGTCTGACTTGTAGAATAGTAAAAAAAGCTATATGGAAAACTAGCTAAAGAATTTTTGAAGATATGAAAGAAGTCGATACAATAAACTTGGATAAGATTAAATATGGATATTACAAGAATAGAAGCAAACAATATGGTAAAAGAGTAGACAAAAAGTTATTTTATGTTATATGGGTTATATGAAATGAAAGAATAACTGAAATTATGTTTAATGGCGAATGGAATTTAGCAACAATTTTAAGTAAAATCAGATGTTGGTTATGGAAAAAGGAATGAAGATCCAATAGGGATGACAATTTAGTATGCTTTTAAAGGAAATTATCAATATAGGTAAACTGATTTATATTTTATATATTTGTACATACATAAATATTTGTAAATATGTAAATATTTTGCAAATAAGTTATGCCTGTATTCAAATAAAGGATCCCTACTCTTTTCTTTGAGTAGGGGACCTGTTTCACTGAGGAATGTCCTGCTTCTGTTCCAGGTATAGAGGTGGCCTGTAGATGCAAGGGAGTAAAATAGAGGAAGAAAACTGGAGCAGTGCAAGTGATCATAGTATCGAGCCATTTGGGCAGTTTAAAGTGAAAATGAATGAAACTGAGGAGAAGGCAGTCAAGTCTTCCCTTAATGAAATGTTTGAATTGTAGAAGGAAGAGCATGGAGAGAAGGCATTTTTACCTTCCAGTACGGATTGTGATGCATCAGAGAACCAGAGAATAGATATGAAGGTTGTGAAGCCTTGAAGTAGCTTTCCATTTGTAATGACTAAAGGTCACGATGTTGCCAACTTGTGTATGGATTCTGAAGATTTGCTTCAGCAGATTCTTTTTGCTGGAATGCAGGATACCACTAAGGGATGTGTTGTTGCAATCCCCCCAACCAGGAGGGTGGCAGGATGATAATTTGGTCAACTTAATAGATGCACGCAAACCAGACAGTGGGAAGAATGTCTCATGGGGAGACATTATGGATAGAATACAGCAAGAAGAAATGATGGTTAAAATAAATTGGATGCAGAAAATAAGTAGACAGAAAAAAAAAATGAAGAATAAAGGAGTTCAAGTGGTTTCAAATTTAAAATACATTCACAGGGGAATTTAGTAAAGCCTAGATTGAGTGATTGGCCAATTAGGCATAGTGGCATGTCCCCAACATGGAACATGGCCACCAAGCAATCCAATAAACTGGACGGAGGGGCATACATGAGTGTGTGGACACAGAAGTGTCCGTGGAATACTAATCATCTCATAAGCTGGTGAAATCCATACAAATGAGACTGATTTACAATCCAAAAAGCAGAAAGGCACCCACGTAGGTGCCGTGTTGGCGTTAGAAATGTACGAGGATGGAAACCGTGTACTGGAATGTAAAATTTAATCCGGGGCTGTAATACCCAAATAAAAGGGTGGACATTGCACTGCAGGCATGCAAATGGCCCAAACTATGGCAAGTGAGTCCAAAAAGCAATGCAAATCAACACAAAATATATTTTTAATACATATATTACATTTGTTCTGCATGCAGCCACATGCAAACATGTCGTTATGTAAAAAATAAATAATTAAAAAGTGTAAAATTAGATATTTTCAAAAATAATGCATTTTAGTGCCAAGCATGCAGAGTCTTACAATGGCAGCTGTCAGTGGTTGCTATGGAGACAGGCCCTGGAGTAGTGAATTATCCAGGGTATACTCAATTAACTGTATGTAAAACAGCTGGGGTTACTGAATAGCAAAAAAGTACCTCTGTGTCCACAGATACAACCTGTGGTAGGGCTAGAACTGTGTAAGTAGTAGTAGGGCAGGCAGCTGATATTAAAAGGGTGTGTGTCACGCTATGTGTAAGTGGATTGGAACTCAGCAGCACCTCTTTGTGCTCAGCTAAGCCCTGCTAAGTAGGGGGGGTTGTGTCAGATGCTGCTGAGCTCGGTTTAGTCCTGTGGCACATGTTTTAGCTAGTTTAAGAAAATCTTGCACAGGGGAGTGTCCAAATTGCTGAGCACTGTTTTTACTATCACTATGGGTTTGTGTGCCATGCCCCAGTGATTAGCAGTGAAAGAATAAAAAAATAAATAAAAATAAAAAAAGGAAATAGTTAGGGGAAGCCAATCAAGTAGAAATGACTGAAAGTCCTGTTCAACAGATACTGGCCCATTCAAACTCCCAATCATATACTTGTCAGGTAGAATACATCATAGTGAGCCAATCATACAGGCTGCATCTGCAGCACACCAGTATAAAGTATGCATGTACCCTACAATCTGATTTTTCTCACACACTTGGGAATTTTAACTGACAGAATGATCTGCTGCTGCTCTGCTACATCTATATGTGCTAGAGGCTGAGGTCAGTGATGATGCTGATGCTAACAATAGGCCCAGACTGAGAAGGAGAAGATTGTTCAGGGCCAGGGTAATCTTCCAGGGGCTACATGAGCTGAAGATTGTAGACCACGTCGGGGTGGACAGGGACATAAAAGATGAATTCACAGAGATCTTCTGCCCTCAATTCAGACCCAGAGCCAACAGAGGGGAAACCACCCCAGTAGAAACAAAGGTATGTGTAGGCCTTAGAATATTAGCTACAGGTATTTTTCAAAAAACAACTGGGGACATAATGAGGATCTCACAGGCATCTGCATCCAGGGTACTCCACCAGTTCCTGGTGCAGTTCAAACACATGCCAGTGAGCACATTTATTTACCCTGCACCCCTGAGGAGAGGGCCATTAATATGCATCTCCTCCACATGTTGCACACTACCCTGAGGTACTGGGTGCTAAAGACTGCACTCATGTGCATATCAAAGTACTACCCAATTGGTGCCATAGACTGCACTCATGTGCATATCAAAGTACCACCCGATTAAGAGGGTAGAGTATACATCAACTGCAAGAGGTATCACTCCATCAACTGCCAGGTTGTGTGCAACACCCAGGCCATTATAATGAATGTTTGTGCTGACAGCCCTGGCAGTTATCACGACTCCCAAATCTGGCATGCATCACAGCTGTACCAGACATTTGCCAGTGAGGACATCCCATGCAGCCATCTACTGGGGAATGCTGGCTACACACTGGAACTGTGGATGATGACACCCATCAGAAATGCATGCACACAACTGAAGAATGCCATAATGAGGCACACATACAAACTAGAAACATCATAGAGCATGTGTTTGAGCTGCTCAAGTCACAGTTCTGCTACTTTAATATATCTGGTGGAGCCCTGCCGTACTCTCCAGCTACATATGCACACATGTTCACAGTATGTGCCATGGTACACAATATGATCCTGTAGAAGCAGCTGTGGCAAGAACATCACAGGCAAGGCACACACAGCCCCCCACCAGTGCCAAGGTCCCCACTGTCACAGAAGGACTCAGAGGAGGAAACCCCTGAGCCTGTCCCTAGGCAGATGTAGGCATGCCCAGTATGCCCTGGCCTTGGCAAAGTGGCAGTGCATAGCACATACACTGACATTCTAGGGACCTAGGGACTGACACCTCACTCTGACTCACATACATACTAAAACGGATATAAGCTACAACACATAACCTGTACTTTAACATGCATTGGCTGTATACTGCATGCATCCAACAGAACTGTTATATCTACTGCTGCAGGAACAAGGTAAGTCACTTTTCATTACAACAAATGTATGGGGTACTACACTATGGTAGCATAGGTACTGCATGTATGCAAGGGAATAGAATGGGCTACCTGGATAGCTGCAGACAACTGACAGTTATGTGGGACAATACCTGTTCAGCTTAAATAAGGCTGTCTTCCCACCCATTGCTGCAATTGGACCATTTTTAAAAATGCAGCACTTTGCTTAGCACTGTGCAAACCTGCTGAGCTCAGCTGAACAGTGCTTAGACTACTAATGATTAGCAATGCTTAGTAGTGCACAAACCAGCCTAGCTGAGCTGAGGACTGCTTAAACTGGGATTGCTTAGCAGTGCCTAAACCAGCTAAGCAGAGCTGTACATTACTAACCACTGCTAAAACCGGTCCAGCTTAAGTACTGATTAGCTTTAGATTAGTACTAGGCTAACTGCCCTTGTGAGCCATTTAAGCCTAGCCAATTGCCCATGTGAGAATCAAACCCTGCAACTTCTGTCTGTAAGGTAAACATCTTAACCATTCCACCAATCTCCAGTACTTAGCATAGCTTTGCTAAGGGCAAACCACATTATTATTATTCTGTGTATGTATTGCACTTCTATTTCCTGCCCATCTGTATTTTCATTTTTTAACTTGGAGTGTGCATTTTAGGTATTGTGGACCTGTGTGTAACTGGATCTTTTCTCTTTGGGTCTCCACTGAAAATGGGCTTCAGGCCCATCTGGACTAACCCAGTTAAATGTCAATGCATACATAATTAATAAAATAAAAAAATATATCACATATTGCTATCAAATGTGAAAAGCTGAATGGTCTGTTTGTGTATTTGAACTATGTACCTACTGCACACAGGGCTGTGACTCTAACCATTTAGCTACGAGGATATGTTGGAAACTCTTATACATTTCTATATATCTCTCTACTAGGTTTAAGCACAGCTAAGCACAGCACCACACAATGCAAACCCACTTAGTTATGCTTAAACATGACCTTTGAGGTGAAAATTAAAAGTATCTGTTTTTTATTTTTAGATATCTGGCATGTGCTCATAGCTAAAGCACCATGCCGTGTTGTGCAAACACACACAAAAAAAAAAATGGAAAAAAGGAAATAACATATTTTACTTTTATATTTCAGTGCAGGGTGTGTGTTACTCATCTCCATACACTGTTGCATACCCTCTACACTGATTCTGTAACCGTGTTACATGGCTCTCTCAGTAGTATGTCTTCATTAATATACAAGGCAAGCTGCCAAGGGTGAGGCCCTAGACAAGGACACAGTACATCCATGTAGGCTTTCCACTGTTCCTACATGGAGTTTATTACATCCCCACCTCACAGTTAGAATTAGCAGTAAAGAAGAGAAGTAGAAGGACAGATATAAGGTATGGGAGACAATACTATCACTTCCTGTAGCTAAAGAATCCAAGGTAAGAACATTTATTCATATACTTAAAGAAACCTTTTGTGATTTTATTTTCAAAACTGGTTCTATCATGGAGAAATGTTTAGAGGAATATGAAAAGAAATAGAACGTGTACCTTGGAACATACATACTGAAACAATTTCATACAAAGACTAAAATATATACATATCCAGTATAGATATAAAGTGAAAAAAGAAATGTTGAAAATGTTTAAAGGAAATATATAAAGAAGTAATGACACATCAAAAGTTTATGACAGCAGTTTATGGACTGGGGTTGGGATTGTAACATAATACTGTAAACGGAGAATGAAAGTGTCATACATATTCATAGTGTAATAAATATTGATGGAGTGTGGCGTGTTATTAAATATTGAGGTCAATCAAAGACATGTTTTTTGTGTGGCAAAGCAGAACATTTAATTATTAATTTTAGTAGAATGAAATGCCATGTATATAGTGCCATAGGTCATGTTGCAAAGAATTGTGAAAAAAAAATGTCATAAATGCAATAAGGTGGGTCAACTAGCGATGGATTGCAATGAAAAATTACAGGTTGTAGAGGCAGGAGTAAGTAATACAAAAGAAGAATGAGTTGAAATAATTCAAGAAATTAAAATGAATACAAAGAAAGGGAAGACACAGAAGAATTTGATAGAGAAAAAGATAGTAGAGATAAATCTGAAGTAAGTGATGAGAAATATATTGGTTGGAATATAATAAAAGAAAAGAAAAAATACTATTGGTAGAAGGCTTAAGGAAAAGAAGAAATGGTTTATAGTAATTAAAAACAGTGGTGTAGAGCATGAAACAAACCAAATAAACACAGTAGAATTCCACTAAAATCCACCAAGGCAAGGCTCTGGACACAGAATATATTTTTAGCCTTTTATTCTTTAATCATATACAAAGGACATCATCAGAAAATACAAACAGGACTAAGAGTGCAGTTTAAAAAGGTTGCTAAAAGGTTACATGACTTGGGAAAACTAATGATTAAAAAAAAACAATAAAAGTTAAAATAATTAGTGTAAAAATAAACTTTAAAGAAGACAAAAATCTAAAAATTAAAGTTAAATTGGAATGTTGTAAATTAAGATGGCAGATGAAGTTAAGAGCCAGTCGTGAACCTGGATTTAACGAGACCATTAAAATTAAATATTTTCTGATAGTGCAGAAACGTCGTTGAGATATATTTTCATTTAATTTTTAGATTTTTGTCTTCTTTACAGCTAATTTTTACACAAATTATTTGAATGTTTATTGTTCATTCAAGGTACAAAACATAATTAGGCTTTTAAAGAGTTAACACCTAGTATTATTCACTTAATCATTGTTTTTTTGTAAGTCATGCGACTTTTTGGCAACCATTTTAAACTGCACTCTCAGTCCTGTTTGTATTTTCTGACAAAGGTCTTAGTACACGATTAAAGAACAAAAGCACTAAAAATGCATTCCGTGTCTGGAGCATTGCTTCAGTGGATTTTAGTGGAATTTTACTATCTTTATAGGAGCTAATATATAAAAGATAAAAAGAAAAAGGAAAGGCTGATAAATTTTGCACCTTCAAATAGAAGTATAGTTCATACTAGAAGAATCACCAAGAAGAGTTGTAGCAATAAATGTTAAAAGTATTAAAAGTTCAGTGAGAAAAATAACTATATATGAACATTATAAACATTTGAATGTGGCTATAGTAATAATATTAGAAAATATAAGATTTTTAACAGAAGATGAGAAAATACAAATAAAGGATTATAGGAAAATTATGTGGTTTAGAATTTGGGGAAAGGTACATGTTCATTATTAGCTATCTTACATAAAAATATCAATTAAAATATTGGATGTGACATTATCAGTAATGGGCAGAGCAAGTATTTTAGTTATAACGTGGCAAAATAAGGTGTATAGAATATTTGCATTATATGCATATGTAACAATTATAGAAAGAGAGGACATGTTTAACAAAATAATAGATTAAATAACAGTTAATAAGGAAATAATAATAGAAGGATTACCTTAAGCAGAAAGGGAAATAAAGATAAAGACAAAAAAGTATTACACATTATTAAATGTGGTCAACTAAAAATGTATATTACAAAATAATAGACATATAGTAGAGGAAAGTATAAGAGAACTAGACTACTTTATAACTTCATTAGGTCGATCTTTAGTAGAAGAGGGAGTTATAGACAAAGATTTTTCCATCATGGGTTGTTTGGATTAGGTTACAAGAGAATAAGAACAGTATAAATATAGGAAAAGGTATAAAAAGGATAATTGAACAGGAATGTAGTAAAAAAGGAACGAATATAGTAAATGTGTTATGGAATGACTATATAGAAATGAAACAATTTTATAAGCATTGGTCAGAATGGTGGACTGCTTTTAAAAGTAAATGTAAGAAATGTTATTTGGAAAGGAAATAAATACAAACATAGAAGTGAAAGAAAAATATAAAACTGCATTTTTATGGATTTAGAGGGAAATTACACAAATTATTTTATTACAGAACAGGAGATATTTAAATTAAATAAAAATAAAATAGAGACATACATATATACATAAACTATTGTTTAAGCAAGGATATTTTTACAAGAAAGAGTGAGGAAGTTGTTCTTAAAAATTAGTCAAGGAGGATAACAGTATCATAAGAGCATCAGAAAACAAATAAGAAAAAGAAGAAAATGTATATAAACAGCAGGAAGAAATAATGGAAATTATTATGCAAAATATAAGGGATGTATTTAGAGAAAAAGAAATGCAAAGATATGGAACGTAAAATCTCTTTCAGAATTAAACAATGAAGATTTGGAAAAGGTGTGACTATAGAAAAAATAAATATATTAAATATGGTTAAGGTAGATCTGCAGCAGGGCCAGATGAGATAGAGTATCAGAGGTATAAAAATATGACAAGATAAAAGTATTTTGTAGCAACATTGAATGAGTGGTTAAATGAAGGATTTAAATACACACAGTTATGTAGTAGTAGAGTCAAATTTATATAGAAAAAAGGAAACAAGAGAAATTTAAAATCTAAGAGCTATAGTTTTGAATAACACACATTATGAGATAGTTATGAAACGTATATCTGAAGAGAATGGATGTAAAACTATATAGAGTTATAGAGGATGTCATCTATAATATAAAGGGTAGATGTTGTCAAGAAATGTTAATTTTGATTAGAGAGATGGTAGATTATGTTTTGGAAAAAAAGAAAATATTAAAATAGTGATAGGACATTTGAATATACAGTAGCATTTGATACTATTCCCCATAATATCTAATGGAAATTATTTGAATGTTATAATATTAGTAGTAAAATAAAGATTATTTGCATTCTTGCATATAATGATAATAGAATAAACATTCTGGTGAATGAGTGACAAAATAAAGAAATGCATATAGGCATTAGACAGGGTTGCCCCCTCAATATTATTTTATTCTTGTTAGTAATGAATTTAATAGTTAGTGATGTGAATTATAATATGAAGGCAGCATCACATATTATGAAGGATGGTACAGATATTCCTGCTATGTTAGCTTATGCTGATGATATTGTGTTATGTACTAAGAATAAAAAAGTATGGAGACAGTAGTTGTTTATTTGAATTAAAATTTAAGGGCTGTAGGCCTTAATTTCAACAAGGAAAATAGTAAAGGGTTGGGATGTAATTGTGCATAAGAGGCATTGAATTTAAGACAGATGAGATAACGTTATTAAGTATAAGACTTGGTACTCGGGATATTATACAGTTACAATGTGGAAACATTTTGGGTAAAATAAAGAATATTTGTAGATTTTGGCAGTCTTTCATGAGTTCATAGGTTCATAACTATTTAATAGGCTAACAACCACAAGGGCCTTTTTAAGCCAAGCCATGCATCCCAAATCTCTGACAAGTTCTGATACCCTTGATAAGTGTAAGCATCAGCCTGGAAGATGAACCATTTCAGATTATATTTTAAGAAAGAAAGTATATTTGATAAATTATACTTTGTTAGGAAAACTGTCCTAAAAACTGTTTTTCACCATGGGAGAATTTAGACATTATTTTCAATCTCCATAGTGACCTGTAATGCTACCTTATCATCTTTACAAAACAATGTCTGTAGGCAGAGGATGTTGCTTGCCAGAACAGAATATAAATGCAATATAATGGTTATATATTAATGGCTTTTTCTACACAACCGACAGAGAAATGAATAGTGAATATTCTGACAATTTCTTTTAATTTTATGGACTTCAAATTTTATTTGTGTTTGGACCATTTATTGGCAATTTGCTCAAGGGTCCTTCCCACACATAGAATACGCTAAGTGCTTAGACTTCATAATGCATTAAACTTGTTAAGTGCGTCACATTACAGATCACCCTTGATTTGGCCAGACATGATACCTGAATGTCATTTCATCTGCCTGGATTAGAGCAATGAGATTCAGAGTCCTGACAAGTTATTCATCCCAGATTGATTCTGGCATGTTCTATGATCTGTGCACAGTTACTTCTCCAAACAAAAGTGCTTACTTCACATGTTAAAACAGGTACATGTGACTAGCTGAAGCCAACTGCTAAAAGAATAACAAAAATAAAATAGTAGATAAAGGTATGAAATAAAGGGTGCAGAAGGAGAAAAACATTCTTATCTGGGATACTTATGCATTGGTAGGTAGCATTACAAAAATAAATATTACTTTTCTCAGGTATCATCTTTTTGTGCTGCATTCTGTATAAGTATTTAAGATAACACAGTCAAGAAGATTTATCTTACCGAGTTTTAAAGATTCCAAAGATCATTTGCATAATCTGAAGGCACATGGGATGAAACTAAGCACAGATAAGACAATGGTAATGACAGCAAATTGGGGAAATCAGAAGAAGCTGATAACAGAGCTAGAAGGTAAGATAGTGGAACAGGTAAACAGCTTCAAGTATCTGGTAGGAGTAGTTGAGGAGAAGGGTAGTCTGAATGAAGAGGTTAAAGCACAGAGTATCAGGGATAGTCTATGAGACAAGAATGCCAAAGAAGCTGAAAAGTAAGGTGTACAAGACAGTGGTGCGACCAGTACAACTGCATGGTACAGAAAGCTGGGTAGTAAAGGCAGAACAGTTGAAGAAGCTAGAGGTGATGGAAATGAAGTGTCTGAGAAAGGTGATAGGATGCACACTGTGGGACAGACGAAGAAATGAGGACATAAGAGCACAAGCTAAAGTAGCTCCAATTGCAGAAAAGATCAAAGAGAACAGATTACGGTAGTTTGGGCACGTGTAGAAAAGCAGAAGACAATCTGGTGAGGAAGATTTGGGACAGAAAGAAAGAAGGTAAGAGGAAGTGAGGATGTCCAGCAAAGAGGTAGATGGATTGCGTGAAAGAAGATCTGTGACAGTCAGGCATGAGTGTTGAAGAAGGCAGGAGTGTGGCACTGAATCGAGAGAGTTGGTGACAGTTAACACAATACCCTGACGCCATGTAGGAAAAATGGGGCGATTGATGATGATAATACATGTATATATATATATATATATATATATATATATATATATATAGATAGATATATATATATATATATATATATATATATATATATATATGTGTGTGTGTGTGTGTGTGTGTGTATAGTAACCTAGGCCTTAGCGAAATAGAATTGAAGCATTTGAGTCTTATCACTGGAATGCACTGATATTACCGATATAGTTTGTCTTAAACAGCCTTTAAGCCTTTATTCAGGTTTGAAATACAGTACTAGGGATGGAAATGCTACAAGAATAAAAATGAAATACATTTATCTAAAAGTTTAGTTTGTAAATGAAAACAGTAAAACCTATATATGTTTATTATCTTTTGATACATATTTTAACACATAATGGTGCCCATTTGAAAAAGAATCCTCTCCCCATTGCATTCAAAATATTTCTCACTGAAAATGATTGTTGTCACAATAAATATTTATGTTAGGCTATGAAGAAAATGTATGCTAACCTTAGCGTGGATATTTTCCACATAAGAATATGGTATGTTGCATAGCAGCATGTAAACATTTAGCAAAGATGTAAATGGTCTGTAGTGAACTGAAGCATTCCCAGAATGTTGCTGTGGAGAACATCAAGTGAGAAACACTGATACAACAAAACATCCAGAAAAAAAAAAGAAAACATCCAAAGCACATTTTTGCATGGGGAAAGCATGTTCCCATTTGGAAGGCTGCACCCCTGCACCCCCTGCTAATTATATATACTAACTCGAAAACTGCACTACATTTGGGAAAGGAATCCCCATTCCTCACTGTACAGCAATCTTGGAGAACCATCCACCATGACATTTCAATGATTTGGAGTTTCTTAGATTTGCACTCAACTTTGTGCATAGTAATGTTCTGGGCATTTGACAATTTGGTATAGCCCAAAATATATGTTATTACCTTGGAAACAGTATATATCTGTCAGTCCATTTTTTTTTTGTCCTTTATTGCTTTTCCTTTTTATCTCTCTTTATTTTGGAAGAAGGTATAGTTGCAATTTTATATATGAAAACACTGACTGCATGAAGCAGCATGCTAAACAAAAATATTAGGGCATGTCCACATTCCAGTGTTAGTTATATATACACTGTAAGCCATTATATGAATCTCAGGACCTGATGAACAATTCATGCATTAAAGCAAAAAAGTATGCAATGGGAAACTGCAGCCATGTACTGCCACAGACTAAACAATAAGAAAAAGACACAAAAAGGACAGAATATATAAATAATTATGTTCTCCTAATACTAAAATATTAAAATTATACATTACAGGTTACTTTATTATTTGTTGATTAAGTTATAGTTCTTTGCATAATGTAATGACTGAATGACAATGTCTGTCCATCTCCTCTATCAATTATGCAGTATCCAGTGTGCTTTTGCTCTTTTGTCCAACATGGGGTCATTCATTCTGTTCAAGCTTTACTATTTTTCCTTGTTACGGGATTCAGTTTCACTTTATATATAGTCACTGACCAGACAGCTAGATGCAGACACCCTGATAACATTGTGATATGGCAACAAAAAAGAGCCATAGAGCATCCTGGGACATCCTAAACACATTGCAACCTTGCAGGATACTCAGTGACACACAGCATCATACTTTATTGTCCCTCACTTTAAGGTGAGTATACAGAAAACACACACAGTAATTTTCACTTTGTTGTTCCAAATGGTAGGGATCTCATATAACATGCAAGCATCATCTGAGGCTGGCATATACATACATATATGTAAATAGGAGTGCACTACATAACATCCAGTAAGAATTTGCAATATTTAAGTAAACACATTATAACTTTACTATACTTCTCTGTGGTTAGAAGTTTTTGAATGCACTCTTTTTTATTCGTATTCTAATTTTGATTCACATGGGTTTGTTAGTTGAATGAACGTTTCAAATTCTGAGAACCATATGTACAAATTTCAGAACACCAAGATTTAACGTGTGAACACGGAAATGCATTTTGTATGTACATGCCTCAAGGTACGCTCTTTCCCACATAGTGTGGAGATCTCAGAGTCAGTACATGTAAGTAATGAGTACATGACTGGTGCATCCTCTCTCAAATAATATGAATGTAAGTTAGACATTGACAAGATCAGATGCTCTCCTTTAATTTCATTTTTTTTTCTTTTTGCATAATTCTTTGACTTGCAGTTGTGACTATCAGTATTGCAAATGGAGCCATTGATGGTAATGTGTTTATTTTAACTGATAATTATACGTGCTCAGTTTCCTTGACAGATGCTCTGGAGAAAGGTTCTGGTTCATTTGAGATGAAAGAATTTAACTTGTGAAATAATTCTTGTCTCAAGAGACAGTAGTAGATGATTTAGCAACTATCATCAAAATGAAACGGTGGGAAAAGAATCAGGTTTCTCAGCTGCAGTTAAAAAAAATGGCAGTTATTTCGTGTAAACTTTTTTTCAGCTTCTTTGTTTATAAAAGTCATAACGATTTCATTGTTTTAAGAATGTTTTTATTTTTCACATACATATGTCTGTAGTAGTAAGACCTGGTACCAAAAATTACAGTTTCATTGGATAAAAGATTTCAGATTCCCTTAACACTGAAAAATGAAATATGCAATGTCACCAAGAAAGGAGGACTGCAAATGTGAAAAAATTCCACTAAAGTTGAAGTTTTGGTGAATGCTAAGATGCCACTAGATACAACTACTGCTTGTTTTAGACTCATGGATTCAGGTTTACCTTATAAATATTTACCCACTTAGTCATATTCATAGAGATCCTCTATAAAACTTCAGGTTGCTTCTGGATGAGATTACAGCAGGACAAAACAAAGCAGTTAGAGATTTGTCTGAATGTACCTCTACAGCTTGCATGTGCGAGGGTTCACCCCACATCCCCTTAACTTGTGCATACTAACTCCATGGAAACATAAGCATGGAGAAAAGAGAACAGTCCCAAACGTATGAACTGGCACTGCTGATATGCTAGAAACAGTGTCAGTAACCAAATTCTCTGCTTATGTTTGATAGTAAAATATTACAATTTGCAGGGGTCGCTAAAGTTATTTTCTTATGGTAAAGGCATAGGAGGTCTATCTAGGAGATGGGCTCTTGACACTGTGGATGGACTGCATAACTGTCAGTTTTTGTTGCAAATTTATGATCTGATGGAGACAGTATTCAGGTTATAAGAACATAAAATAAATGGAAGTCAGATTTATGAATCAAAGGAGGTATATCTGTTTCAGTTGGGGATCTATTACTGTCACCCAACAAAAGTGTAGTTATATTGCCAGTAACATGTTATTTTGATAGGAGAAGGCAGTAGATGTGTCCAGTAGCTCAGTTCACTGTCTTGCTTTAATTATGAACTGTGCTATAGGCAACTGACTGTACCAGTAGGGTAAAGAATGGTATAACAAATGAGTTTACCATGGCATATCCTTATGGTGCCTACATACCTAGGTTACTTGGTAAAACAGCTGCAGTAGGTGAACCTTAATTGACCCTTAAGATATGAGCTATAAGGTTTTACTGAATGTGTTACTTCAGCACTGATGCAAACTATGTTACTTATTTGTACTTTTTCACAGAGAAAATTGTTAACACATGGAATGGACTGCAAGAATGGGTGGTCAAGTATGAATATACAGAGGCATTCAGGAGGGCATGGGAGAGGCAAAAACGGGGTAAGGAGGAAGGTATTTATGTAGGGGAAGCAGCACTTTGAGATACATGCAGGGAAGAATACACAAACTTATTGGCCGCTATTCATAGTAAATAGTTCTACAGCACAACTTGCAGTTCACTGATGACGTGATTCAGAGTCATTCACATACCTAAAAGGGCTACATCTCATTACCTAAGAATTTGCATTGCTATGAATCACTCTCCAATGCATCTGGAACAATATAATGTAGAACACTAACCACCAGTACAAGGACATACGTATACACACACACACACACACACACACACACACACACACACACACACACACACACACACACACACACACACACACACACGCACATATATGTACAGGATGAAGTGCAGCTGATTCACACTACAAAGGTTTACACCATTCAAAGACAGAGATGTGCACAAAAACCAACCCACACATGCTTATGATTTGTATACCTGCCCTGTCCATCACTTGCATAATTTGTGTGCTTATCAATTCTGCATGACATAATTCCTCTAACCTGAAAGCACACCAACCTGGACAATCACAAAGACTCCTTCTATGGACTACTACATTATCATTTGTAGCCTGAAACTTCATTGCCTAAAGTATGTTGTGATGGATCTAGGCAATGTAATGGGGGGTAGGTGTCTAAGAATCATAACATTCATGCAAAGTACACCAGACAGCTTTCACTCAACTTACATGCTTCCAGCAAATGTAATATAATGTGTTATTGCTAACTCTGCACATCTTCACTCCTGAAGCTCTAAACAATCCTTGAGTGTGTGATATGTCATGTGGTTCACTTTAGCAGTTTGTATTTTTTTTTCTTTTTGCTGACAAGACTACTTGTATGTTTCTCTCTGTTTTGTAATTTGTTGTTTAGTTACCCTCGTTAAAATTCTGGTGGCACTCATCTTAATATTGCTTTCTTAGTTTAAGTACCTTCCTTTTACTAATTAGGTCCATTCACAGATTTTTTTTTGTCTGGCTTTGTCTTGCAGCACCGTCTCTTGTCACTGATATCAGTGCAGACAAAATCGAACAGAAGAGCATTTCTTTATCATGGCAAGAGCCAGCGTACCCTAGCAACAATAACACAGAGTATGAAATCAAATATTATGAAAAGGTAAGCTACTCAAGTAACTTATTACCGATGACAGAAATGTGGTTATATTTAATACAGACAAATATTCCTTAGTCACAGCAATCTTGATAAAAAATCAATAAATGAGCAGCATTATTCTATGGCATACAAAGCAGTAATATAAATGATGAAGTACTGAATTTGTGTTTCAAAATTATACTAGAAACTTTATCAGATGAATTACTTTGAGTATCATAGCAAGGAAATTAGACAAAATGCCACTTTAGGTTTTGAAGGAGCTTTGTTTTATTTTTAACATTATTTAATTTCTGTAAATTAAAGGGGCTCTATGTCACAGACTCCACATACACAAGTTCACTCTTGTACAGTAATAAGTAAAACTTCCAAGTGGATACCGTTGACATTTTTTGCTCGTTTCATTTGTACAATAAAGAAATGTATCATCTCATATTTCACATTCTGCTTTACTGAAACTTTACTTTGGCGCATTTAACTTGGAAATATATACACATAATAACATCAAACTCTGGACTATTGTTAGAAGAATTCTAGAAGACATATAAAGTTGCAAATATAGATTTTGAATCTGTTTCTTGATAAACAGAAGAAAGCTAAAGTACTGGCCAAAACATAAATCCTCAGTTAGAGTGGGATTTATTATAAAGTTAGGCCAAATCTGTTGTCATTACTACACAATTGTTGCTATACTTTAAATAGCTTTTTTTCAAAACATATGGGTTTTAAAGGCCCTACAGTTACAATTGTACTTCTGTTTTCTGTTAATCATGTTATATGCATTATAGTTGCAGATTCCTAGTAAAGAACAATCTTAAAGCATTTTAATGCATGTTTTTGTAATTACATTGCATTGTTATGTTTCAGAGTTTATCTTCTTTCATTAACTATAACTAATCACTATAACTAATCAAATAATAAAATGAAAAGACCACCCTGTTTAAGGCACATTGTTGTTGCAGTAGGACTAAGGGGTCCTCAAAATAAAATAAATGTATAATTCTTCCTCTGTCACAAAACATTGTCTTAAAATTGGCTACCTGAATAAAATGACAAGTAATGGTAGAATAAAGTGTGTGTGTGTGTGTGTGTGTGTGTGTGTGTGTGTGTGTGTGTGTGTGTGTGTGTGTGTGTGTGTGTGTGTGTGTGTGTGTGTATTTCTGCACAATTGCAATAATTTAATTCCTGGATTACCCATTTTACTCGCTGAGACAGACTATTGCTGGCATTCACAGTTCCAGGTTCTAGATGTGCACCGTGGTAACTTCCAAAGAGCTCTATGTTGATATGCAAATGTAGTCAACAGAGGTTGTTCACATTGACTATGGTAATATGCAGGCATGTTGATCAATATGTGCACTTATGGCAAAAGTGTAAATGATCTGAAAATATGAGTTATGTGAACAAAAGCAGTGAGAACAATTACATAAAGTGCCATACAAAATGTGTAATTGCATGCAAAACTTGTAAAGGACCATGACCTTACATGAGTAAGTTTGAGGGATATATTTTTTTAGACTTGCTTGAGTTATGTGGCAAATTACTTTGGAACTACAAACTTTTTAATGTTGTGAAAAAATAATAAAATTATTGGCAATTATTTGAAACACTTCAAAATGAGGTCAGATTGCTGAGCTCACTTCAAGAATTATTTGTTTTATTCATATGATGGGCATATTACAATGGCTTTGGTGAATACTCTAAGCTGTCATTTGTAAATGTGAAGTTATTAAAGCAGCAGTAGAAATGATTAGTGATTGGTGGGAAAACCCCTTTGGTATCATGGAGTGATTGTACATATGTGGTAGAAATATAATGATTCAAATGTGAACTGAAGTGGATGTTTTGTTCCTTCAACAAATGTCTTCACTGGGAGATTCCTGAATGTGACTCATAAATGAGAATTGACATTATTATGAGTACAAGTATGTGGTTAGGGACTAATGAAAGGAAAAATGTGCTTACAAACTTCTTTCTTTACTATTAAGAGTGTATTTATGATGGTGAAAAACATTACTTCAGCATAACTTTACTTGACTGGACTCTGCATGAATCCGCATGTGCATGCAATTATGGGATTGGAATGCTATCATTGTGTTGTTTGATTTTTTTGTAAGACTGTAGTATTTTATATACACTAATGATGCACACCAAGTGATTAAGGTAGAGAAAGAACAATTTAATTTTTACAGGGTCAGGAAGGGAAATAGCTAAGCTAACATCGAGGTTGTGGATTGCAAGGCACATATAATAGGTGTAACTCAGCTTTTTACAACAAATCTGTGGATGGCTCAAAATTTTGACTATGAATTGCAAGTAGGCTTCATTAACATGCCCAGGGTTATAGCATTCAAATTTACATCTCTATATGAGTTTATTTGCTTATGCTTATTCGTGGCCATAGTATATTAACACAAGGGCCTTTATGAATTTCAGCTTAGCTGCTCTCATTTGGGAACAGCGCGGATGAATGTAACAAATTCCAGAAATGACTATGAATACCACTCTATGTCTCCTCATGCTTGTGAACTGGTTAAAGCAGCTATTGCTAAAGATGGATGGATAATGGGTGATGTAGGTGAACTTAAAAGTCATAACTACAGAATAACCATAAAAGGGAGAGAGAGAAAGACAGAGAAAACATTCTTAAACAGCATGAAAATCAAGAAACCTAATGACAAGATATATACTAATGGCTGCATTTTAGAAAAGGGATGGGTGGATGGATGGATGGATGGATGGATGGATAGAAAAGCATAAATCAGTACTTAGAGGTAATCTATAGAACACACCTCTGAACCTCTTAACACCAAAAATAATGGGGGTAGGTTAAAGGCACAAAGGCGGGGTTAAATTGTAATAATTCTCTTGTAAACTTAGAGATTTACTAAAATAACAGATTTTCCAACATCATGAATTTTATTAGGGACAGGAGGTCTGAAACTCAAATGTCAACCATTATTTACTGAAATTAATCAACACTGATTTGCCAGAATGCCAAAAGTTTTGTGTGGAATAGATCAAGTTTTCTTCTTCTTTTGGCTATTTCTGGTCAGGGGTTGCCACAGTGGATCATCTGTCCACTCATGATTGGCAGTGGAGTTTTACGGTGTCAAGTTGCCAGCCCAGCGCCCAACCTTTCACAGAAGACACACACACACCTAGGGCCAATTTAGTGTGTCCAATCCACCTACTGCATGTTTTTGGGATGTGGGAGGAAACTGGAGCATCCAGAGGAAACCCACGCAAACACAAGGAGGACATGCAGACTCTGCACAGAAGGCACCCCAGCCGGGAATCGAACCAGAAAACCTCTTGCTGTGAGGTGGCAATGCTAACCGCTGCACCACCGTGGCTGCCCTGGAATAAATCAAGTATATGAAGCAAAAAATTTGGACATTATGTGAAAATCTGGACAATTGAGTGGTATGGGCTGGAACTTAATCAATGACAAAAACAAACGTATTTTTTTTACATTTTATGGAGTATTAATTTTATGAAACTGTTGTACATGGTTGCTTAAACAGAGTTATCAGTGCTATGATTAAGGTAGGCTATCAGTCATATAAAAGCTGATGGAGAAGTTCTCCAGAATAAAGGAATACAAAGTTGTGTGGAGGGTTTTAAGTTGACTAGTAGCTACTTATCCAGTATGGGCACATAAATTAAAGCTGGTTTCAAAGCAAGTAAGGTATTGCAAAACAGCGTGTTGATGCAAAATTACTGTTACTTTAAAACTGGTGTTTAAGCAAGTGTTTGAATACTCATCTTAGTGTAAGCACAGTCCAAATTGTTAGATGTGTGTCCAGGTTTAAAGGTGAATGAAAAACAATGTCATTTTAATGCTCTTAGGTAGTTGCTAGGCTTGCAGCTCTGGGGACCATTAGGAACCTACCCCAAATTCCCATTTGCCCTCAAATACTCTCTGGTTAAGTAACTCATTCAAGGTCAGACAAGAACATGAGGGCAAGAAAATAAAACCCTATACTACAGGAACTACAGTTAACAGCATTATCCCTCAGTGCCAACTGCTAGAAGGTAACTATACTGGAAGAAAAGAGTTTCACGATTAATAAAAATGCAAATATAAAAAGCACATTAATTATAATGTTCTCAACACATATAGATAATTCTGTAGCTGAATGTACTAAAAACACATTTACAATTTAATATGAGGAAACTGTATTTATCCTATAAAACTACATGAACCTAAAGCATATGATACTTGGAGATTAGTTTTTATAAAAGAAAAATAATACACTAGTGTATTCTAGAATCTAAATAATAACTACGTAGATTAGAGGATAATTTTAAGTCTGGAAAATGTCTTAGAGGTATACAAATGTAGCATATATTCTGAATGCAGGCAAAATCAGCCCTTCTCTGTGAAAGAGATAACACATGAGAAAGGATTAAATACTGTCATATCAATGCCAGTGACTACCAAAGGTACCATAGAATCCCTACAAGATATGTCTGACTGTGCCATCAACAGACTAGTATTTCTAATAAGCAGTTGATATATGCTGGCTTAAACAAAAATAATGTCAAAAATGCAATGAAAGTAAAAAAAAATAAATTCTGTTACTGGAAAAGTAACAAGAAAACATGAATGACAGATATGGGCACTATGATTTTAACTACACAAATAACATGCTTGATGCAGAAATGTATGGCTCAGATAGGATGGAGACAAACACAATAAATCATGGTGACAAATGTTCTTGGCTTGAAGCTGCCTATTGTGATTCAAACTTGCAACTGAATTCAATGCAGAAGTTGTTTTAACTATGATTCTGTACAATAATATAAAGAAAAAATGACACACATGGCATTGTGAAGTATTAATGTGATAAGACATATAGGGCAAAAAGACTTCAGTTAACTGAATATCTTTCGTATCTTTGACGAAAATGCAACTGCTGAATCTATAGATTTATGATGACTACAAAAACAGCATTTTTAAGGAAGGGATTAAAAAAAAGGAAGATCTAAATTCCCCTATTTCATGAATAAATGCATTACATTTGTCATTATTAATGGAGCAACAGGTAGCACATTTGTCTTTGGTATAGAAGACTGCGGGTTCTAGTCTCACACCAAGTAGATTTATTGCTGAAACTGCAGTGCAGTATAAGAGGGGGTGCAGGGGGATTACACTCCTAAGTGAGTCATCCTTCAGATGAGAGATTAAACCAAGGCCCCATCTGCATGCATCTGTGGCAGCTCAGGTGGATATAAAAGATCCTACTGCAGCTATTGAAAAGAGAAGGGATCCTTTATTTATATACAAAAATAACTCATTTGCAAAATATTTACATATTTACAAATATACAAATATATGTAGGGAAGGGGACTAGAGGTTGATGAATAGTTGTTTGCCAGAATAACATTTCAGTGACCCTTTGACTACCACCCAGTGTATGTCTTCCTCTTCACTTACTTCACAGCCTTATATGCCCTTTTTATTATTTCTTTTTCCAGTCTCGTTTTTCTTCTGTTAGTACTACTACTTATAAAATTTCTTCTCTTTGTTAATTTTCTTCTCTGTCTTTTTCTGTTTCCTTACTGTTATTTTCAGTTTTGTAATCCACCCATAAATTTCCAATTTTATTACTTTAGTAACATTTTAATTCACATCTTTTGCATTGAGTCCCATTTCCCCACAAATATAACATTTTCTTTTGTCACAGTTACTTATCAAATGTCCTTCTTTTCTTCAAGGAAAACATGTTTTGGATTGTCCCCAGTATTGTACAACACCCCTATGTTTGTTTTCCTTTTTTCCATTTTTAACACAATATCACAGTCCTAGCCACCAGTCCATAATCCTCCTTTGTAATAAACTTTTGCAATATGCAGTACTTCTTCACATAAAACTTTCAAATTTCCTTTCAAAGTTTCTCATTCTACCTCTGTTAACTGTACATGAATCTTCATTTTTCTTTCTCTGTTAAATGTTTTTATCACATAAAGATTCCATGGGTTGCAGTATTTCTTTTTCAAATTTTCCAAGAAAAATTTCCATTGAAAAAAATAGTTTCAAATATAATGTCACAAAATGTCTCTGTTAATAAGAATAACTGTTCTTACTTCATGTGCTTTTACAACCAAAGGAGCTATTAAATTGTCCCACACTTCATACCTGTCCAATTTTTTGTCTTCTTTAATTTGAAATTTACCATTTACTTCCATTTTTCATTTTCTTATAACTTCTTTTCTGATACTCCACTTTTGCCTTCTTTTACTTTCTCTACATATGTCTTCTTTTCCATCTCGCCACTATTCTTCAGGATTGTCTCTGCATCCTGCTTCTGTATTTTCTCCATAATGCCCTCCTCCTCCCCATAAACATCTCCTTCATTTTCTTGCTCATTCTGCATCGCCATTGTTTTTAAGCAAATTATCTTGCAACCCTCCTGACTGGAGGGTTATAATTATACAGCCACCATTTGCTGACTCATCTCCATCGAACAGGTTTCTTTGAAACATTTTCTCAGAGTCATGCACACATTGTCTAGTCTCAGTACTTGCTGTCTCCTTCATTTCTTTCAGCACTCCATCATGTCCTTCTTTCAACATCTGTCTCCCTGTTTCTCCTGGCTGCCTCTATGCTTGTAATGGAAACAGGAAGTTCTCCTCTGAAATGGGTCCTACTAACAATAGTGAAAAGTACAAGAAGTTCCAAGGTGCCCTGGACAGATTTACCCTATTAGTATAAATACCACTTTTGATCTCCTCTGAAAAGAGACTACTAGCATAGTGGGACTAACCCAGTTATCAAAGAATACATCAACAACCAAAAAATACAGATAACAACTTTATTTGTTTGAGGTTAAACAAACATTTACAAAAGATATTTGAAAACTAAAACACACAAAGAACCTGAACTGATCTAGAACTAAGTGCATAATTCATTAAGCTGGCAGATACAGGATCTTATGGTTTCTCCTTTTTTTTTTTATTTGACAGTCTGTACCTTACATTTCGATATCTAGAATCAAAAGGTAACAGGCAGGAAAATGTTTGGATATTATCTAAGAATAAGATCAATTAATGTTCATTGTTCTATATTTGTGGTACCTTACTAAAGAAATACACTATCAAAGTCCATTATAGCCTAGTAATGACTAAAAAGAATTGTACACCCCTGACATGGAAGGGGGATTGATTTTCCAGACATACTATTTTAAAAATGCCAATATCTCAGAATTTTCTGTAGCAATTGTAATTCTAAATAGCTTGCCTAGGGACATTTCTCTGTGGTGTTATGCCTTACTGATATGGCCATTGCTGAATACAGTACCATTTGTTGTACTATTGAGACAGGCCACTGGATACAGTTTAGAAAAGTACACCTTTTCTTGCCAAAAGAGGTATGTACTTGGAATTTGTAAACTTCAAAGAATGTGTCTAGAAAGTAATACCATTTCTTGTGGGTTAATTAAAGGTGACCTCTACAGAACAATGTCTGACCGAGTTCCATTAAAAAGCAAAAGTCTGTACCTAGAACATACCACTGGGTTTTTTTTACTTCAGACTGGATGACTTAATGCAAAAAAAAAAAAAAAAAAAAAAAAACAATCAAAGGGGAAATCATTTCAATTGCCATTTGAGTTTGAATCCTTGGACTTCAACACTACAACCGAACCTAGCAGATCCTATTATATCATCTCCAGACCACTGGTGCATCCCTAGTGCAAATCAAACTATCTACCAATAAAAACAAAATTCAAACTACAATGTCATCATCATTATCATCATCATCAACAACATTGTTTCCACTTCCTACATGGGGTTGGGGTATTCTGTCATCTGTCACCATCTCTGTTGACTCCGTGCCTGTCTCCTAGCTCCCTCAACATATTTTGCCTTACTGTTACAGGGCTTCTCTTGCACAGTCCATTCAACTCTTTGTGGATGCCCTTGTTTCCTCTTGCCTCCTTCCTGTCACAAATCTTCTTCATGAGATTGTCTTCTGCTTTTCTGCACATGCCTGAACTACTGTTATCTGTTCTCGTTGACTTTCTCTGCAACTGGAGCTGCTTTGGCTTCTGCTCTGCTGTCCTCATTTCTTTATCTTTTCCAAAGTGTGCATTCCACTACCTGTCTCAGGCACTTCATTTCTGTCACCTCTAGCTTCCTCATCTACTCTGCTTTTACTGCCCAGTTTTCTGTTCCATACAGTCATACTGGTTGCACCATTATTTTGTTCACCTTACTTTTCAGCTTCTTTGGCATTGTTCTGTCATATACCACCCCTGACTCTCCATGCCAGTTGTCTACAGTCCCTCTGATTCTAGCTTTGACCTCATCCTTCAGAAATTCCTTCTCCTTAACCACCCTTCCCTGATATTTGAAGCCGTTAACCTTTTCCATTATTTCCCTTCTATCCCAGTTCTCATCTTCTTCAGAGTTCCCCATTTGCTGACAACTGCTTTATATTTTCTCAGTCTCTCCCCATGTGCCTTCAGTTTTGCATTCCAATCTGCCATCCTTTGCTGAAGTCCTTTGTTGTGAGTCTTCTGGTAATACCACATCATTTGCACACAGCAACTTTGTTGAGATGTCCACTTTAACCTGTTAGCTAATCTATTCCATCACTGTCATGAACAGTAGTAGGCTTAGAGCTGGATCTTGACACACACCAAATGCCACTGGGAACCCCTTTGTGACAGAACACTGTTGATACTTTAGTCATTGGGTCCTTGCACATAGCCTGCAATAATTCTACCAATATTTATAGGACTTTGAACCACTGTAGGACTGCCCAAATCAGCTTTCTTAGAACCCTGTCATACTTTCTCCACTTTGCAAAAAATGAAACTAACTCTCTGTAATGGTACCCAAAATAGCCATCATACCTCACCTAAACATAACAAGTTTTGTATTGCATTGCATTGTATTATATTGTGTTGCATTTTATTGCATTGCATTATATTGTAGTGCATTGTAGTGCAGTGTATTTCATTGTATCATATTGCATTGCATTGCATTGGATTGGATTGCACTGTATTGAATTGCATTGTTTTTAATGTATTGTATTACATTTTATTGTACTGTTTGCAATGTGCTGCATTAATTTCATCTTTGAAATATGTTTTTTTTTTCTTTTTGTCACAGTGACCATTAAGCTCCCCTTGCTCAACTAGACCTTTTGTTTCCTTCACAGGAAAGATCCTAAAACTAATTTGTTCTTCCCAGGGAGGGTGCCAAGCAGGAGAAAACACACCCATCATTTCTCCAAGATCAGGATATTTTGAACTTAAATATCCTACCCTCCTGTGCACATGAGCATACCACCCCAGGATTCAGAATGCAATGGGTTTCATTGACTGTATTACTCACTTTTGTTCACAGTGTGACACCTCAAGAAAAACCCTTCTAACCTTGAAGTAAACTCTCCCTTGGGATCTCTGGTCTCTCCCAGGTATTCTCCAATGGCCCAAAGTGCCAAGACATCCATCACAATCTCTTTCCCCCCAAAGTGAGGAGAGCTGGCAAAGCCACTTCACCCTTCTCCTTCCCCACACCAGCACCTGAAGGTGCCCAAGCTACTCAGCTGAGACATAGTTACCAATCTGTTCGATGGATATTATCAATGTGGAGTCAGTAGGCATGGTTAAATTCTGACAAAAATTGTTCTTTGTTTCCTGTATTCATGATTCTTTTCTGTTGGACTGCCAAGTCTTCTTATACCCCATTGTCTAAGTTTCTCACACACACACACACACACACACACACACACACACACACACACACACACACACACTTGTACAAGTAAAGATGTGCAAAATTACACACATGCTTACTAATTCACATATACTGTTCCATTACCTATATTCGTTAATTGCCATTATGAGACTCCTTGCAATCTCTGCACCCTCTCATGAAATCCTTGGCCTATTTTAGTCTGGCTTTAGGTGATAAAAAATCAGTGATCTTTGTTTGTTCTTCTTGGTTTTTCTCTATATTTGATACCAGCATTCCAAATGCAGTTTGTCTTCCACATTCCTTAATTATCTCTCAAGGCACACACAAAAGATGATTCTGGAGACTGACTCATTATTGCAGTATACTTTGTTTTGCATGGGCCATCTAGGCCCAGTCTTTATTTACTGTGTTATTTTCAGTGCACGCATTTCAGTTAAGAAACATGATTTGAAGGAAATGTTAGTGGAACCATTTTTAGGCAAGTGATATTCAGTTATGTTACTCACAAGAAACCCTGGATGTTACCTTTAATTGGATGATGAAATGTCATTTGAGGCTTATTCAAAGACTGCCAGTAAGAAAATTCATATGATATTTATCCCCCAACCACTAGTAACTTTTCAATTTTTTATTATTTATGTTACAATAGACTGGTCTGACTGTCTTATGTGAAGTCTGCCAGTAATCCCTTTCATTTGGTAGATACTGTGTGACCAAGTCTCAGTGACTATTATGTTTTCTATTTTAGTCTGAGGACTATACTCGAAATTAACCATTGATTCTATTAGAGGAGCTTTCAACTACTGTTCATTAACTGATCTCTTCATGTCATGAGCACCAGGTTCATAAGCACATAGGTTCTTACTATACTATCAATCCCTGAGGATCTTTAGAAGCCTAGCAATGCATTTCCATGAAGATTTGTCTCCTTGTAATTTAAATAAAAAATAACCCAGAACAACAAAAAATGTATGTTACCCTTTCCATAAGGGATGAGGGTGCTACTCCAAGTTGCATTTGTTGTTTCCCATCCATTCATCCATAGGTATTTTGTTTTATGTGGAGAGAAAGGTGATGTTATGATTTTCAGAAGAGATTAAGATGACTTGAGCAGATGAGTATGCCAGCATTAGACTTGCGAATCTGCAGGAGATCTGAGAGAAAAGGGATCATCATGAATTGCTAAGAACACTCACCAGCAGCATGTATGATACCAAGAACAGGAACAAAGCTACTGTATGATCAGTGTTTTTCTTATGATTTAGGCCCTATATTTATTTTGGTGAGAAAATGCTGTGAACATTCAAGTTGTGTCAAGTATTTGGACAGGTACGTGCCAAACAGGGTATTATATGTAATTATTGGCTTAATAAGTGCCAGTGTTATGGTCAGATATTTGGAGCGGCATACCATACTCTTACTAATAACTTGCTCAATGAAAGCAGTCTTTCTTAAAACAATGGATACATAGTGATTGAAGGACAGTTCACAGTCTATATAAGTTCCCACATTCCTAACTACTAGATCCATTTTCAAGGTGTGTTATCAATGTGATAGTTTCGTATTTGCCAGAATATATTATTATAAATTTTTTGAAAGATTAGTTTTAGTCCATGGTTTTGGCACCAACTCTTTGTTATGGAAAGGCTCTGCTGGATTATCTTGGTTACCTTTGGAGAGTTAATAATGGCACATAAATTACAGTTATTAGCAGACTTAGTCTGCAATAAGCTTGGTACAGCAGCTTTGAAGAAGTAAATGCTAAAGAGGAATGCCCAAAGACAGACCTGGGATACACCACTGCTGTCAGGTCTTTTGCAACAGGTGGATCTGTCCACCCTAATTTCCCGGGTTCTATTTGAGAGCCAATTTGCAATCCACTGAGCTACATAGTGATTGACATATAGGTGAGAGCATTTGCCCAAGTGTGCAATGGTGCTGAATCCCTTACAAAGATTTAGATATGTAGTGTGTAATAATTCTCCCTCATCCATTGCATTATAGATGATGCTCATTAGACTTATGGGTCTATAATTTTCTGGGTCAGCTAATGCCTCACCCTTGTGCATTGGAATGTCTGTTTGCTGTCTTCCATTTGTCCAGCATATAGTCTGCTTGGAAACCAATACAGGATAGCTTCTGTTGGAGGTTTGACAGGTTCTGATAAAGGCTAACCAGTAAGCATCCTGGTTTATATGTCCCCATAGAAGCACGGATTTTGGCCCTGGATACTACATTTAGGACTTGTTCTTTTCAGATGGAGTGGGTGTAGATGCAGATATATGATCTGGGAATGTTGTGATGACAGTGAGTTCAAATCTGAGCTAAATTTGTCCGCTAGTATATTGGCTATATCCTCTATGTCTGAGTAGGTAGATTGGATACTCTTCTAGGTCTGAGTAGGTAGATCGGCTATGTCCTCTAGATCTGATTATGTAGATCGGCTATGTCTTCTTGGTCTGAGTAGGTAGATCGGCTTTGTCCTCTAGGTCTGAGTAGGTAGATTGGCTATGTCCTCTATGTCTGAGTAAATAGTATCATTACTGACAGCTCTCTACAGTGCTGGGTATTATTTCTTTGTTTTCTAGCAAAGATAAAGAAGGCTTTATTGTTATATTTCAGCTGGGTGACTATTCTTACCTCATTTCTGGCTTTGGTTGATTTGACTGAAGTCCAGAGTTCTTTGCTTACTTCTGCAACATCATTGTTGGTATCTTGAGAGTTAAATTTATTTTTACATACATTCTTTTCTTTCATTATAAAACCTGTTTATATTAGGGTTATGCCCCAAGGGTATGTTAACGAATTTGGCTTTGGATTTATTTCAGAGGGGGCAGATGCATCTATGTCACTATTTGCAAGTGCACAGAATTTTAGCAGCAAAGGATTCTGCATAAGCAATAGGGTCATGAAGGTGGTGGATGCTTTTGAATTTAAAAGGGTCATCATTCAGTTTTAGTAAATTGGACTTCTCATAATGTCTGAATGCTGGGTTACTGGAGGAAGGACTGGAAGGACTTTATAGTTGGTGGAGAGCAGACCTGCCACAAGTTCAGGGTTTTATTACCCCTGGTTGGGGCATAGATCAACTAGTCATAAGAGTTTGTTTTGGTGAAATTCAGAAATCTCTGTACATATGCATGAGGATGTATGTCTTCCAGTTTATAGATGGATAACTGAAGTTTCCTAGGAATGTGTTGCTTGGTTTAATACAGAGAGACTCTATACTGGTTAGGTAGGAGGAATGATCCTAAGATGACATTGGAGGGATCCTGTTAATTATGACAAGGGGTTCTATTCGTGCTAAGTTGAATCTGGAGGAATTCTAGGTTTTTATCTTGTCTAATGAGTTTTGAGGTAGGATTTTATTTTAAGAATATAGACACATCACAATCTTTAGTGCATTTATCTAATGGAGTGGGCCTGTATGAGTGATAGACTTTGAAGATCTGTGCTGATGGCATGTTTTCACTGGTCATTGACCAGGTCTCTTGGATAATGCATATATTACTGCTTTTCAGACTAAGTATGGCCTGCAGGGTGTTTTATATATATATATATTCCTGGTGTTGGGCAGTGATACCTCAATGTTGTTTGGATTTTATTTAGTTATTTTGAAAAATTCAAAAGACTGATACTGCCTAAAAAAGTTGCTGCATGGGTTATTTATGTTTTGGCTTATACATTGACCCCTGTGAGGAGAGGTGTAGGCCATACTTGGCAAAGCAGTTAGGACAGGCTGACATCTCTTCTCAGTGCAATGCTATCTACCTGTGAAAAGATAATGGAAACCTAGCTCACCCTTAAGTGCTACAGATCCGTGCAGATTTTTTTATTAATGGGACCCTACATGTACTCTTACGTTTACATTTGTGCTGCATGGACCGCACTGACTTGTGGGTATTTTCATCCATGAGTGTTAGACTGCTGTATCTTGCCATGCATTGTATGGGGTACTCCTACATTTATGAGATACTGCTACCCTACCAAAGTTCTCTGTCAGCCCGGCAGGCAACAGATAGTCACTCCTATAAATCTAATTTATAATTAGATTTTAATTATAATTATAATTTCCACTTCTCCTGTTATTAACTCTTCTGCTGTAGCTATTAGTATTATATAATTTCTACTCTTTTCACTCTAAATTTTTTCTCCACACTTGTATTTACTATGTCTGTTATTTGGGCTGGGCCACATGTACCTCATGTATATCATCTGTATTATGTCTTGTATTTTTTTAGACCTTCTTCTAAACATGTGTATATCTTTAACACCTATGTTATGCTGCTATGCTGTATAATTTAGTTATGCTTTTAATTTACTTTGCTGTTGTTGCTCACTATGTAACCTGGGCTGAACCTGTAAATGGTCAGACTTAATCAGTGCTCTACCCCCAATAAACAAACAAAAATAAATAAATAAATACAAATTTCTATGAGCAGATACATGGGGAAAAAAGGCAAAGCCATGCCTGTCTTCAATATATAGAATCATTAATAACAATTTACTGTTGCAGTGACTATATCACATTTGGAGGAAATGTGACAAAATCGTTCAAGATATGAAAAAAAAAAACATTACTCACCTCCCATAAAACTTTTCATTGGAAGATAATTATTCATTTTGTTTTGTGTCTTGACAGTATTTAACTGTGACTGTAGCATTATTACACAGTGCTCTAAGTTACTAACCTTCACTTTTAATCTATTCTCATAAGGAATAGGAACTTTTATTATACTTCGTCTAAGAAAGTAGCTTTAAGTAAGTGTGACGTAGCATGAATCATGTTACCGTGGTTATCCTCCTCTAAGGCTCTACCAAAGTACATTATTATTGAACATTGCCTCTATCTGCTGCAGTTTTATCACTTACCTACAAATTTTTGACATATTCACTTGTCCTGCATGTGCTAGTGGGTTTATGAAAACATATGAACACTTTATTCTCTGTTATAAATTTGACCATAGATGTCTGAATGATGAATACACACTGTCCAAAAAGATGTACAGTTACTGTGTAGCAAACAAGCCATAAAAGAATTATATACCTATAAAAGAACATAGATTCATTATAGATGAAATAATAAAGAATGTACTTATAGTCCCTGGCACGCAGTACAAGCCTTGATGTTCATTATGATCACTGGATGCACAATCAACATCAAATAAAGTCAAATAAATTAAACAAAAGTCTGCTGATAGTGCACTTACAAGCATATAATTCAAGTAAACATTCAGTCATGGCAATTGCTGTCTCCCTGTAACAAATAATTAAGGAGCAAGGCCAAGAATAAATTCACTGGTCTCATACAAGAAAATATATAATGCATTTGTTGTCACACTGCAAAGACGAAGTAGAAGACATTAGAATACGATGAGATAAAAGTTACTATATGCTGTAGGCTCTGTTAATGCATTGGTTTCTGTTAGGTAAAACTTTAAAGAAAAAAGTAGCATAACAGAGCTTTTGATCAAACCCGTGACAATTGTTTCAAGGTGATGACAAAAATAACATTAATACAAAGCTGACTGTTCATACACACACCTGAATGTTTAACACTATATTCATATTATCTAATTAAGGGATAACTGTCATCAGATGTAACTAACTAAATAATTTGTATTATATCTGGAAGCATATAAACCTTTGTGACTCTACATTATCTCTCTGTCTGTCTCTCTGTTTAGTGATCTATCCATTTTTCTGTGCAGGTACCTATCCATTTACATTTTGTTGGCCACATTAGTTTTGTGAGACAGTGCTCATTTTTGGAGAGGAACTGTGGAGTATACAAAAGGGAAAAATAATGCAATGCATAAAAAACATTACATTAAAACAAAATGTAAAGTCCAGAAATATCAAAGAATATAGACAGATGTCATTTTTTTTCCTTTTTGGTGCTAACTTACTTACATGCAAACCCAGACCACCAGATTTCCATGATGAAGATATTTATATCAAAGTGCACTTTGGACTAAACTAATTTAAAGATTATCTGACCCAAGTCCTGAGGTTGTGTATGTTATCAAACTGATTTTCTCCCACAGTGCATTAGCAATTCTTCCATAAATGCATAAAATAACCATACAGACTCTTACAAAATCTTTGAAACACGCATGCAACATTTAGAAATCCTTTTCCAAAGGTGGACATTTCTGAGCAAAACAGAACCCTGCAACTATTATATAACTATGAAATATGATAATGCTACTCAATGCTAGAAGTCTAAACCTCAAAATACACTCTTTCGAGGCACTGCTAAAAATGGAGAACATTAATATCTGTGCAGTAACCGAGACCTGCTTCAAGGCTCCAGAGAGGACCCCTGCAGTACCAGGCTACAACTCTTACCACACTTTTCGGCCACCAAACCAAGACCAAAACACTAAAGGGTGAGGAGTGTCCATATTCACCAAGGATATTCACACCTCCAGTCTAGTCACCCAACACAATGCATCTGAAATTCTCCAGGTGCAACTAATACTAGGTAAGACTACAATCCAAATTGTAGCTTGCTACAGATCCCCCACCATGCCCCAAGTTTCTCACTACACCTTTCTAAACATACTGGAAAATACTAAGATACAACCAAGCGCCCTAACTACTGCGTGATTTCAACTACCCTGCCATTAACTGGGAAAACTACTCATGTACCAATACCTTTTCCCAACGGTTCTAAGAATTCATAAATTCTAATGCCCTGGATCAGCTAATCCATTGTCCCACCAGGGGCTCCAATATCCTAGACATGGTCATTACCAACATGGGAGATAGAAGCTCCACACCAGTGATCACTCCCTCATTGGTCAGGTCTGACCATAAGCTAATCACCCTTGACAATCACATCCAACCCCCATCCCCCAGTAAGGAAACCTCTGTAAAAAACTTCTCCAAAGTCAACTTCATGCTACTCAAGTCAGATGTGACAAACTTCATGACAACCTTGCAGATGGGAGCTGAAAGTTTGACTGCTGAATCCTACACTAAGGCACTGTATGAGCACATCCACTCGTGCATAAATCGTGCCATCCCAAATAGAACCAAGACAGTCTCCTCCAAAAAAAGGAAGCCAATCTTGTGGGCCCCTGCCAAAAACAAACTATACAACAGAAGGACGAAATTGTTGCAGAAAAGAGAAAAATCCCAGGATGCAAAAAACTCCCTCACCAGCCTCAGTAAGAAGCTGAGATCCCTCATAAAATCCTCAAAAGCTAGTTACGAAAATAAAATTGCTAAAGATTCCAAAGACAACCACAAGACATTCTATAGTTATGTCAAGAATCTAAATGGCAATGCTCAGATCTACTCTGAGCTACAACAGAAAGGCATTAAATATACTGATCCCAAGGATATTGTCAATATCCTGGCAGATCAATTTAGTGCCACCTTCATCCCCCTCTCACCCCCTAAAGGGCCCATCTTAATACCAAAAGATTGCCAAATTCTGGCAGCCACATAGGAAGAAACTACACTCTCCAAAGCTAAGAATACAGCATCCATGGGACCAGATGACATCCCGGGCTGTGTACTACATGAACTACCAAATGAACTGGCACCTCACCTAAGTGTCATGTTTAATCATAGCCTCACCTCAGGGTTCGTGCCAACTGAGTGGAGCACAGCTACAGTTATCCCACTCCAAAAAGGGGAATCCACCATGGATCCTGGGAACTACCATCCTATCAGTCTGATGAGCCTGATCTGCAAGGGCATGGAACGCATTATCATGGAATTTATAAACAAAGACATTGGCAACTTTCAAACACTGGACCCCACCCAGTTTGGGTTCGTGAAGGGCCGATCTTGTCTCCTGAACCTGATTGACTTCTTTGAATCAGTCTCCAGAGCTGTGGACGAGGGTAAGGAGGTCCACACAGACTATCTGGTCCTTGTCAAGGCCTTTGACACCATCCACCACTCTGGAATCATAGACAAACTTACTAAGCTGGGCATAAATCCCTATGTACCTCGCTGGGTTGCCAACTGGCTTACTGACAGAACCCAGACTGTAAAAGTAGCCAACTCCAAATCCAGCTCCAGACAGGTGACAAGTGGAGTACCTCAGGGTTCAGTCCTGTGACCACTCTTGTTTAACATCTACTTCTCTGAAGTACAGGCCAACACTAAGGGACTCTGCCTAACAACGTTTGCATATGACTGCAAACTGGGAGCCATTATTGAATCCCCAAATGATGTGGATATGCTACAAAAGGACCTTACAGAAACAGATGCTTGGATCCAGAGCCATGGGCTCAAGCTTAATGCCTAGAAATGTATAGTTATCCCCTTTGGGAAAAACCATGTACCCATGACTTACCACATAGGTGGCATTACACTAAACACTGAAAGTGTGACGAGAGACTTAGGGACACAGGTGGACAGTGGTCTCACCTTCGATAACCACATCGCCACAACAGTCAGGAAATCCTTTTATGTGGCACACCTCATTACTAAGGGCTTTTCATCCCGAAAAAAGGAGGTCATTGTCCCACTGTGCTCATCCCTCATTAGACCCATTATAGAGTACAACGCCCCTTTTGGTATGTATCTCAGAAGACATCTGCAACAGCTGGAAAGGCCACAGAAATACCTCACTATAAGAATCACAGGCCTAAAGTAGATGCCCTGTGCTGACCATCTAAAAAAACTCCAGCTATACTCTGTGGCATATTGTCTACTCAGAGGTGATCTCTGCTTAATATACAAGGCCATGTCAAACCCTGAGCTGTTGGACATACTCCACTTAAAGAAATCGCAATCCCTCAGAGCCACACGCTCCAGGGATCTAAATCTTGTCATCACAATGAACAAAGCATGCTGGAGGGATAGGTTCCTGACCCAGAGACTCCCCATACTCTGGAATAGACTGCCCATACATGTCATGTGGAGCGAGTCCTTGGCCTTCTTCAAAAGGAACCTTGACAATTGGATGGGAGATAGGAAATTCACCTCGGGGATCATGAAAGTCGCCCTGCTAGACAGGGGTCCAGGGAAGTAAATATTGTGGGAAGAAATATCCAGGGAATTGTTATGGCTAGGCTTGTACAGGGCCTAGGGCCGATAGCCTAGCACCAACCTATGAACCTATGATGAGTTTATTATTGCGAGCACGGGTGCTGAGGTAGAAAGAACTGCCACCTATCTTAAACTGCAAATGTGTATACACACACAAATATATAGAAACACACACACTGAGCAGATACACACACACACACACACACACACACACACACACACACACACACACACACACACACACACACACACACACACACATAAACTCACTAAAAAATCAAGGTATAAAACAGCAATCCCGTACTGTGATGAGCAGATCACCACATGTTTAAAGGCACACTCTTAACTTTAGATGACAGCCTCCAAATATTATACACTATTTAAGAATTTGCTGCTCCCTTTAATAGCTCAGAACATCAAATTACTAAGAGTGGCCTTCCCATCTCTGGCAGGCTATATTTTTGAGGACTCCTTCACTTGCATATTTATGCCTCCTTCGCTTTTTGAGTAAAACTCTTTTATGACTTATCTATATGCAGGCTGCTAGTGCTGGGACTGAGACACATGCCTAATGCATCAACTTCTATTAACATAGAAAGCAGGCAGATTCATGACATGACATATACAGGGATGATCATTTGACCTGTGGAGAGCATACAAAAGAAGTTAGCATAATATGTATATAGAGTAGTAGGTTTGATTCAATAACCAGAAAATGTAGCTTCTGGTGTGAGTAAGGTGAAACAATTGCTGACTGTGATTCACAAATGAAGAGGTCTCACAGAATAGACAACTATCCCAAACAAACGTTCTATACCTTGCAAGCTAGATGACTTATAGCACTGATTTAGAAGACAAACTCTGCTAACATGAGTCATATGTTGCACTGCACTGTATGATAGGATTCTGGGTCTAACTCGTTTTACATGAACACAATGCAAAGAAAACATCTTTATATAGTATAGCTGCTTCCTGTAGCAGCAGTTAGTTTCAAATGCAAATTGTCTTTGACTTTTTAACTATAGAATTTACTAATGAACTTGACAAGAAATTTAAGAAATTCATAAGTGGGCTGTCCCCCAGATGAAGTCAATGCAATGTATGGTAACGTGTGGTAACTGCTCATTTAATGAATGAGGGTTCATGAGGAAGAGTTACCAGATAGCTGGGCAGCCACAGCAGAGTTGGTAAGGGTGACAGCTAGAAAGGTGCTTGGTGTGACATCTGGACAGAGGATGGAGTTCAAGGAACCTGGTAGTGGACTGAGGAGGTACAGGAGAGTATACAGAGGAAGAGGTTGGCAAGGAAGAAGTGGGATTGTCAGTGAGATGAAGAAAGTAGATGAGTACAAGGAAATGAGGTGTATGGTGAAAAGAGAGGTGGTGATGTCTAAGGATAAGGAGTGTGGCAAGTTGTATGAAAGGTTGGACATTAAGGAGGCAGAAAAGGAACTGTACTGATTGGCTAGACAGAGGGACACAGCTGGGAAAGATGTGCAGCAGGTTAGGGTGATAAAGGATAATGAAGGAAATGTACTCACAAGTGAGGAGAGTGTGTTGAGCAGATGGAAAGAGTACTTTGAGGGGCTGATGAATGAAGAGAATGAAAGAGAGAGAAGGTTATATGATGTGCGGATAATGAATCAGTAAGTGCAATGGATTAGCAAGAAAGAAGTAAGGATAGCTATGAAGAGGATGAAAAATGTAAAGGCTGTTGGTCCAGATGACATACATGTGGAACATGGAGGTGTTTTGGAGAGATGGTAGAGAGTTTTTTAACCACATTGTTTAACAAAATATTGGAAAGTGTGAGGATGCCTGAGGAATGGAGAAGAAGTGTTTTGGTACCGATTTTTATAAGTATGATGTGTAGAGCTTTAGTAACTACAGAGGGATAAAATTATGGGAAAGAGTAGTGGAAGCTAGGTTAAGAAGAGAAGCGATGATTAGTAACCAGCAGTATGGTTTTATGCCAGGGAAGAGCACTGCAGATGTGATGTTTGCTCCGAGGATGTTGATGAAGAATTATAGAGAAGGTCAGAAGGAGTTGCACTGTGTCTTTGTGGACTTAGAGAAAGCATATGACAGGGTGTCTAGAGAGGAGTTGTGGTATTGTATGAGGAAGTCAAGAGTGTCAGAGAAGTATGTAAGAGTGGTGCAGGATATGTATGAGGGCTGTGTGACAGTGGTGAGGTCTGCAGTAGGAGTGACAAATGCATTCAAGTTAGAGGTGGGATGGGATTACATCAAGAAGCAGCTCTGAGTCCTTTCTAATTTTCAATAATGATGGACAGGTTAATAGATGAGATCAGACAGGAGTCCCTGTGGACTATGATGTTTGCGGATGATATTGTGATCTGTACTGAGAGTAGGGAACAGGTGGAGGAGACCCTGGAGAGGTGGAGATATGCTCTAGAAAGGAGAGGAATGAAGGTCAGCAAGACTAAAGCAGAATATCTGTGTGTGAATGAGAGGGAGGTCAAAGGAATGGTGAGGATTCAGGAGTATGATTGGTGAAGGTGAATGAGTTTAAATACTTGGGATCAGCTGTTCAGAGTAATGGTGAGTGTGGAAGAGAGGTGAAGAACAGAGTACAGGCAGGGTGGAATGGATGGACAAGAGAGTCAGGAGTGCTTTGTGACAGACAAGGGAAGGTCTACAAGATGGCAGTGAGACCAGCTATGTTGTATGGGTTTGTGATGGTGGCACTGATAAAAAGACAGGAGTCAGAGCTGGAGGTGGCAGAGTTAAAGATGTTAAGATTTGCTTTGGGTCTGATGAGGACGGACAGGATTAGAAATGAGTATATTACAGGGTCAGCCCAGATTAGATGGTTTGGAGACAAAGCCAGAGAGGTGAGATTCCTTTGGTTTGGACATGTGCTGAGAAGGGATGCTGGGTATATTGGGAGAAGGGTGCTAAGGGTGGAGCTACCTAGCAAGAGGAAAAGAAAAAGGCCCAAGATAAGGTTTATGGATGTTGTAAGAGAGGACATGTAGGTGGTTGCTGTGACAGAGCAAGATGTAGAGGACAGGAAGAAATGGAAATGGATGACCTGCTGTAGCAACATCTAATGGGAGCAGCTGAAAGAAAAGGAAGGCTCATAAGGTTAGTGCATGGTTTGGCTGTCTGACTGTGTCCATCAACCTTCCTCAACACATACGCATAGGTTTGAATACATTTTCTAATTCTTGTTTGCCTAGCACTATAATGGAAGCTAATGCTAAGTTGCCAGGTACTATTTTTTAGATACATTTTTGCTGGATGTGGTGGTTTATTTGTAGTTTGGTGAGGTTAGTTTTGAAAACTGTGTTTGTTTTTGGTTATTGTTGATTTCAGTAAAGATTTTATACTTCTTTGCCTTTGAGGATTTTGTACATTATACACATGCACACACACACACACACACACACACACACACACACACACACACACGTATAAATAAAAAAATACATACATAGCTATGTAAATTTAGATAGGTATGATAGAAAAGCTATATATAGTAATATAAATACATGTAAGAACACCAAATTTAATATACAGTTTTTAACGTGCACAAGTGTTTTGTTGACATATTTGGTCAACACAATAGGTGAGCAAGAGGAGTGCAAGATCACAAAATTCTGTGGAGTTTGAGAATATGCACTTTTCACAGTATTGTGCAATCTCAGAGTAAGTATGCAAAATTAGCAAAGATATGGTGATGCAGGGGGACTTGCCCCCTGTTTAAAAGTTTTTTTGTAAATTGTTTTGTAGTGTTTTTTCTTGCATCCTGCATATGTATTCCTCAGAGTATGCATAGTGGTGATGTGTCAATATATGCTTTGCCAACTTTTTGTTGCTAAAATTAATGGCATTGACATTCTGATATTTGATGTTTGAGTGTGTGTGTGTGTGTGTGTGTGTGTGTGTGTGTGTACATGTGCATACACATATGTCTATGTGTCTTTGCATGTATATCTCTTTATATCTATCTGTCTATAACACAGATACATTTATATATATATATATATATATATATATATATATATATATATATATATATATATATATATATACATATAGATACTGTAAAATATATCATATATACATATGGGTTATCTACACTTCACTATTGTTTTTTTACATCAAGAATTGAAAAAGCCAGTGCAGCTGAGCTGATCCAACCTCAGCTGATTGAACTATAGCAACTTTTTGAGCTAGATTGTTGAACAGCATGACAGTAGGGTTTGTGAAAATTAGCCTTTTCACTGTAGTGGAATTTCAGAGTTGGTACGTATAATCTGCCGGTGGTGGGGTGCAGGGATGTGCCCCTACAAAAAAGATGCACTTCTTGGGGGGGGGGTGATGTTTTTAGTTTTGAACATTAAATATTTGATGACCACTCACTTTAGTTGACTAGCCTGTACATCAACCTCCAAAATGTCAACCATAAAAGGTCGACAAACCGAACATCAACATGTTACCATGCATGCGTCAAGAAAGAATCTTGGTGTATGCAATTTTCAAAAATAAAAAAAACGATACTTTTTGTAGACAGTCAGTTAACAGATTTGACAGCCCTGCATTTAGACCAAACACAGGGCATCTATCTATTTCTAGATAGATAGATAGATAGATAGATATACAGATAGATATATGTAAATACGGTTCCACTACAGAATCCCGAAAGCTCATAATCCCAAAGCCCAAAATCCTGAGACCAAAATCCCAAAAATTCAAAATCCCGAAAGCCCAAAATCCTGAAACTCAAAATCTTGAAAACACAAATAATGCTAATATGTCACTATAAAGACACTAATATCTACCAACTGACCCTGACCCTAACCCTAAGGTCCATCACTATTGCACACTCACCTGACCCGCGCCCTAACCCTAACTCACTTAAACCGCCCCCAACCCCAATATTTGTCACTATTGCATACATGCCTAACCTGCGCCCTAACCCTAACTCACTTAAACCGCCACTAACCCTAACATAAAACCAACCGCACACCTACCTGAACCCAACGCATGACCTAACACCACAGGGCTAACAATAGCAAAGCCACAATGACGTCAGTATGTCCATTTTGTGTTTTCAAGATTTTGAGTTTCAGGATTTTGGGCTTTTGGGATTTTGAATTTTCGGGATTTTGGTCTCAGGATTTTGGGCTTCGGGATTATGAGTTTTCGGGATTCTGTAGTGGACCCCTAAATACATATAAATATGTATGCGTGTGTGTGTGTGTGTGTGTGTGTGTGTGTGTGTGTGTGTGTGTGTGTGTGTGTGTGTGTGTGTGTGTGTCTTTGTGTGTGTGAGTATGTGTGAGTAAATTTTTATGAAGCCAACCTATATTTTTGGAATCTTGTTAGCAAAATGACTGCAAAGGGAAAGTCATGCAGATACAGAAAAAATGTATAGACTTCACAGTGATAGCCAGAAGTCAGGATTGAACCTCAACCCCTGGAGCTGTGAATCTTATTGCCCACCATTGTTCCAGTGCTTACATGCTGCAGTGACTACTCTAACATCCTTAAAAATCCTAATAACTGGCTCTAGCATATATTATGTATCTACTAGCATCCTCTATGTATACAAAGAAACATTTGAACTTCTCCATATTTTTATTTCAAAATGGGTACAGGTTGTCCTTCTCCCTTAGTAGTCAAAATAAACCTTTTGGACATAGGAAATTATTAGGGTGTGTGCCTCAGATTAATGGATAAATGGTCTGCATCAGGCTTGCAACATGCAGTGGAATATATTTACTGTATATAGGCAAGTAGATGGACGGCTACAGATGGTGATACTTGGGCAAATAAATGTTGTACAGACCCCTCTTGCACAAATAAACACACTATTCTAGGCTAAGACAACTATTTAAAACAACAAAATACGACTCCAGTTCAAAACATTCAATGTCACAAATTCCAGCATAACAAATTACAGTAGGCAGTGATACCTGCTCAGAAGGCAGTGATACCTGCTCAGACGACAGTGATACCTGCTCACTTCCATATTGTTTTTCATGTAAAGCAGCATGAAATCAATTCATTTACTTAATCTCCAACCTCCCATTAAAAGCAGCATAATACCGCTCACTTCTCTAACCAACCAAAATGTTATACCAACCCGAAGAAATAAACTAGAAGCGAGAACAGAAGAAGGCTTCTTCATAGCTCTTCTTCTCTATCTTCTTGTGTCTACAAAATACCAAGGCCCAAGAACCTTCATTCACCTAACTTGAAAAAAGGGCAGGGAGGGAAAGGAAGCAGCAAGCCCACACCAAAGTCTGGAACCTCTTACTGCCAAACATTGCCTATAAACCCAATACTCCTCCCTCCCTTATTTATTTATTTATTTATTTATTGACATTTGTTAACTGGGTTTGTCCAACAGGACTTGTGGCCCATTTTAAGTAGAGACCCGAAGGACTAAACCTCCAGTAGTACATTTTTAAACAAGTACAATTTTAAATAATATTTATATAATAGCAGTTATAGCAAAAAGATTCACAAGTTGGGTTACATGCATAAAGTTAAAGTTGCATTAAAAAGAAGCTAAGTAACATAATTTTACATTGATATAGTTCAATAGGTCAACAATAAAAATGTTTGGTTTGTATAAAATTATGCAAATGCATAGTAGACACATTGGAGAGAGAGGTGTAATGAGGTACTGTCCTTTTGAGGGTAAATAAAGGGAAGGAAGTCTAGGTGGGGTCATGGCAAGGGCAGGTTCTGGAATTGAGAAAATAAGTTTTTAGTTAATTTTTAAAGTGTGAGGTGTGGGAAATTGAATGTAAGTCAAGGGGAAGTTTCTTCCAAGCATGGGCAAGGGAGTGTTTGTAGAGTAGTTTGCCTACTGACCTGTTTGGGTGGCAGATATCAAGTAATTGTTGGTTAGAAGTATGGAGGGTCTGGGATAGGATGTAGATGGAGACTAAGGAAGATAGAAATGGACAGAAGGAATAGAGTGTAGCATATGAAATTGATAAGATAGCAGAAATTGGGGAAGTTCAAGCCATTGAAGAGAGTTTAAAAAAATGCAGTGGTGTGAGTTGTATGGGGAGTTACTAATGAATCTGGCTATTTTATGGTAAGTCTGTTGGAGTTTGTTTAGAGTGGAGGCCTGGATATTGGTAAGAACTGGGCGGCATATAAGAGGGAAGGGAGGAGGAGTGCCTGGCCCAGGGTAAGTCTAGATTCAGGGGCTAGGAATTTTTTTTCCCCTTATAGCAGACCTAGTTTCTGGTTTGTTTTTTTTATACATTGGAGTGTGTGTAGGTTGAACTTTAGTTCGTCATCAATAATGACCCCTTGGAGTTTTGTGTGGGTGTCAGGTTGGATAGTTGTATTGTTAGAAGATGCAATAGAAAAGGAGGTTTTGTGATGAGAAAGAGAACAGGGAAGGAAAAGTAGGAGTTTGGTCTTTTTGGGATTTAGGATCAATAGGTTGTGAGAGAGCCATTGTTCAGTGGATAGTAGGGCCTGTTGGGTCAGGGAGTGTAGTTCAGGGATGTTATTTGAGATGGATATAAGTGTGGAGTCATCGGCAAACTGATCTTACTCACCAACAGTTAACTCTATCACTTCACTCATCCCTACCTTGTCTCCAATTAACTACCAGCGGCATCTCTAGACAAATTACTCCGTGCTCAAACTACATTTGTCCAGGTCCCCCACCCTGCACAAATAACTACACCATTCTAGGCTAATATGTCTAGTTATTAACAACACAATTTCAGTCCAATTCAATATGCTCAATGTCACAAATTCCAACATAACAAATTACAGTAGGCAGCACTACCTGTCCACTACCATATTGTTATTCATGTATAGCAGTGTAAAATCAGTCTGCTCATTTAATATCCAACATCTGATTAAAATCAGGGTGATACCACTCACTTCTCTAACCAACCAAAACATTATGCCAACCCTAAGAAATAAACTAAAAGGGAGAACAGAAGAAGGGTTCCTAACAGCCTGTCTTCTCTACCCACCAGCCCTATAACAGGCTGTTCCATTTTCTTAATTTTAAAATGACATAACGAAGTTCTTCAAAAACAGCGAACGGTGTATATAAAGATCCAAACCCAATAAACTTAAAATGCACCCCATCTTTTCAATACCAAATCAAATTTCTGTCATCACAATCTCTGTAATCAATGACATAAACTCCCAACTGCCCTAAGACTCTAGAAAGTCAATGTTTAACAAAATTCTGATCCTTTTCAACACCCATAAATTTGTCTGAACACCTCCAAACCAGCTGTGGCACTACCCTCAACCAGATTATAACCATCAAAGAAATTGCCCACCTCAGTCATGCCAAATCACCTACCATCCTAGCTAGCAAGTGCCTCTTTGGAAGTCTCACCAAATCCTTACCTGCCAGGTGAAGGACCAAAATATGGGGCATCTCAGTCCTGGAATAGAGATCTTCAAATTGTCTGAGAGCTGGTACTACCTTAGGCTGCTAAAACCATAGGAACTCACTTTGGTCGAATCACCACTCTAATAGCCACTCTCTTCAGTGGCCAGTACATAAAAGAATGGTCCATTATGACAACAACCCCACCTAAGAAAATAATAATAATCATAGAACACACACACACACCCATATAAGGCAAAATTGTTCCTGATGACCGCCACCTCACCCTCTTTATAACCTCAACAGATCTCCCTTCTCTTGCCAAATTCCAATCTGAAAGGAATGTGTGGAAAACTTGTCACCCTGAACACCCACATATTGAAAAGCCTTCCGCATCAAGCACAAAAAATGACTAGCTCCTACTGCCCTCCTACAATGAGTAGGAAAATCCAGATTCTTAACTCTTTCTCCATGTGAAAATTGTAGTTTCTTACCCAAAAGCACAGGTCAAAGTAACTCCTACACACACACACACACACGCACACACGCAGTACAATCTGAGTACCCCTACCCTCCTGATCCTTTTTGGATCACCGATTCACTGCAAACCGATACTGAGTTAGGAAAGATAAAAACATCCCTCCACAACAATGAACCCAACAGCTCATTCACCCTAAATGCTCCTCTGTACATCAAAACTGCCAAAGTAGTCCAAAGCAGGTAATCTGCTGAATTTCCTACTAACAAATGCAACCATGATAAAAACACTCTAAGGGCCTGTTTCATCATGGGCAGCTGCTTGTTACTCCTCCTACCTCCCATCCACTCCCAACCTTTATTTGTTTATTTATTTACTTATTTATTTGACATTTGTTAACTGGGTCAGCTTTGGCCCAGGAAAAAAAGCTCAGCAGTAAAACCTTTAATTACATTGGTAATGTACAATACAAGAATACATAAAAACTATGTATAGGCAAATCAGATATAACCAGTTCAGCTATAACACAAAAATACACAGATCACAATGGCTAGTAGGATACAAGAGTAGAAACCATTGAAACTATATGCAGATTTACAGAAATAACCTAGTATTACACACATCAATTTTACAGTGATTTTTGGTATAACAAGAGGTTCAAGAAAATATATTAAACTGTATTTATTAGTGAGCTGGGAAGAAATTCTGTTAGTAGAAAGTTAATTAGGGGAAGAAGGAGCTACTAGATTTGTATAAAGGTGTGTATGTAAGGTCTAAAGGGAGGTAGGGTAGGGAGAAATTGGAATAACAGTAGAGTTAGGTAAATAATAAGTGGAAGAAAAGATTCCGTGATACAGGTAGTGGAGAGGTTTGGCATAGAGTGTAGTGGAAAGGAATACATAGAGAGCTGAGGTAAGAAAAAGCAAATAAGATGAAATGAAAGAGAATTTATAAAGGCAAGGTAAGAAGAGAGTGACAGTAGGAATACGGAAAAGGGAAGAGGGTTTGTGTAGGATATTTACAGTGACATGTCCAGGTAGTATTTAGATAATCTTTTAGAACTTTCTTGAAGTCGTGCATCTGGTTTATTCGTCAAGGAGACAAGGGAAGTTTGTTCCATGAGAAGCTTGGTAAATAGCTATACAATTTTAGATTTCTAAGTAATATTGAACAGAGCTCTTAAGAGTTCTAGGGGGTGTTGTTGTTGTTGTGTCTTTCGGCTTTTCCCGGTTAGGGAGCGGAACTCCGGTACACTAATGATTGGCAGTAGATTTTTTTACATGCCAAGTTGCCAGCCATGAAGCACAACCTTCAACAAAGGTACGCCCATTCTCGCATGTCTTCACACAGAAGACGCTTTAGCTGAGAATCGAACAGGACGTCTTACTGTGAGGTGACAATGCTACTGCAGCACCACCACTGCAGTTTTGGGTGTACAGGAAGATTAAAGAGGAAATGTTAGGGCAGGAGGAGGGTTTGTGCACAATTGAATGAATGAAGGTAAGTTGTGAAAGTCAAAGATGTTGAGGGAATTCTAACCAGTTTAAAGGTGTAAGAGCAAGACAGTGATGCGACTTTGGTGTGTTGTTACATGCAAACCTTCCTACTTTATTGTTAGTGGATTCAAGCTTTGTGAGGAGATTATTTTGTAAGTTAGTTAGCATTTGAGAACTGTAGAGAAGGTGGAAGGAGGTAAGCATGTGAAGTGTCTGACATGACCCAATAGTTTGGAACATTTTATTTCTGCACAATAGACCTGATTTTTGATGTGTTTTCTTAATACAGTGGAATACATGTAGGTCACACTTTAGTTAGTCATCTATAATGACACTCAGAAGCTTAACATGGGTTTCATCCTTAATGATTGTGTTCTTTAGGGATGTAATGGTGAATGTGGGTTTGTGTTGAGGCAGCAATTTGGGGAGGAAAATTAGAAGTTTAGCCTTTTTAAGGTTGAGTAAGAGTTGGTTATTTGAGAACCATGTTTCAATGAGGTTGAAAGATTTTTGGGTAAGAGTATATAGGATGGGGAGGGTATTAGAGGTAGTGATGACTGTGGAGTCATCAGCACACTGTATTAGGGATGATTGTGGAAAGGAAGTGTAGAGGTGATTTATGAAAATATTGAAAAATAAAAGGGACCAAGTATCGATCCTTGAGGGACACCCATCTTAATGGGGAAGAAAGGGGAGAGAGAGGAGAGTCATTTTACAGCTTGTTGTCTGTTGGAGAGGTAACTTTGAAGCCAGGAAATGGCAGGAGAAGAAAAATTGAGTTGAGAGAGTTTAGAAATAAGAATAGGGTGAGAAACAGCATCGAAAGCTTTGGAGAGATCGAGAAGGAGACAGGAGACCAACTTGTTATTTTCTTTGGCCTGGGAGATAGAGTTTAGTCTTTCAACATTTGTGCTACAGTGGTCTCATAGGTTCATAGGTAGGTACTAGGCTATCAGCCCAAGGGCCTAGCCAACAAGGTTCCCTGGCTTATGCCACCCAAGAAAGTTATTTTCCTGTGCCACTGTCGAGCAGAGACACAGAAGTAATCCCTGGGGTGTATTTCCTATTTCTCATCCACTCATCAAGATTTTTCTTGAAGAATGCTAATGAAGAACTTTGCTTGACATAGATGGGTAGCCTGTTTCAAAAGTATGGGAAGTCTCTGGGACAGGAATCTATCCCTCCAGCATGTCCTGTTTATTGTGGTGACAATGTTTAGGTCCCTAGAGCATGTAGCTTGGAGGGATTGGGATTTCTTTAGGTGTAGCATGTCCAACAGCTCTGGATTTGACATAGCTTTATATGTTAGGCAGAGATCACCTCGAAGTAGGCGATATGCTATGGAGTAAAGCTGGAGCTTTTTGAGGTGGTCAGTGTAGGGCATTTGTTTGAGGCCAGTAATCCTCTTTGTGAGGTAATGTCTCTTTGTGAGGTCAGATTTGGAATCTGTCTCCCTCTTATCCGGTCTCACTGAGACCAGATGTTAGGCTGGATAAATTAATGACTGGTTAATCAGAAAAAGCATAAAAAAACAGGGGTTATAAGTTATAAATCTGCTAGAATAACAGGATTTGTGTTAGTATGCATTTTTCTAATGAATATGAAGTCTAAAACTTAAATGTCTGTCATTATTTCGTCAGAAGGAGGTAGACACATTGTTCTTCTATGTTGTCTTTTGCTAGGGCTAAGTCAGAAATTTGAGTTGCTGGTTAAAGAGGAGGCCAGTTAAAGAGAGGCAGGATAAGAGGGAGTCGACTGCATTACCCATGATTTGGTTAAGTCCTCCTCTCCAGCCACCCTAGCAAATCTGATAACTGCGCCCTCACTGATTTAACTGCCCATCTCCTTGACCATACACTAGACAAATAGTGCATTAACAGTTTCAAAGATCATACTCACTCTTTCTCCAGCAACATCGACACATTCTCCAAAAGCACTGCATACATTACAATAAGCATCCCCAGTCAATTATGCCCAAGACTGATGAATAAGCCATCCCATCTTACCTCTCAACTGTACAGATTTTCAAAGAATGTCTCATATTTTGGTCTGCTTCTTATTAAATTGTGATTTTCTGGCAAATCATTCAGGGTTGAAGTCAGAAAATATAGACAGACGTCTGAGTGTCAGCCTTCATTCCCTTCAGAAAATCCATGCTAATGCACAACCTGTTATTCTCTCACCTTTCTAAGTTTATAAAAAAAGTGTCCCTGTTCTTGGGCCTTTGTCCAGCCATTATTTATGGCTTTGTCCAGATTCCTTGCTCTAAGAAGTTGAGAGGTATGAATTCCCACTATGTCTGCCTAACATGCCATACCTCTTCTGGCAACAACACTGGTACCACTTTCACCTCTGGAGCCAATTGTCAAATCCTGTGAAACTCAAAATGAAACAAGCTATCAGCAAAAACATTTTTTGTACTGGCACATGCACATCTGAAAAAGAAAAAAATAATCTACAAACTTTGTAAAAACAGATTCCTTAAAACTAACAAAATCAACTTTGATTTAGCCTTTTTTGATCTCAAAACCTATACTATTGCCCATCTGTCTGAATTAAAGACCACCTTCCTGTCATGCAAATGATCTAGTGGGCAACAATTCCAAAAAGGCCACATCCTTCTTCCACTCATTTTCCCAGTCATCAAACCACCAAACTGTAAACCATTCACTGAAGAAAAATGCACATATTCCCTGCTCTCCTGCAGAATCTGTAAAAAAATTCACATCTGCATAAGCCAATCCTTCTGCCAAATGGAAATGCCATTAAAAATGTCCAGATGTGATGCCCACAGATGATAATTAGCCCACACAAACTTATCAGTTCAGATCCAGTGGTGTTTACTTCTCCCACCCTTTAGCAGAAATGCTACTGACCTACAAAATGTTCTACGTAGACTAATTGTCCTACACAAAACGTTCAAAAGACCCAACAGTTCCATAACATCCCAAACCTGCACCTTCTACTTGGCCATAAACCAGAAGACAAAAACAAGACTCCACCACCATTAACCATTAGCCACAAAAAGCATCACGCCTTAACCTCCAGCTTATTTCTACAAGCGGAACACCCAACTTGTGACATATGTAGAAAAACCTGCATCCTTTCCATACCTCATTCAACAGCTTCACCTAATATCAAAACATCATCCAGATAATGAACTATCCCCTGACTACCCACCCTCTGATGCCATATCCATTGAAGCACAGAACTAAGCTTCTCAAAAGTGGCACAAGCCAACGTGCAACTCATGGGCATGGCCTTATTGAAATAAAATTTGCTATCAATCACCATTCCCAGTAATGGACAGTCATTCTCTCATACCAGCAGAAATGAAATGCTGACTCAATATCCAACTTCACTAAGCAAGGATCCCCAGTTTTCCTAATAACTTACACCCCCAAATCATTGACCGACACCCTGAGGGAAAAATAAATTATGAATCAGTCTGTTTTCCACGGTAATTTCTTTGGAATCAGCCTCAAAAGGGACACCTTAAAACTATGTTCACACCAGCCCTTAAACCTGTGGCATCTCTTAACAAATTAGTCTTTGCTCAAACTACATTTCTTGTTTTTATTATTAGTAAGACGTGATGAAGGGAGCACTTCATGGGTCTAAAAATACTTCATGACAATGCATAGTAATTTTAAGTGAGTAAATACATATATGATCAATATCTTTCATGTTTTAATTATTCCATTTTGATACAATACCAGAAATCTGGAGTGAAACCTCTTTTACAATATCAGAAGAATGGTTTTGAGAGAAGTATTTCTCACAGAGGATATCGCTGCTCTGGAACAGACTCCCCATCCTCATAAAACAAAGTTTATCTCTGTCCATATTCAAGCATAACTTAGATCTACAGATAGGGAACAAAACATTTACCCCAGGACTGCTCCCTCTACTACTAAGGGAGAGATGTAGCTCCTAAATGCTTCATCACATGCATGGGTCCCCTCATATTATCTATGGGACGATTCCAGTTCTCATTAGGGGTAACATATAATTATCACCTATGGGATGAGTAAGGCTTATCTATAACCAAATGAGGCTTAAAATGGCCCACAGGGGTAGCTAGCCTAGTACATGCTTATAAACCTATAAAAATCACTGGTAATTATTTGGGTTGCCAATTTCATGTGTAGTAATAATAAAGCATCATGAAGTTTATTACATCTTAAATCATAAATCTCACCTTTTCCTTTACAGCTGATTCTTGCATTTTAAACTGAGCACACATCCTTGAAGTTGGCACTAATGTAGTGCTATGTATAACTTTGAAACAGACCATGGATATCTAAATTCCCTGAACTCTACACGCACAGTTTATATCAAAATTAAATCCTAAATGGCATATTCAAAATGTTGAGATCATCATCATTTTCAGATATGAAAGTATAAGGATATAGTTCGAAACTCATTATGGATGCCTCACTGTAGTAGTTTCACTGCAAGCCTGGCATTTCATGCAAGGATTGTTCCTTGATGAACACTGATGTATTTTCTTTTAATCTTTTTGAATAGGAACTAGTCCACAAGGGAAGAGGCAAGGCATTCACCTGTACTGCCACTGATCCAGATTTCAAAAATTGTCTAGGTATTAGAAGGAAGGCCGGAGTATTTTGATTATCTCTTTGTATCTCAGGTGAGGGCATCTTTTGGGTTCATCCTGACATCAAATCTCATGTACAGAGTGGCAGGGAGTATTTGACTGTAGGCAGGCAGGACTGCCAGACGGGCTACATCATTTGCGTAAATTACATACATAAAGACTACAGGAATTATTGCAATTATTCTTGCATATAATTCAGAGTAAAAACAGAAATTATACATGATTCACAGAATACATAATTCTCAAAAGTAGACATGATATACAAAAAACATAATCTCAGGTTCAGTTCAAAAGAGTATATATATATATATATATATATATATATATATATATATATATATATATATATATATCTATATATGGGTCCCCTACACATGGTTGACATTTCATAATGTCGAAGACCATATGGTTGAGACCATATGATCGACATTTGAAATGCCGGACATGCGGAACTGGCATCTCCGTACAGTGCGGAATGGAAAGATTTCCATTTCTGCACTGTAGTGTGATCTCGGAGTTGGTATATTTTTATTACGGGGGTTTTGGGGCTGCTAGTAGTTAAAAAGTAAGTTAATGTTGTGTTTTATTTTTTTTTTCATGTTCAAAATTTCAGGAGTCGAACATATAGTGTTGGCCATATGGGTTTCGGCTTTCTGAAATTTTGAACATGTATAGTAGACCCAGATATATATATATATATATATATATATATATATATATATATATATATATATATATATATATATATATATATATATATATATTCACTTTACAAGCTTCAGTATCTCAAGACCAAAATACAAAAATGACACCCATAACGTCGAAAATAACAATCCAAAACCAATACCCATCCCTCCCCTGACATAAGCACACTAAAATAACAAAAAACAACACACAGAACACTACCATATTTAAAAGCATGGGGGCTTATAGGTGCCCCCCACAAACCCGCTACTTATATATACCAACTCCGAAGTCACACTAACACGAAAAAATAGACAAACCCAATGTAATGCGCCCTACTCTCCCATTGCACACTACTATACCTATCTCTCAAAAAACACACACACTACACACAGAAACAACACACCACTTTCAACACACACACACACACACACACACACACACACACACACACACACACACACACACACACACACACACACACACACACACTCTCGCACCTACCTACCCTAACCAACTTCTAAAACTTCCCAAAACCTTACACCATACCATACACCTACACAAAACCCTAAAAAATTGCAAACTTACCTGACCCTCCAAACATAAACTCATCAGCCGCCATCTTACCTTTAGCTGACAGCATACCAGAAAAACAGCAACCACACCTAGTACTGATTCGGCAAACTAACATTCAACAATATGCAGTTTCAGGCAACTGCACTTTTGCTCATCTGGTCTCGAGATACTGAAATTTGATATTTCAGTAAGCTTGTAAAGTGAAACCATATATATAAGTATGAGTGTAGTTGATTTTGAAGTGTGTAGTTTCTGTAGAAATGAAAAATACAGCTGTAGAGGATGAGGTAAACAGTGAGTCATGGAAATGGTATGAGAATTGTTTAAAAATATGGATAGGTACTAGATAGATGTTTGTTTTGGAGACAGCTAAATATGGGGAAAAGTGAAGGATTAACAGAGAAAAGTGGGGATTAGTATAGAGAGAGAGAAATGGAAGAGAAAAGATATAGTTAAGAGATGTGTTTGATGTATGTTAAATAGTGGAGATCATAGTTTTTAGTTAAAGGGTATAGTTAAGGGGATGTCATTTGAGATACAAAGTAAGGGGTAGTTGGAGATGGGAGTGTTGATAGAGTTAAGGGAATGGGAGAATCTAAGGACTAAGTGGAATAGATTGGTAAAAAGTATAGAGAAATAATTATTATAAATGTTTAGAGTGTTTAAAGTTATCAGGACCTAACTGGGTATGGAGTAAATGGTATAGCCAGTTACTGTTCAGATGCTGTCTGAGTTGTGTTTTAAAGATAGCTAATTTATGTATTTCTTTCATTTAGTGAGGAATAGTGTTCTAGATTTTGGACATAATTAGAGTAGGGATAGTCACACGCAGTATTGTTTGATTTTGTAACAAGCAAGAGGGATTTGTTGGTTGATCTTAGGTATGTTTGGAGAGCTGGGCATTTTGTGACATGTGTGCTACTTATTTCATTGATAAAACTTCCCTAAGAGTCAACCCAGTAGTAAGGTATCTGTGAACATATGTAGACAGCAATCTGGCCTTTGATCAACATGTAGCTAGATAAAAAGAAAATCATTCTGTGTCACCAAGCTTATAGGTAAAGGTATGACATTCAGGTCAAAGGAAATTTTAGTACCATTCTACTCAGGCCTTATCAAAACTATCATTGAATACAATGTCCCTTTTGGCATGTATCTAACCAAACACTTGGAACAGTTTGAACACCCACACAGGATCCTTACCAAAAGAATTCTGGGTAAGAGTATTGCACTGGTAGACTAAAGGCTCTGTTTTTGTATTCCCTCTCATATAGACTGCTGACAGGGTTCTTTGCCCGGCTTACAGGGCTTCGTCCAGCCCAGCCTTGAAGGATCTATGTGTTCCACATTGGCAAAAAAAAAAAAAACACCAGAAACACTAGATCCAGAGATCTGAACTTCGCTTGTGACAGAAAAGGAATGTGCTGGAGGCACAGATAGGTGTCCCAAAGGATCCCCACACATAGATGCTCCACATCTATGTAAAACAGAATTCATCTTTGACTGTATTCAAACAAAATCTTGGCAATTGGATGGGAAATCATAAAGTTACTCAAAGTCTAGCCCATGTCCCTTACAGAAAGACTAGCATGCCCTGCTCCCTTATAAATACCCATGATACTCAGAGACCAAATGGTTTGGGATGCGTGGCTAGGCCTCTAAGGCTCCTAGTGGTCATTAGCCCAGTAACAACCTAGGTTAACCTGTTAACCTATGTAGATAAGTTTATGTGCAGTGATTAACTAGGAGGAGAAAGTTAGGTAGTGTGGTAATGCTAGCCAGTGTAATTATCTTAAGGCACTGCAGCAGGGTGGTCTGTGTAAGGTATCTGTAGTCAATATGACTATTTTGTTGTAACATGTTTCTGATTTTGGTTAATCTGTTTTATTTAGGTTGGTAAGCACTGATGAGGCATACAGTAGAGCTGAGAGCAAACAAGTTTTGGATATTGATTTTCTAGTTGTCTGTAAAATATGACTTTATCCAACAGAAGGAACCTACTTTCATGTGTGTGTCTTTTGATAATTTGCAATAGATGTTGATCAGACTTAAGTTTTTCATCAATTAGTACCATAGCAGCTTTGTTTTGGATATTGTTTTTGTTCTAGTGTTACTGGATGATTAGATGTGAAAGGACAATCTTAGTTCTATTATTTGGTGTAAACAGCATTAATGTGGTTTTGTTTTGATTAAGTAACAGATGGGAGTCAGTTAACCAGGATTCAGTTGCAGTGAAAGCGAGTTGTGTTATTTGTTGTTGTTCTAGAAAGGTTTGTGCTAAGCAGGTGTTTGGAGTTCTCTGCAAATTGCATAATTAAGGCAAGGTTGGTTGTTGTGTGTAGTTTTTTTGTAAAGATGGCAAATAGGACTGATCCTAGGAGTGAACCCTGTACGACTCGTACACTCACTGGCAAGAAAGGGGAAATTCTCATTGTCATTTATCTAATTGTTGGTGGGCAGTTAAATAGCTGATAAACCATGATAGTGATAATTGCCCAAGTCCAAAGGGAGGCTAGTTCAGTGAGGAGTTTAAATGAGAGACAGTATCAACTCCTTTAGACAGATCAGTAAGGAGGGAAGAGGTTAGCTTATCTTCCTTCCTGTAGTGGTTGATAGTATTAACTAAGTTAGGTGGTTGTAGTTCTGCGGTACGGATGGAAAATGTTTGTTAAAAGGCTGTTATAGGTGAGGTAATTAATGACTTGAGTATGGATGCATTTTTCTACTATTTTAGACAATGGAGGGGATAGTATTGATATGGGTCTATAGTTTGATATTTTGATTGAGTTTTCACCTTTGTTTATGGGTATAATGTAGAACATTCTCCATATTGCTGGGATGTGATTTTCTGTAACTGAGTAGTTAATATGTACAGAGAAAGGGTAGGAGAGATGGTCGGCTGCTAGCATTAGCTCTTAGCAGTTAGTTTTTCAGCTGCTAAGGTAGTCGTTTAAGTTTGCTTAGCAGTTTTCTTATTGAGGTATTTTAGACAGTTTGAAATGAGAAACTATCAGGATATTTATGGAGGACAAGAATGTGTTGGGATTTTTTTTTTCTGAATGTTGGTGTAGTACTATTCTATCTTTTTTGATGTGCTTTTTTGAGAGATTTCATTTTGCTTGAATACCATTTTTTCCAGTCTCCATCTCCTTGTTTTAGCAACTGCATGTTTCTTTTATTAGCCATGGTGATGGTTTCAATTTCAACCTTTTAGTGCTGGTTGGTGCCTTACTGTTTCAAACATTTAGGAAGGTGTTAATAAAGTGAGTTATGCCTTCATCAAGGAATAGCATCTTCAATGAGTTCTAGTTGCAGTGATGGAGGGACGAGATGAAGGCTTGTTTCTTTCAAGTTTCTTAGATCGCATATGTTATTATTCTGTTTAGATAGGAGCATTGTATTAGCAGGCTGGGAGAGGTTTATGTTAAAGAAACACCCCCTCACGCACACACACAGACACACACATACACAGAAGTAGTATCAGGTCGGTCTGACTAACAGGCGCACAGGTAGCTACAGAAGGACTAAATATCGCCCAGTTGTATCATAAAATTAGGGGCTTATAGGTTCATAGGTTCATAGGTTCATACTAGGCTATCTGCCCAAGGGCATTTATAAGCCTAGCCCAGAGTTTTTGTGGCTTTCGCCACCCCTTTAGTTTGAAGAAAACTATGCCCATTGTTTTGCTGTGCCTCTGTCAAGCAGAGACACTGAGGTAATCCCTGGGGTATATCTGCGATCTCCCATCCATTGGTCAAGATTTCTCTTGAACACGGCCAACGAGGTGCTCTGCCTCACATGTACCGGGATTTTGTTCCACAGCTTAGGGAGTCTTTGGGTGATGAATCTGTCCCTCCAGCACGTCCTATTAATAACCTTGTCAAGGTTTAAGTCTCCCGCCCTTGTAGTTCTGAGGGATCTAGATTTTTTGAGGTGAAGCATGCTCATCAAATCTGGGTTTGACATGGCCTTGTATGTCAGGCACAGGTCACCTCTGAGCAAGCGGTAAGCGACTGAATAGAGCTGAAGTTCTTTCAGTCGGGCAGCATAAGACATATTTTTGAGACCCTTTATCCTTTTGGTGAGGAACTTTTGGGGCCTTTCCAGCTGCTGCAGGTGTCGGGTCAGATACATTCCGAATGGAGCATTGTACTCAATCATTGGTCTGATGAGTGATGAGTACAGGGGGACGATGACCTCCCTTGATCTAGATGTGAATCCCTTCATGATCAGGTGGGCAATGTAGAAGGTCTTCCTAACTACTTTAGCAACGTGAGTGTCAAACAAAAGGTTACTGTCAACCTGAGTCCCCAGATCCCTGATAACTTCTTCTGTGCTCAGTGGATTGCCACCTATATGGTAGCTAGGGGTAACCTTGTTTTTCCCGAAGGGTATGACTATGCATTTCTTGGCGTTTAACTTTAGGCCATGGCTCTGGCACCAGTTATCTGTTTCTGTGAGACCCTTCTGAAGGATATCTGTGTCAGATGTGTTTTCGACTATGGCGCCCAGTTTGCAGTCATCTGCAAATTTTGTCAGCCATAACCCTCCTGTGTTTGCTTGTACTTCAGAAAAGTAGATGCCAAACAAGAGTGGGCCCAGGACTGAGCCCTGTGGGACCCCACCTGTGACAGGCTTTGAGTCTGACATGGCGCCAGCAACTCTGACTCTGTGGGTTCTGTCACTTAGCCAGTTTGCAACCCATCTTGTGATGTATGGGTTTACATTTAAGCTGATGAGTTTTTCAATGATACCTGAGTGGGGTATTGTGTCGAAAGCCTTTGCCAGGTCGAGGTAGGCTGTATGGACTGCCTTTCCCTCATCAATGGCCTTGGTGACTGTTTCGAAAAAGTTGACCAAGTTTAAAAGGCATGATCTGCCTTTGACAAAGCCAAACTGGGTTGGATCCAACGTCTGCAAGTTCCCTATGTCTTTATTTATGAGTTCCATTATGATCCTCTCCATGGCTTTGCAGATCAGGCTTGTCAAGCTGATGGGACGGTAATTTCCAGGGTCGGTGGAGGCACCGCCTTTGTGAAGTGGGACCACAGTTGCCGTGCGCCACTCCTTGGGTACGTATCCTGAGGTGAGGCTAAGATTAAACAGCTGTCCTAACTGCGGGTTTAATTCCTCGTTGAGTTCGTGGAGCACACAGCCGGGGACACCATCCGGTCCCATGGATGCTGTGTTTTTCTCCTTAGAGAGAGCAGTTCTCACCTGGGCGTTAGAGATGTTTGGGGGGCTACAATCCTCTGGTATAGATATCTCTCCTTTTGGGGGGGAGGGGGGGGAGTTTGCATTGAACCTGTCAGCCAGTATATTGGCAATGTCTGTAGGTTCAGTAATTTTCACATCATTTTGAACTAATTCTGAGCATATCTGGGAGTTTCCTCCCAGGTTTCTAACATAGCTAAAGAAGGCCTTATGATTGTCTTTTGAGTCCTTAGCGATTTTCCTCTCAAAATTTGCCTTGGATGATTTTATGAGAGCTCTTAGTTTTTTACTTATAATGATCAAAGGTGTCTTACCTTTTAAGGATTTTGCTCTATCTTGTAGTAGCTTCCTCCTTTTGTTATAGAGCTTGTTTATGGCTGGGGTCCACCAGACTGGACGCTTGCCTTTGGTACAAAGAGTCTTTGTTTTGTTTGGGATTGCCTGATCCATGCAGTCCTGTAGGTGCTGGTAGAAGGCGTTTGTAAGTGATTCAGCGGCTTGGGTAATGTTTACCGCCGGCTCGGGGGCCTTAAAAGAGGCCACACTAGTCTTTAGAAGTGTGAAGTCGGCTTTTGAGAAGTTCTTCACTGTGGTCTTTTTTATCTCAGGTGGGGGCGGGATGAGGACCTCCAGTGAGATTAGTTTATGATCTGATCTCACCAGTGAGGGGTATACTTCCGGTGTTGAACATTGTGATCCCATGTTCGTGATGATGAGGTCAAGTATGTTTTCACCTCTTGTGGGGATGGTGACTAGTTGTTCCATGGCATTTGAGTTTATGAACTCCAGGAACCTTTGGGCTAGAGTGTTTGGGCTTGAGTAGTGATCCCAGTCTATATTAGGGTAGTTGAAGTCACCTAGTATGATGGTGTTTGGAGATACATTTATCCCCTCCAGTGTTTTCAGGAAAGCTATGTAAGTTTCCTGAGTTTGAGAGGGTGGCCTGTAACATGCTACAAATTGCAGAGCAGTTTTGCCTATGGTTAATTGCACCTGGATGGTCTCCGATGCATCATGCGTTGCCACCAACCTTGAGGTGTGGGTGTCCTTGATGAATATGGACATCCCCCCTCCTTTCTTGGTGTTGTCTGGATTTTGGGGCCGGAACGCATGGTATGAGGTAAAACCTGATAGTGCTGGGGTGCTCTCAGGAGCCTTGAACCAGGTTTCAGTCACAGCACAGACATCGATGTTCTCCATACTGAGAAGGGCCTCGGGTGTGTGCATCTTGAGGTTGAGACTTCTGGCATTGAGCAGCATTACCCTTAGTTTTTTTCCTTTTTTGTGTTGTAGGGTGGTAGGTTTAGAATTTGTGCCTTGCCTAAAAAAGGCACTATGGGGGTGGCAAGAGCCTTTGCCAATATCCGGAAGCCCAGGGGTGACAGGTGCAAGCCATCCCTTGCGAAGCAGCGTGGCTTGTCCAGCATGTCATCCCAGGCAGACAGACATTGGATCCCCTTTGAATGACACCAGAGTTTAAGCCAATTATTAAAGCTGATCATCTTATCTCCGTATTGTGGTATCATTCTTGGTGAAGGTAGGATACTGCTCAAGGTCAGGGTCATACCTGCCTGGGCTACATAATCAGAGAGCTCCTCAATGTCTCTTTTCATGTAGTCCAAGGAGGTACCTCTCAGGTCGTTTACACCAGCGTGGACAATGACTGAGTCGTACTTGTACCTGCTGTTGAGAGACCTGAGTGCTTGCGTTATGTGGCGGATTCTAGCGCCTGACAGGCAGCTTACTGTGACCTTCTCCTTACTCAATCTGGTGAGCGGGACATCAGTGTGTCTGACTGTGGAGTCACCAATGACGAGTGTGTCTGGCATTGTGTTTGGCCTTAAGGGCTGTGACTGTTTGGCACACTGACTGTGTGGTCTATGTGTTGCATGTGTTGTGTCCTGACGTGGTAGTTGTTTGGGTGTCTGCTTTGGTGGCCTCTGCTGTTTTGGTAGATTTTTGATCAGAGCCTCCGAGTATGTCTTTGTGTGTTTATGTGTATGATTTGAAGTTGTGATAGTACTATGTGAGACTGGGTGTGTGGTGTGTGTGGTACCCTTCTCCTCCTGTCTGGTCTTGCTAGTTTTATGTTGAGAGAGCTCGGCCTCCAGTTTGGCTGTATAGTTGCATCTCTCGCATGTATTTGTGTTTTGTGGGAGAAGGAGAGGGTTGTCTGTGTACATGAGGCAATTGTAACATTGCCTCAATATTCCCAGGTTCACCAGCTGAGCAGGAGAGGACACTAGCAACTGATCCCTCGACATGCTAGAAGGGATAGACAAAAAAACTTAAAAAAAGACTCCGAGGGATGTGGGTGATCGAGAAAGGGGTTTTAGGCTGGTGGGGTACTATCTATAGTAAAAGTGCTATATCAAGATGAAAAGTACTGTAGGAGCAAGTGCTAGGCTTTACAGATAGAGAATAGTCTACTTGGGAATCAAGTAGAGATTAACTTTTTAGTTATAGGATACGCTGGTTAGATCAGTAGTACAGTTCAAGGAAGGCTGTTTTAAGCGCTTTATAGCAGGGGGCTGGATAAAACAAGAAATGACCCAAAATGGCCAATGAATTACTAGTTGCTGTCTCTAACCACTCCTCTGAGGACAAACAGGCAGCTCAGTACTCCCCACTCTCACTGGTGAGTAAAGAAACTTCCCTCTGGCCACACAAGAAAATGGAGGAACACAGGAACCAAATACAAAGCCCAGGGATCAGCAAATCTGGTCTCTGGGACAACTAGCTAGGAAAGTTAGGAAAGCAGAAGTATTTTTTTGGTTTTTTTAGTTTTTTTCAACAAACAACAGAAAATACAGTAAATGCTTTGTTATTCGACTAAATTGCTATCAAAGGCTAGTACACTTGAGTGTATTAGCCTGTTTGTTAACTTTTAAGCAAAACTTTAGCCAAGAAGTGCAATCAACAATTTAAGCACAGAAAAACAGGAAAAACAGGTAATATAACAGCAAAATAAGCACAAACAGTGGTCGAAAAGCACAATTAATCGAAAACAGCAATAAAAATGCTAAAAAATACTTATAATCAAGAAAGTCGCTTTTTCTGCTCTCTGCTGCCTTAGGAACTGTGCAGGGGACCATGAGGAGCTATGCCAAGTCCTCTAATGCCAGAAAAGCCCGCCAAAGCGCGCTTTATATGAGAGGGCATGTCATGGCATATGTTGCTATTGGAGGACATTGGGGCAAAGGTTCTATCTTTGATATTATTAGTTCCTCCAGGGAGTAATTTCAAGAGTAATGTAGGTAGCATGCTTGAGGACAGCAGAGGCCGTGGAATGTGGGTGGGCACACCTGTATGGATATGTTATGATGGAGATGGACTGTGTGGATATGCCCATAGTACAGAATACCCAGGGTAACACGTTCATGCTGCACCTGTAGTGCACTAAAGGCAGACAGTACAGTTGTGTTGCCATGACATCTGTTAACATATGGTGGGTAAGTACCATAATACAAAATCATGACAGGCTAGTATTAAAGCTAAAATGCCATGAGTATGCTATATATATATATATATATATATATATATATATATATATATATATATATATATATATATATACACACACATACATGGGTATTTTGTGAGGCATTTAATTTCAAACATGGACAAAGTAAATACTTTTTCATGTAGGACTGCTAGGTGTGTAGCAGTGTACACTGCATGATAAGGGATTTACAGCTTTGGATGTGTGGCAGTATGCTGCGATAGGCATAACATACAGTCATTACTTGACAGCAATGTGTTCACCACTGTGAAGGTGTGGAAACCAGTAATATATCAACCATCTGGGTCAGCTGCATACCAGAAGGAACAGAGAAGGTGTGGCTTGTGATAATGTAGATTTGCACACTTAGGGTGTTACAGTTAATTAGAACATAAGTAACATAGCTGTCATACTGTAGCAGAATATTCCCTTTATGGAAATATTCTGCTATAGTACAACAGTTAAGTTACATACACCAGCAAATGGAGAGATGCTTCATATGTCCATATGTCTTCAGAATAGGAGTTAGTTCTCTTGACTTCCTCACTCTTTTCTGTGAGCCAGCTGGCAATTCAAAGAGTTATGTAGGGGTTTATGCCTAGTTTGCTGGGTTTTTCAACTATAGTTGAGTGGGGTATTTTATCAAATACTTAACCTGATCCAGGTGGCAATATACACAATTTTCTTCTCATCCATTGCCTTGGTGATCTTCTCAAAGATGTCACCAGGTTTTGTAGACATGACCTTCCCTTAACAAAGCCAAACTGGGTTGGGTACAATCTTTGATGGTTGCCTATGACTTTGTCGATCATTTTGATGATAATATGTTCCATTTCTTTGCATATAAAGTAGACAGACTAATAAGTCTATACTTTGTAGGGTGCAGAATCAGTTGCTGTTTTTCCCATGTAAGTAAGTAAGTAAGTAAGTAAAACTTTTTTGTCATTCAGACCATACAACCCTAAAGTGCACAACTGAACAAAATTATGTTCCTTTAAGCTCATTGATACACAACACAGACAGTTACAACAAAAATACAAGCACATAAATCACATAAACAACACACACACATAATGCAGAGTCTCAGCCAACTGAAGTTCCATCTCTGCACAGGCAAGTCCCAGTTCAGTTCCACCGATCCAACAAAACAGGCATTCAAAAGTCTTGATCAGCACACATCCAAGCAGACATTTGGGTCTCCACCATCCACCCTCATCCAGATCAGTGATCACAGTGTCCACAATCACAGTCTTAACCCGCCATCCACTCCAACACCAACCTTGTCACCACCAGCAATGATCCAGTTCCACCTTCGCAATCGACTCGGATCTGGCACAACACCCTCTGACACTATCCAGCACACAGTCTCCACCATCCACTCCTCCCAGCATGCCTCTCCAAATACAGGCCTGAACAGCCACAATCAGGCCAGCCAGTCCAGCCATTACTGCCACTTCAACCACTCCAAGCTACCTAAGTTAATCCCAACAGTCCACTGTCCCACTGATCTACTAATCCACCAATCAGCTGACACTATGGCTGCCTTCTCTCTACACCTGGCCACCACAGACTCAGAAAAATGGTCCATCTATGGAAAACAACAAAAAAACCCACAAAATGAACACCTGAAGACATCCTACACTGCAGTCTTCTTATAATTTCCTTCTTGCCATCCTTTTTTGTTTTCCTTCTATAACCATAATATGAGCACCGTTCTCATACTAAGACATCACTTAAGTTCCCCTCACTGTCTCTAATCATGTAATCTCTGATATCTCCCTAAATATCTTATTAGAATTGTTTCAGGTCTCATTTATCAAATACCAATCTATGCAAACAATAATATGACTATTGAATGTTTCCTCCCATATTCTCTTCAACTCATGTTATTGTTTTTCATTGCACTCTACCAAGAAACATGAAAAGTATTCTTTGTTTTCCTCATTAGAACATTTTTTTCGCTCTTATGTTTTTGTAACATGATACTTAATGATTTAAAATATTTGTACTTGATATTTTGTATTGTAACGTGATACTTTGTTACTGAAAATATCTGTACTTGATTTCTGAAATATTGTGATTGTGTAGCTCTTCTCCCTGGGTCTCTACTGAAAATAGGCACTTTCTGGCCCAGTCGGACTTTCTCAATAAACAAATGTCAAATAAATAAATAAATGATGCTTTTCTAAATGTGCCGCTCATTTACATTCACCCCAACCCTTATTAAAATAATGTTGCTTATTTACATCTCATTATGTGTTCATTCGCTTAGTTTGCTGACTATGGTACTTCGCAGACTAGTGTGGTTGTGCCGCATGTATCTTTGAATCAAGTCACCCCCCCCCCTGTGCAATGTAAGTTGTCATGCTGTTTTGCCTATTGCATTGCAATATTTGTTTCTGAATCCCAAGGCTGGCCTTTCCAGTAACTGTAAAAAGTTACACAACATTTTCATTCAAACGATTCATATATTGTGTTTTCTTTTCATCTTCTTTCTTATCATTACAGAGTAAGGTAACAGGTTACACATATTTTCCTCTTGCAGGAAGCACAGATATTCCAGATTTCACACAGCTGGAATACAGCTTTGTGAATGTTTTAACAATCTAAAACAAACAGAAGAGAATCCTCTAGACTGCATTTTAAACAATGTCCTTTACTATGACACTGTGGTATCTACTTTGAAAAGGTGCTTGTACTGCATTGTCAAGGGGCCCAGATCAATGGCTGAAGCTACAATTCCCAAGCAATGAAGAATCGCACCAGTGCAGGATTGGTCCATATACGTTTTATCACTTTTTAATTTCTTGACATTTTTGGCTTTCTAATACAATGGACCACATTCCTATGTCAAAGTATGATTAAATTCATGAAATTATTATTGTTTCAGTCTTTGATGTCAGTCAGAAGTATTCTTAGCAGCACCAGCAATGTGCCCAGTAATGATACCTTCTGCAATTCGTATGGAGTTACGTGTATTGGTAACATATCTAAATACAACTATAGATTCTTTTTTATAAGACCCGTCTCTCCTTCCCCTATTGGAACTATCTGGCTATCTTGCTTCCACATTGCTCTCGTTTCTGCCTGCAAATCCTGATATTTTATGATTTTGTGTTTCTCTGCAAGACACTGGATTGTAGTCATTGGATATAGGGATTTCAATGATCAGTGCTACTTTTGTTTACTTTTCACAGACTACCATAGCAGGTTTTCTCATAGCTATCTTTTGAACTGTTGGTAATTGGTGATCCCATATGAAGTAGACTTCATAATTTTCTATGATGCTTTGTGGTTCATGTTTCCAGTGTTTTTCAGCTACTTCAATATTATAATGTTTGCACAATCCCCAGTGCAGCAGTCTTGTCTAATTATTATGCCTTTTAGAATATAGTCCTTCTCCTCTTAGTATGTCACAACCAGCAACAAGGTGTGCAACTGTTTCCAATTCTGTTTTGCAAAATCTACATGGGTCTGTTTCTCCCACATGTTCAATGGACTTTGTAAACCAGTGTGTATGTAGTCCACTATCTTGGGCTGTCAATCTTAACCTTTCATCTTTTGGTTTGAATTCACTTCTCCTTAACCATTACTACATTCAGCCCTGATCAACATAAGGTTGTTGCAAGAGTTTTTTATACTTGCAACTATATTTATACATTTTCCACATTTCTTGCCTTCTCATCCGATCCTTCACCTTATATTCTTTCTTTTGTTTTTTGGCACATTCAGTTGCCTGATTTTTATCTATTTCTGCTTTGATTTCAATTCCCACTTGATGCCAATATGTTTCTGCTAGACTAAGAAGGGAAGTTATCTTAGATTTATTCTCCTCATGTTTCAAAATGTTTGCTATGTTTTGGTCTTGTAAGGTCAGCAGATATATATACAGTCTCACAATTGCAGATCTATACTTGTAATTAATTTGAAGAACATCCATACTGTAGATCAGTGTGTGTGATATACCTTTATGAAGCTTTCCAGTGAGTCAGCACATGCGTACTGAACATGTGCAAGCAAGAGTGCCATTTTGAGTGAACAGCCAGAAAGTGAACATGCAAATATGTAGCTAGTCAGTTTGTTAGATAGTTTAAGTTTAATGTTCTTGACATTCATCCTGATGTATTTGTGTACAATAAACTAGTTAAATGAACACCCAAGCCACAACAGCTTCTTAATGCACATAAGAAGAGCGATGAGGTAACCAGATAAAGTTGGAGGAATATATAGGAGTGGATCATCCCTAATGCTCAAACAACTTGCAAAACAGGTCAGAAACAAGTTACAGGTACTAAAACTTGCTTAAATGATTTCTTTCATTACAAATATAAAACAAAGCACTCAGAATGCTTAAAACAAATGTCTTACTAAATGAAATATATGAAACTATGACATATTGATAAAAATATTTGAAATAATTACAAAAAAGCTGGAAAGAATATCCAAATTGCCTAAAATGTACAAAAAAAGGAAAACAACTGCATGTTTTTGCTATGTAGTACTGATTTGTATTACCTAAAGCTTTTGAAAATAAAATAAATGTGTGCAAAGTGTTTGCAAGTGTGTGTGGTATTATAGTGCAGTTATTTTGAAAAGGAAAGTTAATTCAATTAATATTTTGCAAAGTACAGTTTTTTCAAAGCATTCAAAGCATATTTTGCAGACTACAGTCTTTCGAAGAGTTTACTGTACATTTGAATATAAGTGTCTAGTGTGTGTGACTGTTCATACATAATTACAAGGGCCAATTTTGCATTGTGTTTTACTATAATCTGTGGGCATAACAGAAGGATTTTGCAGATCCGCGCCAATTGTGTTTGATAACAATATTGCTGAAAATTCGAGAGTGTTTGAGCAGGAATATGATATTTTCATACAGGCTGCTTTTTCTGACAAAGACTCATGTACAAAAGCATTTGCTCTGCTTAATTTAGCTGGCCATTGAAAGGGAGCATTCACTTGTCTATGCACTTGTTGTGTTTGCAGGGGAGGTGAAGACCACCATATAGTGGTATAGGCTAAAACAAGGGAAAACCCTGAGTGCTTAAAACATAAATTTAGAGAAATGTCTAACCCCCAAAGGAATATTATAATGAAAGGCACTTATTTTCCACAAGGAATGAAAAGCCTGGTGAAACTTTTGCAGCATTTATAACTGACTTGACCAATAAGGCTAAACGTGCAGATTTGGTGATTTGAGAGAAAAGTTGATAAAGCACAGGCTTGTATGAGGTGTTAATAATGACACAGTGAGAAATATTTTGCTTTGAGAGAGTGATTTAATATTGAATAAGGCCATTGAGCTTTGTCAGATATACGAGATTACAAAAGAACACACAAGTATGCTTACAAATGAAAATAGCTGTGAAAGGCACAGTGACAAAGCTCATGTTGACAGTATGCAGCATGTGGTAAAAGAAACAGGCCCAAGCACATGGCAGCTACTGCAGGTCCTGTAACAATCCCTGGAAAACCTCAAGTCTTTCCAGCAAATTCCAGGCCATGCTCAGTAAAGCAAAAAGGATTCCACTTCTAATACTAACTATAAACCAATGAAGCTAGCAGCAGTGCCACATTTTATTGTCACCTGTCATAATTGTGGTGGAAATCACAAGACCAAAAGAGAATAGTACTTATCTTTTGGTCAGCAATGTCATTCTTGCAATAAGTGGAATCATTTTAAAAGTTTTGTAAATCAAATAAGGAACATTCTTTTATTAAAAGAGGGAATTCCAAGAGTTAAGTTGATCAATTAAAAAGCTGCAACCCTACTTTTTATGTTGATGGTGTGTCTGTGCTTGGCAAAACAGTTAAAGCAGTAGATATGTGAGCAAAGAATGAGATCTTTTGTACTGTTTGGATTAATGTGAGTCCTGTATAGCTCAAAGTAGATACTGGCTCAAAGTGCAATGTTATGTCAGCAGAAATATTTGCTAGAATAAAAGCTACAGAACAATTTGATTTGACAATGTGTGCAAAGCTTGTTGCTTATCGTGTTGAGGAGATTCAAACCAAAGGCTCAGTAGTTCTTTCATGTTACTCTGTTGGGAACAGCTATGACTTGCAATTTTTCATAGTCAAGAGACTTGTGCAGTCATTATTAGACCTCAAAGACAGTCTGAAAACGGGACTGCTTTCATTTAAGAAATAACTTCACCATGTAAGCCTGAATGACAACAGCTCAAATTTCACCCAAACTACTTTTTCTGAGTATACTGGTATTTTTGCAGATAAACTAGGCAGACTACCAGTTGTGTACTCTATGAAGTTAGACCCAGAGGTCAGCTCAGTTATCAGAACAGCACGGAAAGTTCCAGTAGCTATGCAGAACAGAGTCAATGCCAAGCTAGACAAAATAGTGCAGCAAGGAGTAGTTTGTCCAGTAGAAGAACCTGCTGAATGGGTATCCTCCATGGTGGTAGCTCCTAAGAAAAGCTCAGATGATATCAGAATATATACTGATCCAATAAATATGAACAAAGCATTAAAAAGGCCTCATCATCCAATGCTCACAAAAAAGTTGCTACCCTCATGCCAAACGCCACTGTTTTTTTCTGTCTTAGATGCTAAGAGTTCATTTTGGCAAACTTTGCTTGACCAAAAATCTTTGTTATCAACCACATTTGGTACGCCATTTGGAAGATACAGATTTTTGAGTGTAACATTTGGAATAAGTTCAGCCAGTCAAGTCTTTCAGTGTGCAATGGAGCAAATGTTTTTGGGCCATCCCTGTGCTAATATAGTACATGATATTCTTGTGGGAGGCAATGGTGAAGTCAAACATGACATAAACCTCAAGAAGGTTCTGGGAAGAGCATGTGAAGTGAATCTTAAGTTGAATCCTCAGAAGTGCAAGTTCAGACTACAAGAAGTTACTTATGTTGGTCACTTGTTTGCCACTTCAGGCTTATGACCAGATCCTTGCAAGTAAACAGCAATTCTCAAGATGCCAGCTGCAGACAATGTCAAAGCCCTACAACCTTTTCTTGGCATGTTCAACTATCTAGGCAAGTTCATTCCAGATTTAAGCCAACTTACAGCACTGCTAAGAGAACTGACACACAAAGATGTAATTTGGTCATGGTCAACACAGCACCAAAGAGTGTTTGATGTACTGAAACAGAAAAATTTCTAACCCACCAACTTTCGGCTACTATGATGTTCACAAACCAGTTACTCTTTCTTGTGACACTTCTAAGTTTGGTCTAGGTGCAGTCATTCTTCAAGAGGGTAGACCAGTAGCCTATGCAATGAGAACTTTTACCCAAACTGAGATGCAGTAGGCCCAGATTGAGAAAGAGCTTTTGGCAATTGTGTTTGCATGTTTGAAGTTCCATGATTACATTTATGGTCAAACTATTCAGATGAAACTGACCACCAACCTCTAGTTGCTATTTTGTGAAAATCTATACATACAGCTCTTGCCAGATTGCATCGTACGATGCTCAGTTTGCAGAAGTACAATTTCAATCTTGTCTACAAGAAAGCCAAAATTCTTTATCTTGCTGATACTTTATCCAGATCACCCAGAAAAACCACAGAACATCATAATAATGAGCAACCTGATTTTGAAGTCATGGAAGTGAGAAATATTTCTTTAAGTCATTTCGATGAACTCGGAACTCAAACATCTTCAGATGCAATTCTCTAGATGCTAAACCTCTTTATCAGTCGAGGATGGCATTCAAAACAATCTTGTTTACCAGTAGAAGTGAAACTTTATTTTCCATACAGAGATGAGATTTTGTCAGACAATTGTGTCATCATGAAAGGTTCTAAAGTGATTGTTCCAAAGTCCGTGCAACAAGAGTACATCAAGATTTTGCACTGCGGCCAACCAGGAATTGATTCTACCAAAAGAAGGGTAAGAAGTCTAGTATTCTGGCCTTCTGTGTCAAGAGATATTGAGAAAGTACTTTCATCTTGTTCAGTATGTAACAGTACAAAGCCGCATCAACAGAAAGAACCACTTCAGTTAAGCCAGATTCCTGAATTGCTTTGGTCAACAGTATCCACAGATATCTTTGAGTGGAATAGTCAACATTACTTAGAGTTAGTAGACTCTTATTCAAATTGGTTCCAGATTGACTTACTTCCCATCCTAATTTACAGTACTGTCATTGCTAAGCTGAAATGACATTTTTCTGTCCATGGTACTCTGCAGAGTTATTTCCCACAATTTTCCACAGTTTACAAGTCAGCAGTTTAAGAGATTTGCAGAAAAGTGGGATTTTGTTTATATTATGAGTAATCCTGAATATTCTCAGTCATATGGCTTGGCTGAGCATGCAGTTCAAAGTGAAAAACAGCTGTTAGAGAAATCCAGATGTGCAAATACCAATGTTTTTCTCAACTTGTTAAATCCCAGAAACATTCCTCATAATAAACATCTTGGTTCATCTGCCCAGAGGCCTATGTCGAGACAAACCAGAACCACACAATCAATCAGCAGTAATTTATTAGTTCCAAGTGCTAAGAACAACAAAGCAGTAAAAGCCCAACTGCTGAAAAAGTGTTTGTCCTAGAAGTCTTCCTATGATAAAATCAGAAAACCACTCTGTTCTTTACAAAAATGGAAAACATTGAGGATGCAGATGTCAAAAGGTTTTGATTGCATCAGATTTGTGAAAAGTTTGTGTCAAGAGCCGAGAATGTACACTGTTGAATCACAAGGAGAGGAATTCAGATGAAATTGGAAGGATGTGTTATCAGTGTCTAGTTTTCAGAGTGACTTATCCAATGTTCCTGTTCCAGAGAACATTCGTTCAGCAGTCCCCACTCCTGAGAAAATCCCTGAAACTCCTCAAGAAGAACATTCCCCAGTGACTGCCCCTGTTGCTAAACCCAGTCCTAACTTTTATGTCATGAGATCACGTGGCTTCTCGAAACCTAGTTCCAGAAAAACGGCAACCTGGACATGACTGTTGTTTTTTTTATTAGTGTCTGTATAATTGTATACTCATTGAAATATCATTGTTTATATGAGATAGCTCAGTAAAAATGGAGGGTTTACATCAGTGCATATGATATATCTAGGTTTACGTATATTACGTTATCAAAAAACGTGTCCGTCAACCAATAAAGAGAGAAAACACTAATCACTGAACGGACACTTCATCAAATATTTTCCCGGGGAAAAAAATTGCTTGGCCAAGCACAAACAAATCAAACTTTCAAACCCTACAAAGTTTGGGCCGTTGCCCCCCCACACACCCCAGTGTGGGGGTCTGTGCACAACACAGCCCCCCTAACTAAATATACCAACTCCGAGATCGCACTACACAGATGAAAAGGACAAATCCCTAACGATGGCCAAGTGTTTTTTTCCCCTGGGAAAAAATTCACTGGCGTGACTGGAGATTAGTGTTTTTATTGTTTATTGGTCAACAAATAACATGTTTTTTTGTTGACGTAATATAAACCTGATAAATCTTTAAGAAGCTTTCCAGTGAGTCAACACATGCATATAAGTACTGAGCATGTGTTCAAGCAAGAGTGCTCTTTTGAGTGGGCATCCAGAATGTGAGCATGCAAGTATGTAGTCAGTCAGTTAGATAGTTCGTTTAATGTTCCTGCCCTTCATCCTGATGTATTTGTATACAATGAACTACTTAAACAAACACCCAAGCCTCAACATCTTCTTATTATAGATAAGAAGAGTGACACATGCCTCCTTCAGAACAGGAAATATATAATCTTGGTATGCACTGATTTTTTATAAATCATTTGATGAGTATGAAGCATTCTTCTTGTTTTCCTATCTAATCTATCCAATATCTTTGGAGGCAGGTCAGTCACTCCAAAATTGTAAGTTAGGACAAGAAGAGCACATTGGTTTCATAGGATCATAGGAGGTTACTAGCGTATTGGCCCTGAGGCCCTTATAAACCTAGCCAAGAGTTTAGCCCATGTTTAGACAAATCAGCACCTGATGTCCATGTCCAGTAGGGACACAGGTGGAATCCCAGGGGTATATTTTCTGTTTCCCATCAAGTTATCCAGGTTACGCTTAAAAAGGGGCAAAGAGGTAGTCTGCTTGATGTGGTGAGGGAGGCTATTCCATAAATGGGGGAGACTCTGGGACACAAATCTGTCCCACCAACAAGGCATATTGATGTTACAGACCTGGTTGAGGCCACACATTTGGGTTACACAAGTGGAGCTTGACTTACAGATATGCAGCAGTCCCATCAAGTTGGGATCCATGATCACCTTGTATGCCAGATAGAGGTCACCTCTGAGAAGTCTGTATGAAACTGAGTAGAGGCATAGGACGTTTAGCCTATTTGTGTATGGTAGATGTTTGAGGCCCCTGATTCTCCTAGTGAGGAAGTCTGTGGTCTCTCCAGCTGCTGCATGTGTTTTGTGAGGTACATGCCAAAAGGGGTGTTGTACTCAATAATCGGCCTTATAAGGAAAGAATACAGGGATGTTATGACCTCCATGTCCCTGAATGAGATACCCTTACTTATAAGGTGGGCCATGTAGAAGGCTTTCCATACAATGCCATGGAACAACTAGTCACCATCCCCACAAGAGGAGAAAACATACTTGATCTCATCATCACGAACATGGGAGCACAATGTTCAACACCGGAAGTATACCCCTCACTGGTGAGATCAGATCACAAACTAATCTCGCTAGAGGTCCTCATCCCACCCCCACTTGAAATAAAAAAGACCACAGTAAAGAACTTCTCGAAAGCCGACTTCACACTTCTAAAGACTAGTGTGGTCTCCTTTAAGGCCCCCGAGCCGCGGAAAACAGTACTCAAGCCGCTGAATCACTTACAAATGCCTTCTACCAGCACCTGCAGGACTGCATGGATAAGGCAATCCCAAGCAAAACAAAGACTCTTTGTACCAAAGGCAAGCGTCCAGTCTGGTGGACCCCAGCCATAAACAAACTCTACAACAAAAGGAGGAAGCTACTACAAGATAGAGCAAGATCCTTAAAAGGTAAGACACCCTTGATCACTATAAATAAAAAACTAAGAGCTCTCATAAAATCATCCAAAGCAAATTTTGAGAGAAAAATAGCTAAAGACTCAAAAGACAATCATAAGGCCTTCTTTAGCTATGTTAGAAACCTGGGAGGAAACTCCCAGATATGCTCAGAACTAGTTCAAAATGATGTGAAGATTACTGATCCTACAGACATTGCCAACATACTGGCTGACAGGTTCAGTGCAAACTTCTCCCCCCCCCCAAAAGGAGAGATATCTATACCAAATGATTGCAGCCCCCCAAACATCTCTAACGCCCAAGTGAGAACTGCTCTCTCCAAAGCAAAAAACACAGCATCCATGGGACCTGATGGTGTCCCCGGCTGTGTGCTCCACGAACTCAACGAGGAATTAAACCCACAGCTAGGACAGCTGTTTAATCATAGTCTCACCTCCGGATACATACCCAGGGAGTGGCGCACTGCAACTGTGGTCCCACTTCACAAAGGCGGTGCCTCCACCGACCCTGGAAATTACCGGCCCATTAGCTTGACAAGCCTTATCTGCAAAGCCATGGAGAGGATCATAATGGACCTCATAAACAAAGACATAGGGAATTTGCAGACTTTGGATCCAACCCAGTTTGGCTTTGTCAAAGGCAGATCATGCCTTTTAAACTTGGTTGACTTTTTCGAAACAGTCACCAAAGCCATTGATGAGGGAAAGGCAGTCCATACAGCCTACCTCTATCTGGCGAAGGCCTTCGATACAATACCCCACTCGGGTATCATTGAAAAACTCATCAGCTTAAATGTTAACCCATACATCACAAGATGGGTTGCAAACTGGCTGAGTGACAGAACCCACAGGGTCAGAGTTGCTGGCGCCATGTCAGACTCAAAGCCTGTCACAAGTGGTGTCCCACAGGGCTCAGTCCTGGGCCCACTCTTGTTTGGCATCTACTTTTCCGAAGTACAAGCAAACACAGGAGGGTTATGGCTGACAAAGTTTGCAGATGACTGCAAACTGGGCCATAGTAGAAAACACATCTGACACAGATATCCTTCAGAAGGGTCTCACAGAAATGGATAACTGGTGCCAGAGCCATGGCCTAAAGTTAAATGCCAAAAAATGCATAGTCATACCCTTCGGGAAAAACAAGGTTACCCCTAGCTACCAAATAGGTGGCAATTCACTGAGCACAGAAGAAGTTATCAGGGACCTGGGGACCCAGGTTGATAGTAGTCTGTCATTCGACACCCATGTAGCTAAAGTAGTTAGGAAGACCTTCTACATTGCCCACCTTATCATGAAGGGATTCTCATCTAGATCAAGGGAGGTCATAGTCTCCCTATACTCATCACTCATCAGACCAATGATTGAGTACAATGCCCCATTCGAATGTATCTGACCCGACACTTGCAGCAGCTGGAGAGGCCACAAAAGTCCCTCACCAAAAGGATAAAGGGTCTCAAAAATCTGTCCTATGCTGCCCGACTGAAAGAACTCCAGCTCTATTCAGTCGCCACGCTTGCTCAGAGGTGACCTTTGCCTAACATACAAGGCCATGTCAAACCCAGATTTGATGAATATGCTTCACCTCAAAAATCTAGATCCATCAGAGCCACAAGGGCGGGAGACTTAAACCTCGACACGGCTATTAATAGGATGTGCTGGAGGGATAGATTCATCACCCAAAGACTCCCTATGCTGTGGAACAAAATCCCGGTATAGGTGAGGCAGAGCACCTCGCTGGCCTTGTTCAAGAGAAATCTTGACCAATGGATGGGAGATCGCAGATATACCCCAGGGATTACCTCAGTGTCACTGCTCGACAGAGGCACAGCAAAATAATGGGTATAGTTCCCCATACTAAAGGGGTGGCGTAAGCCACAAAACGATGGGCTAGGCTTGTAAATGCCCTCGGGCAGATAGCCTAGTATGAACCTATGAACCTATGAACATGGTGGTCAGTGTTAGATTGATACCAACCTGGGTGCCCAAATCCCTCATGACTGATTGCGTGGTTAGGACATTGTTATAAATCTGATAATTTGTGGGGATGTCACTCTCCCCAAAGGGGATGATGCATTTTTTAGTATTCAGCTTGAAGCCATGTTTCTGGCACCAGTCATTTGTCTGAGTAAGACCCTCTTGGAGGATGTCCACATCACTAGGGGAATTGATGACAGCACACAGCTTGCAGTCATCTGCAAACTTGGTCAGCCATTGCCCACAGGTTTTGCCCTACACTTCAGAAAAGTATATCTCAAATAAAAGAGGACCCAGGACCGAAGCCTGGGGTATGCAGCTTGATACGGGTATACTGCTTGAGGTGGCTTCCCCGATTTTGACTACGTGAGTTCTATCAGTGAGCTAGTTTGCTACCCATCTGGTAACATATGGATGGATGCCTAGTTGAGAGGGTTCATATATTATGCCTGAGTGGGGAATAGTGTCAAAGGCTTTGACCAGGTGAAGGTAGGTGGCATGCACCATCCTCCTCTCATCCATGGCTTTGGACACTGTCTCAAAGAGGTCAACCAAATACAGCAGACATGACCTTCTCTTGATGAAGCCAAACTGTGTGGGATCAAGTGTTTGGAGTTTGCCAATGTCCTTGTTAATAAGATCCATGATAATTCATTCCACGGCCTTGCAGGTCAAGATAGTTAGGCTGATGGGTCTATAATTTCCCGGACTGGTGGACACTCCACCTTTATGTAAAGGAATGAGAGTGGCTGTCCTCCACTCAGCTGGGATGAAGCCAGTAGTCTGGCTTTGGTTGAATAGGGTGCCTAATGGTGCTGCAATTTCCTGCCTGACTTAATTTAGGATACAGCCTGGGATGTTATCAGATCCCATGGAGGCTGTATTTTTTGCCTTTGAGAGAGCAGTGATGACCTGTTCCCTAGATATAAGGAGAAGAATCAGGTACTGGAAATGTCCTGATTTACTGATGGAGGGGGATACAGGGTTAAAGTTTTCACTGAATCTGTCAGCCAGCAAGTTTGCTATATCTATGGCATTTCTATATGTGGTGTCCTTGACCACCAGTTCTGAATAGATCTGGGTGCTGCCTTTGAGGCTGCGGACATATGTGAAGAAGGCCCTATGGTTGTCTCTAGTATTTGTGGCCAATTTGGACTTGAAGTTTGCTTTGGAGGATTTCACTAGTGCTCTTAATTGCTTGTTCAGGCTAAGGAGACATCGTTTCCAATTTGACCTATAACTTAAACTCTGTTTCTAGGTGTCAATGCTTTTTTTCAGAATTAATTTAAGTAATCTAAAATATTCCTTACTATGTTTTATTCACATTTCTTCATGTTTTATTGTTGATCCTTCATCAATTCCAAAATATTTATATACTCCCTCTTGCTCAAATTCTTCTATAGCACATTCTTGTCCCAAACTTTCTTGGTGCTGCAGCTTTTCTGCTTTAAAGGTTTCTTTTGCACATTTATCAAGACCAAATGACATACTTATATCATATGAAAACGTTTTGACTGTTTGCAGTTGTTGTGCTTTCAGTTCCTCATCTGATGAGCTATACAGTTTTAAATCAACAGAAGATGAGAAGGCTTTATACTTTGTTGCTTTCAGTAGCCAAATTATTGCCATGATCTAATCCTTTAAGCAGACAGTTTAATGGGTTAAGGGCAAGGCAAAAAGAGCAGTGGTGACAGACAGTCACCCTGGAATATCCACCTTTGGAGTTTTATCCATGGAATAATAATTTGTTCTTTAGCATGACTTAACTGCAAAGTGGTTGCCACTATTTCATGGTCACTGTGATGTAGTTTATCAGTGTAGGGTGTATCTTACACATTTTTAAGCAAATTTTTACCCATGAATGTGGGATGCTGTCAAATGCTTTTTACATTTTTTCCCTTTTTAAAGTTCTCCACTATGACTTTATTTAACAACAAATGATCCTTTGTTCCATATGACTTTCTTTTATTACCCCTTTGTTCTGTTGTCATATTTGAGTTTTCTTCTAAATGACAATAAACTCTGTCAGCATCAATTCCAATGTATAGTTTATATGTCGTCAGAAGGCAATTTAATGTTCTATAGTTTTTAGGGAGCGTGCTGGTTAACTCTTAAGTAGGAGCATTGATTTTCCTGTTATTAGCCAGACTAGTGATTGTTTGAGGTGCACATATAAATAATTCTTACTCATGGCTAAATCTTATTGTGAAGATATTTAAGCCAGAAGTTAGGTACTGCATCTGGGCCTGGGGTTTTCTAATTAGAGGCTTTTCTTAACTTTGTTTCAATCTCTCTGGTGGTTATTGCATCCCATTTCATATCCTGTACCTTTGAACTTCTTGTTCTTTCTTTTACTTCTATCAGTTTAGCATCTGTGTTATGTTCCGCAGGATGTTCATAAATATTTCTCCAAAATGTATATACTTTTTCTTTTTTTTGGTGGTCTTTCAATTCCTTTTACCTTGTTTCCCAATTCTCTATAAAACTTTTTTGGATCATTAGTAAATTGCTTAGTTTGTACTTTTCCTTTATATTTATCTGTGTATCTTCTAGGCTTTTCTGCCTGTGCTGATATTTTGAGTTTATTATTTGCGATAGCACATGATAAATCTTGATCCATTATAATACTGCACATTGCTTTTATCACTTCTGAGTATTTTTGTTGATATGTTCCCTCTTCTATACTGTTCTAACAGTGACACTTGCCTTAATTCCTTTGTAATTTTGTCAATTCAATACTTCCATGATGGCATTCGATTTCCTTGAGAGGTGCATCATGTTAAAGTAACATCACAATGCAGGAAGTATTTGCTATTTATGCAGCTTGGCATGTCAAATACAGAGATGATTATAAGAGTTTTGATGCCAGAGTGATGCTGTAGTAAACTGATGGTTCTGATACAGTGGGGATGCGGAAGACTTACAGACATCAAAGTGCGTGACAATCATCCAATGAAAAATAGCCTGAACACCTCCATCCTGCAACATAACTGCAGGGTAGCAACGACTTTGCTGATGACTTTTACTTTCTCCCATACAGACTGAATGCAGACTTGTAAACTATCAACAACATAGGAAAGAAGCAGCGTAGAATCCAGAAGGATATGTGTATGAACTGCCATAATCGGTTCTCTCTCTCTCTCTCTTTTACCTTCTCTGCAACTGGAGCTACCTTGACTCCTTCTCTGATGTCATTATTTCTTTGTCTCACAATGTGCCCCCTACCAGCCATCTCAGGCATTGCATCTCCATTACCTTTAACTTCCTCAGCTGCTCCAACTTCGGTGTCCAGGTTTATATAGCTACAGAGGTTCTGCTCACCAATCTTTTTCACAAATCTTACTTTTCAGCCTCTTTAACATTCTTCTGTCCCGCACACTACCCTTAACCCTTTAGGCTAGTTGGCTGCAGCCCCTCTGATTCATGCTTTGACCTCCTTATTCAGAATTCCCTTTTCCTTAACCATCTCTCCCAGATACTTCAAATGGATAACTTGTTCACTATTTATTTATTTTATCTCAGCTTCTTCTGAATTCCACCATTTGCTGCCTTGACAACTGTCCCATTTTTATTCATTTGCATCCCACATGCTTTCAGTTTTATATTATCTTCCCTTGTCATTTGATAATGGTCCTGTTTTGAGTCTGCTTGTAAGGCCACACTACCTGGATATAAAACTTAGGTGATTTGTCTCCACCAATCTGTTTATTAATGTAGTCCATCATGAGTAGGAACAGCAGTGGGCACAGTTATGAACCTTGATACACACCCTCTTATATTGTGATGATGATGATGATGATATACGCATATCTATATATAAATTTATATATATATATAAGATACCTATCATCATCATCCTCATTAACGTCACCCCCTTCACTTTTTTTACATGATGTCAGGATTTTGTGCCTACTGCTACCACTTCTTCTAGCTTTTGGTTAGTCATGCGTAAATGTCACAGGTCATTTCTCATACAGTCCATCCATGTCTTTGGTGGATATCCTCAACACCACCCAGAATAATAATGGACAACAGTGGGAGATCAATAACAATAAAAAAAAAAAAAAAAACAAAAAAGGGCTTCAAGGGACAGCACAGTTGTAGAACTGAACAGGTAATGCTTTGAAAGTATGACATAATGTGATTTCTTATGTATTGCTAAGAAATTACACAGTGTGTTCACTGGGAAGCTGATAGCTAGCAAGTAAGATCAAAATACTGTAAGTGTAAAGGAAGCAGCAACAGTATATAAAGCATATATGAAATGGGGATGCATCTGGGGCAGTGCTGATGTCCGGTGTATAAAAAGTGAGTACTGCTACCTCTGGAGTCCGTAACACATAAGAGGATGCAGGCAGAAACTGTAACTTCAGAGGCAAAAGAAGGGATTTCTAAAAACTCACATGAAAGAACTTATGTGTCCTCTCGTCTATCATAATATCAGTAATTATCATCATCATCACTCCCCCTTTTCTCAGTTCTGTATGGGATCAGGGTGTCATATCAGCTGTCACCATCTCTCTGGATTCACTGTTAATCTCCTACCATCTCATTGCTTGATGCTTTTGTTTCATTTTGCCTTCTAACTGTCTCTTTCAAATCTTCTTCACCAGATTGTCTTCTGGTTTTCTGCACATGTCCACAAATTGCTGTAATCTGTTCCCTTTTGCATACTCTGCAATTGGAGCTACTTTTGCTTCTGTTCTTGTCTTCATTTCTTTGTCTGTCCCACAGTGTGCATCCTACCACCCATCACAAGCATTTCATCTCCATCACCTCTGTCTTCCTCAGCTGCCCAGCCTTCACTGCCCAGGTTTTTGTACCATACAGAGGTAATGGTCACATCACTGTTTTGTTCACCTTACTTTTCATCTTCTTTGGCATTCTTTGGCATTTTTTCTGTCACACACTACCCTCTGGCACTCTGTGCCATTTGGTTGCAGCCTCTCTGATTCTAGCTTTCACCTCCGCATTCATAGGTTCATGGATGTGTACGAGGCTAATGGCCCTGGAGCCTTTACAAACCTACTCCATAAAAGTGCCCTGGCATTGTGCTGCCTGACATTAGTTCCCAGTGCCTCTATCAAGTAGAACCACTGGAGTGATCCCTGGGGTGAACTTTCTATTTCCCATCCACTCATCAAGATTTCTCTTGAAGAGGACCAGTGAGGTGCTCTGCTTGACTGTATGGGAAGTCTATTCCAGAGCAATGGCAGTATCTGGGTTATGAACCTGTCCCTCCAGCATGTTCTGTTGATTGTGGTAATAAGGTTGAGGTCTCTGAAGCATGTGGTCTGGAGGAATTGGGATTTCTTTGGATGTAGCATTTCTAACAGAGCTGGGTCAGACATGGCTTTGTAAGTCAAGCAGGGATCATCTCTTAGTAGATGATATGAGGCAGAGAATAGCTGGAGTTCTTTTGAGTCTGTCCACGTAAAACATATGTTTAAGGCCTAGGATCCTCTTTGTAAGGTACTTTTGTGGACTCTCCAGCTGTTGCAGGTGTCTAGTGAGGTACATGCCAAATAGGGCATTATACTCTCTGATTGGTCTAATGAGGGAAGAGTAGATAGAAATTATGACATCTTTCTTCCTGGATGTAAAACCCTTGATAATGACGTGCCACATAGAAGGACTTTCTGACCACAGTGGCAATGTGATGGTCGAAGGAGAGGTTGCTGTCAACCTGTGTCCCCAGATTATCGGGCTCCCATTGATGTGGTAATTAGTGGGAACTGAGTTTTTCCCAAAGGGGATGACCACGCATTTTTTGTCATTAATCTTAAGGCCATGGCTTTGACACCAGTCATTGGTCTCAATGAGGCCTTTCTGTAGGATGTCTGCATCACTTGGGGAGTTAATAATGTCTCGCAGCTTGCAGTAGTCTGAGAACTTCAGAGTTTCTCTGTGTTGGCCTGGACTTCTGAGAAGTAGATGCCAAACAGGAGAGGACCAAGGATTGATCCCTGTGGGACTCCACTAGTGACTGGTCAGCAGTCTGACTTGGAGTCTGCTACTTTCACACTGTGGGTTCTATCTGTTAGCCAATTTACAACCCACCTAATGATAGAGAGGTTGATGCCTGATTTGGTAAGTTTATCAATAATTCCTGAGTGAGGAATGGTATTAAAGGCCTTGGCCAGATTGAGGTATGCTGTATGAACTGACTTATATTCATCCACAGCTCTGGTGACTCATTCAGAGAAGTCAACCAGGTTGAGCAGGCATGATATACCTTTCACAAAACCAAATTGCATGGGATCTAGAGTTTGGAGATTCCCTATATCCTTGTTAATTAGGTCCATGATGATGCGCTCCATAGCCTTACATATCAGACTCATCAGGTTAATTGGCCGATACATTCCAGGGTCTGTAGCTGCTCCTCCTTTATGGAGAGGGATGACTGTAGCAGTTCGCCATTCAGTAGGGGCAAAGCCTGAGGTGAGGCTGTGAGTGAATAGTGCACACAGATGTGCCAGTTCACTTTATAATTCATGTAGAACACAGCCAGGGATATTGTAGTGTGCCATGGAAGCTGTATTCAGGCCTTGGACATTACAGCTTTAACATGTGCTGCAGTAATGCTTTGTGCATGGCGTTCTTCCTTTATTGAGATTGGTCCTTTAAGAGGGGAGAGAGAGCTAAAGTTGGCACAGAATCTGTTGGCCAGAACTTTGGCAATATCTGTTGGCTCAGCATAGGAGGTACCATTGTGCAGTAACTCAGAGCAAATCTGGGTATTGCCGTGGAGATTCTTGATATAACTATAGAAGGTGCTGTGGTCATTTTTAGTGTCTGCTGCAATTCTGCATTCATAGCTGGCTTTGGAGGTTTTGATGAGGGATCTCAACTTTTTGTTGAGACTAATAAGGGAAGTTTTCCAGTCTTAAGACTTCACCTTTTTCTGCAACAGTTTCTTCCTTTTGTTGTAGAGTTTATTAATGGCAGGGGACCACCAGATTGGCTTCCTTTTTTTTTTGGAGGAGAGCATCTTGGTTCTGTTGGGTATGGCTAGTTCCATGCATTTATGTACATGTCCGTACAGTGCATTGGTGTATGATTTGGCAGTCATGCATCTATTTTCCATTGGCATGGGTGCCGTGAAGTTAGCCACCTCTGTTTTTAGGAGTCCAAAGTCAGCTTTGTAGAAAATTTTCATGGTGAATACCTTTGTGGGGGGTGTGGGTGAGATGTAGATTTCTATGGTGATTAGTTTGTGGTCGGATCTAACCAGGGAGGAATCGACTATTGGTTAGTAATAACCAGGTCATAGGTTCATAGGTTGGTACTAGGCTATCGGCCCTAAGGCCTATGCAAGCCTAGCCATAACAATTCCCTGGAAATTTTTTCCCACAATATTTACTTCTCTGGGTCCCTGTCTAGCAGGGCAACTGACATGATCCCCAGGGTGAACCTCCCATCCAGTCATCAAGGTTCCTTTTGAAGAGGGCCAATGAGGCACTCTGCTTGACATGTATGGGCAGTCTATTCCAGAGTATGGGGAGTCTCTGGGTCAGGAACCTATCCCTCCAGCATGTTTTGTTCATTGTGATAATAAGGTTTTTGATCCCTGGAGCATGTGGCTCTGAGGGATTGGGATTTCTTTAAGTGGAGCATGTCCAACAGCTCAGGGTCTGACATGGCTTTGTATGTTAAGCAGAGATTGCCTCTGAGTAGACGATATGCCACAAAGTATAGCTGGAGTTTTTTTAGACGGTTAGCATATGACATCTGCTTTAGGCCTGTGATTCTTTTAGTGAGGTATTTCTGTGGCCTTTCCAGCTGTTGCAGATGTCTTGTGAGGTACATACCAAATGGGGCATTATACTCTATAATGGGTCTAATGAGGGATGAGTACAGTGGGACAATGACCTCCTTTTTTCTGGATAAAAAGCCCTTAGTGATGAGGTGTGCCACGTAGAAGGATTTCCTGACTGTTGTGGTGATGTGGTTATCGAAAGTGAGACCACTGTCTACTTGTGTCCCTAAGTCTCTCATCACACTTTCAATGTTTAGTGTCCTGCCACCTATGTGGTAGTTCATGGGTACATGTTTTTTTCTAAAGGGGATAACTATACATTTCTTGGCATTAAGCTTGAGCCCATGGCTCTGGTACCAGGCATCTGTTTCTGTAAGGCCCTTTTGTAGAATATCCACATCATTTGGGGATTCAATAATGGCTCCCAGTTTGCAGTCATCTGCAAACTTTGTTAGCCAGAATCCCTTAGTATTGGCCTGTACTTCAAAGAAGTAGATGCCAAACAAGAGTGGTCCCAGGACTGAACCCTGAGGTACTCCACTTTTCACTTGTCTGGAGCTGGATTTGGAGTCGGCTACTTTTACAGTCTGGGTTCTGTCAGTAAGCCAGTTGGCAACCCATTGAGTGACGTAGGGATTTATGCCCAGCTTAGTAGTTTTATCTATGATTCCAGAGTTGGGGATGGTGTTGAAGGCCTTGCCGAAGTCTAGATAGGCTGTGTGGACCGCCTTACCCTCGTCCACAGCTCTGGAGACCGATTCGAAGAAGTCAATCAGATTTCAGGAGACAAGATCGGCCCTTCACAAACTCAAACTGGGTGGGGTCCAGTGTCTGGAGGTTGCCAATGTCTTTGTTTATAAGTTCCATGATAATGCATTCCATGCCCTTGCAGATCAGGCTTGTCAGACTGATGGGACGGTAGTTCCCGGGATCCAAGGCGGATCCTCCCTTGTGGAGCGGGATAACTGTAGCTGTGCACCAGTCAGTGGGCACGAAGCCTGAGATGAGGCTATGATTAAACATGACACTTAGGTGGGGTGCCAGTTCATTTTGTAGTTCATGTAGTACACAGCCTGGGATGTCATCTGGTCCCATGGATGCTGTATTCTTAGCTTTGGAGAGTGCTGTTTCTACCTGTGTGGCTGTGATTATCGGAATTTGACAATCTTTTGGTATTGAGATGGGCCCTTTAGGGGGTGAGAGGGGAGTGAAGTTGGCACTAAATCAATCTGCCAGGATATTGGCAATATCCTTGGGATCAGTATATTTAATGCCATTCTGTTGTAGCTCAGAGCAGATCTCAGCATTGCCATTTACATTCTTGACATAACTATAGAATGCCTTGTGGTTGTCTTTGGAATATTTGGCAATTTTATTTTTGTAACTAGCTTTTGAGGATTTTATGAGGGATCTCAGCTTCTTACTGAGGCTGGTGAGGGAGTTTTTTGCATCCTGGGATTTTCCTGTTTTCTGCAACAGTTTCTTCCTTCTGTTGTATAGTTTGTTTATAGCAGGAGACCTGCTATATACATTGTTTATAGCAGATTGTCTTCCTTTTTTTGGAGAAGAGCATCTTGGTTCTATTTGGGATGGCACGATTCATGCACGAGTGGATGTGCTCGTACAGTGCCTTAGTGTAGGATTCTGCAGTCGAACTTCCAGATCCCATCTCCGTGGGTGTTGTGAAGTTTGTCACTTCTGACTTCAGTAGCATGAAGTTAGCTTTGGAGAAGTTTTTTATGGAGGTTTCCTTACTGGGAGGTGGGGGTGGGATGTGGATGTCAAGGGTGATTTGCATATGGTCAGACCTGACCAATGAGGGGGTGACCACAGGTGTGGAGCATCTATCTCCCATGTTCATAATGATCAGTTCTAGGATATTGGAGCCCCTGGTGGGACAATGGATTAGTTGATCCAGGGCGTTGGAATTTATGAATTCCAAGGACCGTTGGGAAAAGGAGTTGGTACCAGAATAGCTTTCCCAATTAATGGCAGGGTAGTTAAAATCACCCAGTATTAGGGTGCTTGGTTGTATCTTAATATTTTTCAGTATGTTTAGGAAGGTGTAGTGAGAATCTTGGGTTATGGTGGGGGATCTGTAGCAAGCTACAATTTGGATTGCAGTCTTAACTAGTGTTAGTTGCACCTGGAGAATTTCAGAGGTATTGTGCTGGGCAACTAGCCTGGAGGTGTGAATATCCTTGGTGAATATGGACACTCCTCCACCTTTAGTGTTTCGGTCTTGGTTTTGTGGCCGAAAAGTGTGGTAAGAATTGTAGCCGGGTATTGCAGGACTGCTCTCTGGAGCCTTGAACCAGGTCTCAGTCACTGCACAGATATCGATGTTCTCCATTATTAGGAGTGCCTTCAGAGAGTGCATTTTAAGGTTTAGACTTCTAGCATTGAGTAGCATTACCTTCAGATTTTGCATGCTTTTATCTGTTACGGTGGTGGTTTTATCCTTTGAACCTTGCCTAAAAAAGGCACTATAGGGGTTCCAAGAGCTTTAGCCAGTAACCTGAATCCCAGGAATGACAGCTGCAGACCATCTCTGGCAAAGCACTGTGGTTTGTCAAACATGTCTTCCCAGGCAGACAAATACTTTATCCCTTTTCAATGACACCAGAAGCTTAGTCAATTGTTGAAGTAATTCATTTTGTCCTTATACTGTGGTATCATTCTGGGCGAAGGCAGGATGCTACTCAGGGCTAGGGTCATACCTGCCTGGGTCACATGATCCAAGAGCTCTTCCATGTCTCTTTTCATGTAGTCCAGGGAGGTACATCTCAAGTCATTTACTCCAGCATGGACAATGACAGAGTCGTATTTGTACTTGTTGTGGAGTGACTTGAGTGCATGCGTTATGTGGTGGATCCTGGCTCCCGACAGGCAGATGACTGTAATTTTCTCCCTGTGAAGGGTGTTGCTTCCTCTATTGGGGGTAAGAATGAGCTGGTCCAGGGCATGGGAACTGATAAATTCTAGGAAGCGTTGGAGCAGTGAATTGGTGCATCAGTAGTTTTCCCAGTTGATGGAGGGGTAGTTGAAGTCACCTAGCATGATAGAGTGTTGGGTTGGATCTTATTAGTTTCCAGGGAGCTTAGGAATGTGGAGTGAGAGTCTTGGGACATGGTTGGGAACCTATAGCAGGCTACAACCTGACTCGCCATCTTACCCAGTATTAGTTGTACCTGGAGTATCTCAGATGGGATATGCTGGACAATTATCTGGAGGTGTGCATATTCTTTATGAATATTGGGACACCACCACCTGTGGAGCTTTGGTCCATGTTCTGGAACCAAAAGTTAAGGAATGAGTTATAGCCTGGTAGTGCAGGGGTGCTTTCTGCTGCTTTAAACCAGGTCTCCGTTACAGCACAAATGTCGATGTTCTCCGTTTTGATGAGTGCTTCAAGCAAGTGCATCTTGAGATTTAGACTTCTAGCATTGAGCAGCATGATCATCAGACTGCATTTATTTATAGCTGTTACAGTGGTAATTTGGTCTTTGGAACACTGCCTAAAAAAGGCACTATAGGGGTGGCAAGAGCCTTAGCCAGTACCCAGAAACCCAGGGGAGACAGACGTAAGCCACCTCTGGCAAAGCATCGAGGTCTGTCAGTCATGTCATCCCAAGCAGACAGATACTGGATCCCCTTAGAATGACATCAGAAACTTAGCCAATTTTTTAACTCATTAATTTTCTGCTTGTACTGCGGTATCATTCTGGGTGATGGTAGGATGCTGCTCACGGCTAGGATCATATGCTGCCTGGTCCACATAATCCAAGTGCTCCTGCATGTCTCTTGTCATGTTGTTCAGGGAGTTGCACGTCAGGTCATTCACACCTACATGGGCAATAACAGAGTCATACTTGTACATGTTGTGGAGTGACCTGATTGGGTGTGTTATGTGTCAGCACATGTTCAGACTTCCCTTCTCCTCAATTATCCCACTCTGATAGTTAAAACCGTTAAACCTGAAAACAAATTCCACCATGAGTAATCAGCACATGTTTGCTTTAGCTGAATTAGTGCTTTTATTCCTATTATTTAATGGAACTTCATCACAGTACGTACATCACAAAAAAACCCTTGCAATTTATTATACACCCACCAATTACAATCTCAGCTCAGGAATAATTAACTAATTAAATGATTACCAAACAGAAAATCCTGAACATAAATCCATACCAGTTACAATAAATAAATATTAACCAATCAAATATGTACATTACAGAAAATAAAAATATGTGCATGTGTGTATGTAAAAGGTAATAAAAATCTTAAAAATTCCTGAGTTAAAAAGTACTGGCCTTTTTTTTTTCCACACACACATAATGGAAATGCAATAATTCAATCTGGAAGAGTTCCTGCATTAAGTCTCAACTGCCAAATAAGTTCTTTATATTCCAAAAGGTTTTCAAGATCCCAACCCTTTTCTGAATAATGTACCTTATTAATAATGAAAATATGAACTTCTTCAAGTTGAAACACACTATACTATGTCTAAATAATGCATTAGTTAATCTGTTTTTCTTACTATGATAATGATGTTCTCTTATCCAATATTTCAACTTCCTATTGGCCTTACTAACATAAAACACTGAACAAGAGGTACAGGTGGAAAAATACACCACCCCATGACATCACGTGTACATCTACTAGGAAATGCCAAGCTTCTATCAAAACTGCCCATCACCATATATAGTCCATCATTAATAAAATGACAGGACCCATAATTTCCACAGTTAATGTTGGTTTTGTTGAATTATTGCATTTCTATTATGAGTGTGTTGAAAAGAAAGGTTAGTACTTTTTAACAGGTATTTTTTAGATTAGTATTACTTTTTACAAACACATATGCACATATTTTTTAATTTTTGTAATTTATATATTGGATTGGTTGATTTTTATTTATTTTGACTACATAGCTTTGAGTGTAAATTAGTACAGATTTTAAAAGAGTCTTTAAGATTTTCTGTTTGATAATCATTTAATTAGTTAATTATTCATGAGCTGAGATTTTAATTACTGGGGTGAGAAAAAAATTGCACGTTTTTTGTGACATATTCATCTTATTAAGTTCCGTTAAATAATAAGAACAAAAATGCTGACTCATTTGCAACAAATCTGTGTTGAGTATTCATGGTGAACTTGTGTTGTGGGTCTATGGATATTCATTTGGTATGTTTGATTCTTGAAGTTATTAAAATGTTCTACTATTTTACCTTTTTTTCCTCACTTTTTAGTGTGTTCTGATTTTCCCCATTTGATAACATAACAACTGTCTTATCTTTACTCAGTTTCATCTCGTGTTTCTGCAGCTTTGCATTCACTTCCCCTATCATTTGCTGAAGTTCTTGTTCAGAGTCTGCCTGTAATGCCACATTGTCTGCATACAGCAGCTTTGTTGATCTGTCCTTTCTGATCTGCTTACTAATGCAGTCCATCACCACTATGAACAACAGTGGCCTTAGAGATGAACCCTGATGCACATCAAGTCCCACTGAGAGCCTCTCTGTGAGTCCAAGTCCAAACACTGTTCTTTATTTTATTTTTATTTAACATTTATTTACTGGGAAAGTCCAACTTGGAATGAGCCAATTTTCTGGAGAGGGCCAGGGTGAACAGCTCCAGATGCAATTCTTTGTTCTTATTTGTCTTATTGGGTCCTAGTACTTATTATATACTCATTCTACCAATGGTTCTGGGAATTTGAACAATTGCTGGACTGTCTAAGTCATTTTTCTTGAGACCCTGTTGTATGATTTCTCCACATCTAGGAATGTCCAGTTGGAATCTTTCCTTATCTCTAGGTTCTTCTTGACCATCTGTCTTACTGCAAAACAACTGGCCAGTTGTGCTACATCCCATTCTGAATCTGTCAGCAATGAAACTCACCTAATGACTGTGTGGGAAGGGAAGGTTTGTGCATAGTGATTAAGCAACATATTTCTGTCCCCAAGGAGCATTTGAGCATAAGATATCTGACAAGAAAAGTGCATGCACAGACACCCTCAGCAAAAAAAAATTATATTTTTGCTCAAATATATGTTTATTAATTTTAACACACAGCAATGAAGTAAGCTGAAAATAGATGCATCATATATGATGAAAAACAAACAAACACACAATAACTGCATAAAGTGTATAGGTAACAATAACAAAATAAACATTAAGAAATTACAAAATTTGTAAAAAATTCAAAACTAGTTGGCATATCTGGGTATATCTCCAGCACAGTATGTAATATATAAATGCAGTAGTTAAGCATTGTTTTGAATAACAGGCCATGTTTATAGTAGACTGTCAAAAAAGGTATCCCAGTGTATGACAAAATGCACCACACAATACTATAAATACTTTAAATTTGTATTTATTGGCTTCAGGCTATATGGATTTGGTACACACTCTGCCTTTGTTTAGTCAAGGTGCAACAGTCTTGATCTGCAAGTTTTTCTCAGCAATTCCTCTGATTCTTTTGAAATAATGTAAAGTATAGTAGTAGCCATACCTATGAACTTCCAAACATTACAAAACAAAATACTGACCCTCAAAAATCATTGCATGGAATCAGAAAAGGGAGCAATTTCTTATTTTTCGCAACAGGAAATCTTCTTATAATGTACCCTCATATAGGAAGTAATAATGAGTTCTTGTATGAGCTTAATTTATTTATTTAATAAGGTATACCCCTATACCCAGGTCTGACTTTAGGAAGCAATCACTAGGTCTAGGAGGACCAAGGGTAAATTTAAAGACCAGAATCATATTGCAATGCCTAAATCATAGCAGCTGAGAGTTACAGTAGTAGTAGTACTGGCCAGGAAGGCCTGCATGCACTACCTGAGAAAATACAGAAGCCTTACTTTAAAATCTCTAATGCCTGACCATTGATTTTAGATTAAAGTAGCAACCTGGAGTTGCCATAAATTACTTTGGAATCAATTCCTCAATTGGCTTTTAATATAAATGGCTAAGTATTTTAGGTAGTCAATCACAAGCACATTTTTAATATACAACATTGCCGAAAATACACAAAACTTTTACTCATAGCATATGTTATTTTACTGTTTAGAATGAGATGCATCATCATTTTTGTCAATCTTTGTGAATGAGAACTCTAGAGTATGGCATTATGCAGACCATTACTAGGGCTCTTCCATCATACAAATGCCCAATGGATCAGCAAAGGATATACATCCATTTTTACATATATTTTCTCATGTTTCACTTGTTATTTAATAGTGTTTTCTCTACATACCTCTACTGAAAATGGGTTTATCTATGGCCTTGCCAGTCTGAGTAAATACATTTTATTAATAAATGAAATAAAATTTGGACTCCAAACCAGGGAAGGCATATGTGTCACACAAAGGAACACATAAAGCCATTTTTCAAAGTCATAGCCATATTATCCTCATTCATAAGCTCTAGGCAATGGCTTGCCCCAATGCAAAATTGTTTTTGAATTCTGACTCTTTGTTTAAAGCCCCAGGAAAATGTGGAACAGGATGAAAGTTTTAGGAAGTTTTAGTTTTAAAAGTGCAGACATTTTCTTGGGAACATATTTTTTTCTTACATACTGCGGTTGATTTTAATGACATTTTTGTTACTAAGAGGGAAAACAATAAATGCAAAATGTACAAAAGTATAGAGTAGGTTTTGAAGACATCCTTTTGTTATATTGGCTGGTATGCTTCCCATATTTATTTATTTATTTTGTTTGTTTACCGGGTAATGTCTGACTGGGCATGAGGCCCATTTTCAGCGGAGGCCCGGGGAAAAAACTCAATACATACAAACAGACAGTATTCAACAATCAAATTGGACATTTATTAATCAACAATGTAGAAAGCAAGTCAATAAAAAATAGTTATATAACAATAATTAGCAAATAATTAACAAATAAATTAACAAATTTAACCAAAAATGGCACAGTTAGTGATAAAAACTGGCCACATGAGTTAATAGTGAGAACAGTGTAATACAGTAATTGCAAGACAGAGAAATGTAGTCTACATAATAGTTAAAGACAAAGCAGTATATGTGTATACATTGCTAACTGAAACTGAGTGTAGAATCAAGATAGCCTTCAGCAGTTAATAGTTGTAGCTCTGAGAATAAGCTAGTTTAGGGTAATGTAAGGGAGTAGTAGGTAGCGTTACCAGGACTATGGCAGGCGCAGAGCTGGTGTTTTCCTAGATGTTCCTTAAGGAGGTTTTTAAACTCATGAATGCTGGGATTTTTAGCAATAGATTGAGGAAGAGCATTCCACAGTTTGGCAATGTTATGGAGAAAAAAGGGTGGTGCCCTATGTGTTGTGGGCTAGGATAACCTTTAACAATGGTTTATTTGAGGATCTTAGCACTCTAGGATTGCTGTTGGGTTGGACTAGATTGGTGAGCGCCGGGCAATTGTTAGGTTTGTGAATTATATTGTGGGCTATGGATAGTTGGTTAAATGTTAGAAGGTTTGGTAGTTCTTACCATTTAAGCTGGGAAAGTACAGAGCAGTGTTGGCTTCTCTAAGGGTGGCCTGTGGGTAACTTGGTGATTTTGTCTTAGCATGATTCCAGATGATTTAGGTCAGATTCATGAATGTTTGTAAATACTAGGAAGCTGTAGAGGCGGGTGGAGAGTATATGTGAGTGGCAGTGGCTAATCTGACATTGTCTGTAAGGTAAAGTTTAATTCTGTAAAGGGTGTTAAGTTTGGAGAGGACTTTTTTGATGGCGAAGGAGATGTGGGTGTCAAACCATAGGTTATCATCGATTGTGATAACTAGAAGTCTGGCTTGGCTGGTGGGATCTGTTTTGGTTCCATTTGTGGAAAGGATAGAAAGTGGAGTCAGACATGTTTTGGGTTTATCGTAATTTAAGAGAATTAACATGGTTTTGCTGTGGTGAAGTATGAGTTGATGGCTAGTGAGGTAGTTTTCTATGTCCTGGAAAGATTTTTGCATTTTTGTTTGCAGGTCCTGGGGGGTGGGGGCTGTGCAGGTTAATGTAGTTGTGTCAGCGTATTGGACTATGGAGGTTAGTTGGATTGAAGAGCTGAGGTTGCTAGTAAAAATTGTAAAGAGAAGGGGGCCAAGTATGGATCCTTGGGATACACCAACAGTTATGGGAGGAAGAGGGGACAGGGTATTCTCCCATTTGGTGGCTTGCTGACAGTTAGAGAAATAGCTATGGAACTAGGACAGGGCTATTATGTTGAGGCAATGGGATGATCGTTTATTGAATAGGATTTGGTGGGAGACAGTGTCAAAGGTTTTCACATGTCAAGGACTATGGAGGAGACCATCTGACCTCTGTTTATAAGATCTTGAATAGTATTTGTGAAAAATAGCAAGGCAATACTGTTACTATGTTTTGGCCTAAAACCGTGTTGCGTGGGGGAGAGGAGTTTCTGACTAAGGAGGTGGGCAAGGAGTTGGGAGTGAATGCAGTTTTCAAAGATTTTGGCTGGAGGAGAAAGTATGGCTATAGGATGGTAGTTAGTTAGATCCTTAGAGGGGCCACGTTTGTACAGGGGAATGATGTGGGGTATTTTCCATAGATGGGATACATACTGTTCAGAGACAGAACAGTTGATTAGGACTGAAATGGGATAGGCGATTGAGGGGGCAGCAATTTTAAGGAATTCATTAGGTGATTTATCAGCTACTAGGGACACAGGTGGACAGTGGTCTCACCTTCGATAACCACATCGCCACAACAGTCAGGAAATCCTTCTATGTGGCACACCTCATCACGAAGGGCTTTTCATCCAGAAAAAAGGAGGTCATTGTCCCACTGTACTCATCCCTCATTAGACCCATTATAGAATACAACGCCCCATTTGGTATGTACCTCTCAAGACATCTGCAACAACTGGAAAGGCCTCAGAAATACCTCACTAAAAGAATCACAGGCCTAAAGCAGATGCCCTACGCTGACCGCCTTAAAAAACTCCAGCTATACTCTGTCGCATATCGTCTACTCAGAGGTGATCTCTGCTTAACATACAAGGCCATGTCAAACCCAGAACTGTTGGACATGCTACACTTAAAGAAATCCCAATCCCTCAGAGCTACACGCTCCAGGGATCTAAACCTTGTCATCACAATAAACAAAACATGCTGGAGGGATAGGTTCCTGACCCAGAGACTCCCCAGACTCTGGAATAGATTGCCCATACATGTCAAGCAGAGTGCCGCTTTGGACCTCTTCAAGAGGAACCTTGACGATTGGATGGGAGAAAGGAAATTCACCCCAGGGATCACATCAGTCACCCTGCTAGACAGGGGTCCAGGAAAGTAAATAATGTGGGAAGAAATAGCCAGGGAATTGTTATGGCTAGGCTTGTATAGGCCCTAGGGCTGATAGCCTAGTACCAACCTATGAACCTATGAACCTATGAACTAGACAGCAGGTTTTGAGTTTGGAAAGGAAGGATTTTATTTAGTTTGTTTGGATTGGGGTGAAAGAGAAGGGGTTGTGGGAGTCAGAAGAGGGAAGGGGTACAGTGAGAGGTTGATTAGTTGGACTACCAAGAAGAGATATGATTGAGTTAATGAAGTGAGTATTAAATTGTGTAGCTATTGGGTATGAAACCTTGGAGATGGTGGGGGAGTATAGCCTGGGTTGAAATGATTGTTAATGTTTTGCCAAATTTTTTTGAGGTTAAATTGGTGGGTTTGCTGATTTGAAAGTATATAGTTTTGTTTGTCTAATCGGTTTCTTAGTCTGGTTACATTGCTGCTGATATGTTGTGTGGTCTATATTATTTTTGGTAGTGTGGTAAGTGGACCGTGCCCTGTCTCTTTGCTTCAGCAGTGCTAGTGCATCTTTAGACAGCCAAATTATATGCCTAGTTTTTGCTCTTATTTTTCTTGTGGGTGCTAGATTGTTGAGTATTTTAAGAAAGCTATTGTTGAAGTAAAGGACTGCCTGATCAAATGGGAGGTATCTAAGAGGTGACCAGTTACTTTGCTGAAGAAGATGGTTGAAAGTGGAGAAGAAAAGTTTTTTTTTTTTTTTTTTGTTCCTGATAAATTTATATATTGTGTTGGCTTCTGTCTGAGCTTGTTTTCTGTACAGGAAGGTAAGTGAGTGACCCTAGTACTAGGGTTGGGAAGGTGGCCTAATGGTTAAGGTGTTTGCCTTACATACACAAGGTGCAGGGTTTGAGTCTCACAAGGGATAATTGGCTAGGCTTAAAATGGCTTGCAAGGGCAGTTAGCTTAGTACTAATCTATGAACCTATGAACCTATGAACTGAGGGAGTCTGGAAGGCAGCCTGGTAAATAACTGGCCTGCAAGCAGCTGTGATTCTCAAAGACAAAACTGAGAAAAAAAAACTCCATAGGTGTTAAATTTGCAGGGAATAATATATGGTAAAAGACGACAGTGCTGCATAAGATAGTTTTGGTGGAATGGAACCTGTATATTGTCCAGTGAACTAAACTCAAAAAAGCTGAAATGAAGTTTGTTACCTGCTTGGGACTAGAGTGGAGAAACTAGGTGAGTAAAGCCAGATGTTGCTAATGTATGAAGTGAACCCTTGGTTTAGAAAAGATAAGACAGAGGCAACAAAGTCTTGGCCTTTAGCACACTTTCCTGAAGTGAGTTAGGTGTCAAAGTGATACAGAGACTAGGGAGAGAGATGCATACTCAGTGGGGGTAGAAGAAAGGTGGTGGTGATGGGGGGTTAGTGAGTCAAGAAATATGTGTGTACACCACAACCTACATTAATTTGCACAAAAACAAAAGCTTGTGGTGTTCAAAAAGTTACACAAAAAAAGATCCCCTGCACGGAAGTGATTGCATGGCTCAATCAAACATAGACAAACCAAAAACAAGAGCCAGCAACTGTGAGCTGTGTAAACAGATTAATGGAAGACAAGAAAATAACAGACTGGTTTCGGCTATGGAATTAACCCAGCCTTCATCAATGTTAATATGGCAAACATCTTGTAGTCCTTATATACAAATAGAAATAATTAATCAAGAAATGTCATTGGTGAGACCATAAATATTCATTTAGACCAGGCTGGAACAGTCCACCTAACTTTACAATCCATTTTTTCTCTTTAGCATTTAATTTACTGTGCCATCCAGATTTGTTAGTTCTATCACCTACTATTTTATCAATGATAGTAAAATGAAAAGTTGCTGTGGTATGTTTTAAAGTGTATAAGGCATTGCTCAACCTTTTACATTTGACATTACTAAGATGTTCGGAAATACGTAATCTAAGGGGTCTGGATGTCTGTCCTATATAAAATGCATGACAGCTGCAAGTAGCCAGATATGTAATCCAATCTGTACTGCAGTTTTCAAAAAAACTTTATATCAAATAGGGTCCCACAATTACTACTGGAGAATTGTTTGGTCTTCAACACATGTTTACAATGGCTGCAGTGGCCACATGGCATACAGCCAAATAGCTTATCCCCAGAAATGAAAGTTTGAACCATGTTCTGGTGTGATGGTTCATGATGATGCTTGTAATGATTAAAATAAGATCCAAGATTCTTCCCTTTCCTAAACAAAAACTTGCAAGTGTCAGATAAATGTTGTGACAAAAAATGATCTGCTAGAAGATGTTCCAATGTTGTCTGATGGCATCAGTGACTCTGTTGGTGTTCCTACCATATGTGGTGATAAACCAGAAGGTATTGTTTTTATGTTGCAATTTCTGTTTGTATTTAGGAAGGTCCTCTCTATTCAAACTGGCAGCATGATTGCGTGCCATGTGTACATAGCCCATGCTGTAACCTCTTTCCTGAAACCTATGAGCCAAATCTTTGTGAAAAAATTCAAACGTGTTTTCATCTGAATAGATGCATCTCATCCAAGTAAATTGAGACTTGGGAATATTTTTTGTGATATGGGCAGGATGAAAGCTGGATGTGTGGAGTAAAGTGTTATATTCTGGGTATTTACGAAATACTTCAATACGAAGGGTGTTATCACCATTCCTACAGATGAGTACATCCAAATAAGTAATTTTACATGAGTGATAATTGATGGTAAATTATAAACCCCACTTGTTATGATTGAGATACCCCACAAATTCCATGAGGTATTCAACATCAGACCTCCACACCATCCAGCAATTATCCAGGTATCTACACCGTATGTCAATTTCCCCCAAGTAAATATTATGTGTAACATCATAAATAATTTGTTCTTCTATGTAAGCCATGTAGAAATCTGCATATATGGGTGCAAATGATGCCCCCATTGCAGTACCCCACACTTGAAGATAACATTGTTGACCATAGAAGAAAACATTCTTGGTGAGAATGTGTTCCGTCAGACAAATGAGGAAAGTCGGGTTTGTATAAATCTGATTTTTGTAACCAGTATTCAATGGCAAGCCCTGCCCAGTGTGGTATATTTGTATATAATGCACAGACATCTAATGTACATAGCAAGCAGTGATCCTCAATTTGCATTGAATTTATAATCTCTAAGAATTCTGTTTTGTCCTGAATTTTGGATCTTACCCATCTCAATAATGGTTTTAGATGTTGGGTTAAAAATTCTGACAATGGTTCAGTCAAGGAACCATTGCCTGCCACAATTGGTCAACCAGGAGGATTCTGAGGGTCTTTATGAATCTTTGGTAAGAAATAAATCTATTAACTGTTCAGATATGACACTGTGAGATGATTTTTGGTGTTTTGTGTAATGATGCCATTCTCTACAGCTGATTCCAAAAAATTTTCAGTTTGATGTTTAAACATAGGTGATGGATCAAAAGGCATTTTGGTATAATATCTAGCATTATCTAATTGTCTCTGAGCCTCAACATCATATTGTGCCCAATTCATGACTACCAAAGCACCATCTTTGTCCGCAGAAATGATTACCAAGTTCTTATTGTTGGAAGGTTTCTGTAAAGTTAACATATCAGACTTTGAGAGATTATTAGGCCTGGGGTGGGTCATACTGGAAATAAAGTGTAACTCCTTAAGTACACTGTTTTGAAAAAGACTCACACAAGGATGCATTGGTGGGACAAAGGTGGATTTGTGGTATTTAAATGTATCCACAGTTGAACAATCAGAGGTATTATCATGAAAATACAGTTTGAGATTGAGCAATCTACAAAATGCTATCACATCCTGTGCAAATGTATCTTCTGGAACAAAAAAAAAAAAAACGGTATAAAAGAAAGACCTTTATTTAAGAGAGTTATTTGTGAGTCAGATAATGTTACATCAGAGATGTTTAATACATTTGTACTGGAAACAATGTTTATTTGTTCGTCAGAAGGGATGGGTTGGCCTAATGGTTAAGGTGTTTGCCTTACCAACACAAGGTGCAGGGTTTGAGTCTCAAAAGGGATAATTGGCTAAGCTTAAAATGGCTGGCAAGGGCAGTTAGCTTAGTACTAATCTATGAACCTATGAACCTATAAGAAGTTCCATCAATCCCTCCAAACTTTTTATTTTTCCGATGTTTTCTGCCTCCCCAGTTGTAAGGCCTAAAGGGGACCATACTATTGTTACGTTTGGAAGTGGGACAGTCTGGGGTCTGCTGTGTGTCCAAATCTGTACCAGAAGAAGAATCTGCCCCAGATGAATCCATATATGTACTACATTTTCTAAGAATGGACTTGGGACGTTTCCGTTTAGGGGTGATGTTAGTTTTGTTATTCCCTCCTTCAAATCTAACATGTCTAGTATGTTGAAAAGGTTGACCTTTGTCATAATCAGCTTGGTGTCTTTGACATTTTTTGAGTTTCCTGTCTCTAAGCTGTTGCTCAAAAGTTAATAAGTCCGAACTAAGTTTAGTCAATCGGGTAGAATAAAAAGGTTGATCCATATATTGATTGCTTTCCTCACATAATTTACTGACATTGATAATTTCCTTATCAATGACTTGTTCATAGTATCTAGATAATGTTTCCACAAATCTCATAGAACAATTTTTTTTGTATTGTCGACCATTCACTGGTTAGTTACTCATCCAATTTGGTGACTAGTGGCTGGATTTTAACTCTGAGCCCTCTGGAAATTATCCCTTTGACCATGTATGCTTTAAATAATTTGAGGTGCTAAACATTAGATCTTAACACTTTCATGTTTCTATTAAGTTGTTGAAATATCCTATCACAATGAGTTTGTGGATTTTCAATAATATTTGTGCTATTGTCATTATACCGCTCCCCAATACAAAGATACCCAAATCTTCCTTATCTGAAGAAAGCTCGGCCAGAATCCGATTTAGATCCATTGTATTAAATTGGCAATAGATGAAAAAACAAGGTTAACTGAAGAACAACGTTAAGTGTAGAACCTTAGAATTTTAAAAATTCCACCCAAAGTCCAAAAACTGACTGCACATGTGTACAAGCCAAAAGCAAACATAAAGTGTAAAAAATATATATAAGTAAGTGCAGTACTACGTCTTAATATCAAATTAATTCAATCTTGAATTTGGGCAATAGTGGCCACTGTAAAGAACAAGTTATTGGATCAATCACCAAATTGACAAAAAATTCTCGATATAGAGTCCTGGTGTCTCAGTATCTGAATAGACCAAATCTAAAGTTCACATGGAGTAACATCCTCATCTGGCCTTAACTGTGATATATAAATATATACAGAGACCCTTCAAATAGGTGAATATAAAAGCACTGTGCCACGTCCAGATCAACTTGTGACTGGATAATTATATTAATAGCCCTGCACAATAATGGTCCCTGCACATCAACCAAATGTCAACTATTATTATCAAATAACAATGAATTTTTGAAACTATAAAGCCTAGAATAGGCCTGATGTAAATGTGTAGATGGGTGGTAAAAATTAAATCAATAATCATGAAATGATGTTCAGAACCTGCAATTAAATCTGTCATCAAAGCCCAATTTACCTAGATTAATGTATGTTCAATGTATATTTATAACTACATCCACCAAAAAGGCAGGGTGAGAAGGAGGGAAAAAGAAGGGGGGGTTAATAAACATATCAAATATCCCCCTGATGCTAAAGCCAACCTATGGATAGCAGTTAGCCTCAAACAATAAAATGTGCATGAGAAATCTAAACTTGTATTTTATTAAATATTTATATTATGTGAATAGGTCCTAAGATAAATTCAAAAAGCTGAGATGTTACACCCAGTTAGGAATCCCACCAGACAAAGGACAAAGTTCCAAAGATGTACAAATTAAACAATCTGAGAAACTGTTAACAGTACTAGTTGTTAAATAAATATTATTATGCATTAGGTACCAATATAAACCATCTGAGAATAGGCAGCATATAGCAAGACAAGTATCTAACAAAAATGGTACTTGATATTGCTAAAAAGATTGTTGATGTTAAACCAAAACCCTTTTTAAAGTCCCAAAAGAACAAATGACCTTGAATGTTACCATTGGAATATATGTCCAAAGTCACAACTATATTACAGGCCCATTGAAAAAATGGCACCTGAATGTATCGTAAAATGGTAGAACAAAACAGCTCCACAGTTGATGTAAAAATTAGTGACAGTTGCCTTAAGTAGTTGTAAAGTACCCAATAGTCCGGATGAACTGGTTACAATCGTTTCAACAAAATCACACCTTTATGTTGTACATAACTGTTATTGACCCTTTGAGTTGCGAAACAGTCACTACATCATGCGTTCTGTAAATGACAGAATTTCACTCGAGCATACTTTCTCCTGACACAGCTGTAGTATAATCAAGCCACATCCTCCCACAATGCTGAATAGCAAAAGTAATCCTTGACCCAGAGGCTGCTGGCAAAAACGTGTGCATTTATTCCATTGTCCTAAAGTCAAATTGCACTGTAGAAAAATAAAGCCTTGAATATGTGTTACAATTAAAAAAAATATCAAAGTTACTGTTATGTTCCAGCCCTGTAAGAAATAATAGCACCCAAATATGTCATGAAAATGTGCCAGTAGATATCAATATCTCCCGTAAGTATAGTTTCATTGCTGATGTTTTCTCTTATCCAGGAGAGGATATCTTCCATAGTTTGTATGTTTTGCCCAGGGTTTTTTATATATATATATGTTCCAGTCAGAGTGTATGCATTGTTAAAAGTTGATATTTCTTTAGGGAAAGGTGAGACTGAGATGGTGTTAGGATAGATTAAAGCTACTCCACCACCTTTTTGTTGGTTCTGTCATTCTAAGCATATTATACCCTGGGAGTGTTATTTCATTATCATGAACATAGGGTTTTAGCCAAGTTTCACTGATTACTAGAATATCTGGCATGTACTGACTTAACCAAGGATGAAATTCTGTGGTTTTGTTACAGATACTACGTGTGTTTAGGGTTGCTAGAAAAATATTTTTAGACTTTAGGCTTTTTGTGGAGGAAGCTGTAGTTGGGCCCCTGGGTTGGGGTGGATGTCCCCACACAGGCATAGGGTGTGTTGCTTGCAAAGGTAACATTTGAGGTATTGGCTAGGCTTAGTGTTGCTGACTATTGTGTAAAATGTGGGTTTACGAGTGATGTTGCTGGGAAGGATTTTAAGTTTTCAGAGATGTATAATGTGATATTGAATCAGGCTGGCTGATATATTACTAAAGCTGTCTGTGGGTTTGTTATGAAATAGAGGAGTATTAGACTATATAAATGTTCCAGGGGTTGGGGAATAATTCAGGGAGGTGATGCAGATTAGGAGACTAATGTATAACATTAGAAGTAGGTTAGAGAGAAGGGAGAGCATTTTAGTGACATGGTTTAACTTGAGTACTAGAAGGCAGGGGTAGTGGAATGGGTAGTAGGGAGCAGATTGTGAAGCCTTGATGTAGGACTTGTGTAATAATGAAGGGAGTTATTGTTAATTTGATGCATGGGAGTATGAGTATTTGTAATTGGATAACGAGCTTTAGTGGGTGGAGTAATGGTAGGTATAAGTCTATTGAAACCAGGAGTGGGTGGGAATGGGGGTTGGGTAGTGGAGCAGACTGAGCCCAAGCAAATGGATCAGGAAGAGCCAACCCTGATATGTGCAAATAAAACAATCAATTGCTCTGATCTCTATGCACTGTTCCTTTAATCTGTAACTTATTGTTTTAGATGCTATTGAGACTCCACTGGTTTGGAGGGCTAAATGCTATAAAGAGTTATATTGAAAAAGGCATACATTAAATAAGACACAGTAAGTACTGACTCTGTATTCTAAGTAGGGATGGGAGCCAAAGAGAAGATATAAATTCCAAAGGACAGGTAGCCAATCAGTTAATATAGAGGCAAGAAGGACAAATATAATTTAGTACATATAGACAGCCAGTCAAATACTTGGGGAGGTAGAATAGAACAAAATCCCTGATGTACATAGTAGGGTAAGGATTATCAAAAACACAGCTTGTAAATAACTTTAATAGTAGAATGACACATGCACTTAAGTAGTATTAAGGTCTTCAGGGCAGATATGAATCCTGATTGCTTTAAGTTTTTCTTAGAATTATTTTTCTAAAATATCAGAAGGTGTAGGGGCTTTTAGTACTGCTCTCAAATGTTGAATAGCTGGATTCTGTAGTTTTACATGCCTTTCTAAGATCTCTGTATTTTTAATGTATCTAAATAAGAGGGATAGAATCTGCAATGGTTTGAAAAGCCAGTGCAGTGCATGGGCGTACTGCCCATGTTGTAGGTTCAAACTCACTAACATGCTGCTACTGGATGTGGTACTTCTCACAATGGATGAATCAGAATTTGTTTCTTCTTGTATTTTGTTTGGTGGATGGTGCCAACTGATATTCCTTTGCATCTGTGACAACTGGAAACTAGGCAATGATTTGCTTAATCTTTTTCAGTGTGTTAGCTTTTGATGGAGATTTCTTTAGGCAATTTGTTTAATTTTCTTGCATACTTATCACTAGTTCGGTGCTTGTGTTTGTGATACATTTGTTTCCCTTTGTTATCTCTTCAAATTTACATTTAATCTGATTATGTTACAGTGGGTAATAAGTGTTGCTGTGGACAGAATCCACTGAATAAAGGGATAGAACTTATGGAAGGGGACATTATGTTCAATAATTAGTCTGATCAATGCTTAGTATAAGGGATCACATGATGGTCAAAAGAGACGGATGTATCAGGCCAAGTACTTAAGTCCCTGACACAATTCTCATTTTGTAGTGATGTGTTGGCTATTCAGTATGATGAGGGCGTTGGTTGTCTACCAAAAGTGATACTACACTTTGTGAACTAAGTTTGAGTTCATTTTTACTACAACAAAGGTTTACAAGAAAGAGTTAATTCAGAAAAGTTTGGGTGCCATAAGCTGACTTAACAAAAAACTCCAGTTTGAAGTCATCTGCAATCTTTGCTAGCCAGAGGTCTTGGCTCTCTACTTGAAGATCTGAAAATTAAATACCAAAAAGTAGAGGTCCAAGCACTGTCCTCTGATGAGGCACCTCACACTGTGTGTATCCTGTCTTTCAGCCAGTTTGCTGTCCATCTTATCACATATGGATTGATTTTAAAGGAATTAGTTTTCAGATGATGCCAGCAGGGAGAATGGTGTTGAAGTCCTCCACCGGGTCAAGATACAATAAATGCACTGTAAGGCCATCATCTGCTGCCTCTATAACCCTTTTGCAAAGGTTTACCAGATTAAATAGATAGGATATACCTTTCATGAAGTGAAACTGTTGGGGTCAAGCCTAACAACAGTCTTGGTATCACGGTTTATGAGGTTAGTTATAATATACCCAATGGTTTTGCAAATGAAGCTTGTAAGGCTGGTAATACTTTAACTACATGGGTTAGTTGTGAAGCTACCCTTAGGGAGGGGCATTGCCACTGCTGTGCACCACTCATCAAGCACAAAACCAGTAGCTTAATCTAAGTTAAACAGTTTGAGGAATGTGTCTGAAAGAGCACATTGTTAAGGTAAGAAATAATATAAAGACAAAAAGGCAGAATATCTGACTATACAAATATAATATTTACTCTAAATCATATGAGGGCGATCAATTATTTTTGAACATGATCCCACAGAATTTTTCAAAAACAACTCTTTTTATAGCTTAAAATCCATTAGGTATAGTATGAGGTGCACATGGTATGACGCAATTCCAACAAATCATAAGCTTGCAACCATTCATGCTGTTCTCATGAATTGTACATGTATGAGAGCATATCATTGTTCTTTTACAAAATAAAGAGAGCTGAATCAGGTCACATCTTGAACACTGTTTGCCATCTTACAGTCATACTAAATGAACTTTTGTACTTGAGAAAACTCTATTAGGTTATGCCACAGGGCCCTCTGACATCTTTATGTTATTTTCTTAGTCCTATGTAGAAGTTGTCCATGCAGCTATTTCCTCCCTTAATTTAATTTAGTAACACAGGATGGAATTTGCTTTAGACAGAGGAAATATATGTAAGTTGATTTGCTGTTTGTTATAATAACAGGAAATAAATGTAACTTTCCTTCTCAGGAATTAGCGAAGAGTGTACTGAAATACATCTCTAAGCACTTGGAATTACAGAATATAAAAAAAGAACTTAAATTCAACATAATATTTTTTTTTCTATTCCCATTGCATTCCCCCATTTGACACAACTGAGGTGTCACCTTTGATAATAGTGAAGCATTCTGTGGGGTATCAACAATGTTATTAAAACTGTCAAGCACATGTGCTCTGTGGTGTCTTTGTTTTGGAGAAATCATTACTATTGTTTTTTTTGCCATAAAACAGTTCAATAATACAATTTTAATGAAGGAGTATAATTAAACTGCAAGACAGCTCATTACAATTAGAATCAAGCTCTGAAAAATAATAATTCCCAAACACATTTCCTAACCAGTGAAATGAACTCCATTTTCTTAAAGTTCTGTTTTGTAGCTCCACATAATCAGCTAATTTTTCTTCTTCATCATGAAAATCAGAAATACAAGAGGAGCAGTACTTATCCAAGAGCCCACAGACCATCCTTTTAGATGCTAATATCATATCAAGGAGCAGTTGGCTTTGCAACACATATCCCTCATTTCAGTCATTTCTGTGTTAGCCATACAAATATGTTGTGCAGTTTCATTTGCCAATTCACTTAATACATGTGATAAAAATTCAGTTGACCTATAGTTCTATAGATACCAAATGAGGAAGAAAGAAAGTCAGTACCTGTTCAGATGGCTGTATTGATGTTTTATTTTTCAGCTGGTCAGTTGGTGGAAACTAAAGCTGCTGGATGGGTGGCCTAGTTTAACCTACATAGCAGCACCCAGACCAGTAAGTTGAGAACCAGGGATAGGCATGATCTCTACAAATGTAATAATGATTAGTTAGCATGCTCACAGCATACTCCTACCTTGTCCCCAGCTATATAATTTTATTTTGAGTTAATTTAAAATATGTTAATGTTACATTACATTTGCTGTAGCTTACACAAACTGCCCCTTGTTTTACATAGCAGGTGTTTCCTGGAGGGGCTACTGCGAGTTGAAAATATAATTTTTTTTTCAAAAAAGATTATGCCAAGTCAGTTCTTTCTCAAACGACCATTCTTGAAAATCCATTTGAAGTGCTGGAACAGGAAACATAGGAATGCCTCCTCTGGAGTGTTCAAACACAAATGCACAGACGCAGAAATTACTCATGTTAAAATTTCTTTCTTCTTGATATAGTACTTGCAAAACAGGTTTTTCTTCATTGCAGCTGGAAGCAGAATCCGAACTATCAGGAGTTATGTTATCAGGAGCAGGTAGGATATCGTCCTTCCCTTCATTGATATCAGGCAGGTCTTCTAACAGTCTGAAGCAGGAATCCGAGTTTGTAGGCCAGCACACTGACAGCTGTATGAATTGTAAGAACAATGTATGTCCTCTTCCACCTGACCTCCAGAGAAGATTTTCTCCGAAACACTTTAACAAAAAAGCAATCTCCATAGGTCCATAGGTTCATAGGATGTTACTAGGCTAGTGGTGTCAGAGCCTTTACAAGCCTAGCCATGTTAATCCCAAGTATCCCAATTTGTTCTTTTTGGGTAGTTTCCAGAATGAATTTATGAACAGAGTAAGTCTGTGATCAGCACTAGCTGCCCCTGTCTGTGAAGGACACGGGTGCCTCCCCAGGGATGAATTTGTGGTCTCCAATCCAATTATCTAGGCTGTGTTTGAATAGCGTCAGTGTGGAGTTCTGTTTTACGTGAATAGGAAGTCTATTCCAGAGAAGTGACAGTCTCTGGGAGACATACTTGTCTCTCCAATGTATTCTGTTAATGTCACAAGCTAGGTTGAGATCCCTAGAGTAAGTGACTCTTGTGCCATTTGACTTGCAGATATGCAGCATTCCTATTAGGGTAGGGTCGGAAATTGCCCTATAGGCCAGGCACAAGTTTCCTGTCAGCACCCTATAAGATACAGAGCAAAGTGACAGGGCATTCAGCCAGTCCATGTAGATCATGGTTTGGTGTCCCTGTATTTTTTAGTGAGAAACCTCTGAGGTCACTCCAGCTGTTATACACTATTAGTGATCTGATGAAAGCTAAGTACAGTGATGTTATAACATCCCTTAACTGGGATGCTATGCCCTTGCCTATGAGGTGCACCACATAGAAGTCTTTCCTTACCACTGTGGAAACTTGGTGGTAGAAGTTCAGATTGCTATCAAACTGTGTTCCCAAGTCTCACATCACTGGGATGGAAGTCAGGGGGCTGCTGTCAGTACTGTAATTTGTAGGAAATTCTGTTTTGCCAAACGTAATGATAATTCATTTTTTGCATTTAGTTTTAGACCATGGCTTTGTCACCAATCATTCATTTGTGTTAGCTCTTCTTGGAATATGTTGACATCATTAGGGGACTCCATGATTGGTCCAGGTTTGCAATCATCAGTGAACTTGGTGAGCCAGAGGCATCTACTTTGGCCTGGACTTCTGAGAAATAGATGCCAAACCTTAAGGGTCCCAGCACAGACTGCTGTGATACTCCACTGTTGACAGGTTTACTGGTGGAGGCAGAGTCACTAATTTTGACAGATTGTGTTCTGTCATTGAGACAATTAGCTACCCATCTACTAAGGTAAGCGTTAATCCTGAGCAGGGACAGTTTCTCATGATGCCAGACTGGGGGATTTTCCAGGCTGTAGAATTTGGCAGGGTTGATCCAACGGTTGGAGAAAGGCTTCATGAGCTCATTAGTATAAAGTCTGTAGAATAGAAACAAGTTTATAACAATAATCTAACAGTGCACCATCAGTTAATGTGAGCACCACATTTTGGGCAGGTGAATAAAATGGCTTTCTCATGGGGCAGTCCAAAAGAATCTGAAATGGGCTGAGTTTTCTCTTTGCATTAACAGTCCCTCTTATACTGATGAAAACCAAAATAAGTGCATCAGGCCATAGATCACTCCTGTCACATTTCTTGCAAATCTGGCCTTGATGGTTCAATTAATGTGCTCATTTAACCAGTGGACTGATGGAGATGAGGACAGTGGAGTTACAGATTTACTTTAAAAGTCTGACACAAGTTCTTTATGATCTCAGAAGTTGAGCGTGTGCCCCTGTCAGAATTAATAGTATGAGCTACCCTAAACTTTGGTACAAATTCTTACAACTTTTCTGCTACAGTGTCTGCATTATTTTACCACATGAATAAGCTTCTACCCAGGCTGAAAACATACAGGCAATGACTAATATATTTCTAAGTTGCTCAACTGCTTCAGCAGGATGAAATGCAGCTGAAGATTTATAAATGGCCCCCAGGCACAGCAGAGCGGAGTCTAAGGTTTTAATAGTAGGAGACAGATTTTAAGACATGCAAATTTCACAGTTCTTTTCATAATGCTACACAGAGAATTAAAAGATGGAGCAAAATTGTTAAACAGTTTTTTCCTATATGGTTATGTTAATAATCTGACCTTACCAGCTAATGCAATATAGTCTGAGATATCACAATGCATCAATCAGGATGTCTCCATACCAAATTATTAGACTTCATGCATCCTGATTTGATCCATTTTTTTCTTTCTCATGTTCTAATGCCTCATCCTGCAAAACAATTACAATATCAAAATTAAGTACAGCCAAGTGTTGTCACTATCACGCATTCTGACTTCACTCAGTCTGTGTTGGTAGGCTGTGGGAAGGGGGCATTACTGTAGTCTGGTTGCCGGGATCTCCAGTTCTACTGTTGCTTTGTCTATGATAGCATTCTGCTCTTCAATGCACAGTCCTGCCACCGTTGGAAAAGGGTTCATTTTCAGAGGACGGAGGAGGTTCAGTCATTCGAGTTTCCCTCTCTCCCTTTGCTGTTACTTCATGGTGGCATTTACCTACTATTACCTCAAAGCTTTCCTCTATCTTTCCCTCATTTCCCCTTCTTTCACAACTTCTGATTTACAAATACATAAGTTTTCTTCTGCTTCCCTCTTTTTTTTTTTCTCTATGTTCTTGGTGCAATGTTCAGAATACTTAAATAAATGTTCTGGTGTTTGTTTAACTAAGGAGTATCTTTTTCAAGGCAGGTTGAATCTGAGATTGCAAACCTTACACAAAAGCAGAGCCCACTGCCACTGCTGTTGTTTCTAGATGATCTCAGAGACCAGCATGCTTCTCAAGTACTATTAAACCTTTCTAAATAATCTGGAAATTCACCTTTATTTTGCTTACAGCCAGTTATGTTAGTCCAGTTTTTTCTTTTAGGCAACTCATTGTTAATTGTTTCTAACAGTGCTTCTCTTTACTTTTTTAGCCATTCATACTCATTCCCTCTCGTCTTTGCATTTGACCGATCTCTGTCACCCTAACTAGTTTTCCATACATTTCAAGTACTACTATTTATAACTGCAAACTTACTATTTATAACAGATATGCCAAACTTGGGTCATAGCATTCAATAATAGTACACATTTCCTCCTTAAATTCCACTGAGTTTTCTTTTACTTAAGGAAAATCTTTAACTATGTGGTGTTATGGTCCAAGGACAATAAACACAAACTGGTTCACTTTCTGAACTTGTTACAATTTGTCTAAGCAGTGCTTGGGTTATAATTTATTTTTCTTCATCACTAGTTTCAGTGCTAGTTCCCTCATTTTATGCTTTAAGTTTATGCTTCTTCTGCTGTGCTTTACAATGTGTAAATAAGTATTATCTGGGTGTTGCTGTGGTTGTTCTTATTCATCTCTCCTTTCTGCTTTATTTTCATGTCCATTGTTTTCTACTACCTCTTTCATTGGACTGCTTCTGTCCCCAGGAGTTGCAGTAGGAAGTGGATAAATCTCATCTTCAAAGAAAGGTGGGACAAAGGTGGATAATCATCTTCAGATTATCACCTTCTCTCCAGATATATTACTTCTGGATATTACTCGGTAAAGAGATCCCGTATTTCTTTTTCCTGCCATGGTCTTCAGATACTTGTTGCAACAGTTTCTGATTTGTATCTTTTTAACCTACATAGTGCATATTGCTTTTCTCTTTTAAAAGCTTCACTATACTGATAAGTTATCTGTCTTTATTTTTGTTCCTTTTTTCTAAAGTTTTTGTTAAATTAATTATTTTAGTGTGATCAAACTCCCAGTTAATGGAAATTGTAAAGCGGAGTCTCCTTTTGTAAAGTCATACTACTTAGCCAGTTATTGTAGGTTCATAGGTGCATACTAGAATAATGTCCCTGGAGCCAACACAAGCCTTGCCCAAGAATATTCCCAGTAGTCCTGTTGCTGGATGTCACTTCCTTGTACCCCTATCGAGCAAGGCTGTTGAAATGATCCCTGGGGTGAATTTCCTATTACCCATCCACTCACCAAGATTTCTCTTGAAGAGGGCTAGTGAAGTGCTCTGCATGACATGAATGAGAAGTTTATTCCAGAGAATGGGTATTCTCTGGGTTAGGAACCTGTCCCTCTAGCAGGTTCTGTTTATTGTAGTGATGAAGTTGAGGTCCTTGGATCATGTGGTACAGATGAGTCTTTTTCAGATGAAGCATGTCTAGCAAGACTGGGTCATACATGTCTTTGTATGCCAAGCAGAAATCGCCTTTAAGTAGGTGATATGAGACAGGGTATAGCTGTAGTTTTTTAGTCTGTCTGTATAGGGCATGTGTTCGAGTCCTAGGATCCTCTTTGTGAGAAATTTTTGTGGCCTCTCCAGTTGTTGCAGGTGTCTAGTGAGGTACATGCCAAATGGGGCATTGTACTCTATAATGGGTATAATGAAGGATAAGTAGAGAGGGATTATGACTTCTTTCTTCCTGGATGAGAAACCTTTTATAATGAGGTGTGCCACATAAAAGGACTTCCTAACTGCAGTAATAACATGGTTGTCAAAGGAGAGGTTACTATTTACATGTGTCCCTAGATCTCTTATCACAACTTGGGTGTTGAGAGGGCTACCATCGATGTGATAGTTCATGGGCACAGTGTTTTTCCTGAAAGGGATGACGATGCACCTTTTAGCATTGAGCTTAATACCATGGTTTTGGCACCAGTCATTGGTGTCTGTGAGGCCTTTTTTGTAGGATGTTAACGTCAGCTTGAGAGTCAATAACAGCTCCCAGTTTGCATTCATCTGTGAATTTGGTCAAGCAGAGTCCTTTGGTGTTGACCTGAACTTCAGAAAAGTATATACCAAACAGGATAGGACCCAGGACAGATCTTCTTTGACTCCACGTGTGACTGCCTGATAGTCGGATTTAGAGTCCACTACTTTCACCATGTGGGTTCTGTCTGTGAGCCAGTTGGCAACCCATCTTATGATGTAGGGGTTAATGCCTAGGTCGGTGAGTCTGTCAATGATCCCTGAGTGGGGGATTGTGTCGAAGGCCTTGGCCAGATCGACTGCTATGGTGACAGATTCGAAGAAGTCTATCATGTTGAGCAGACATGATCTGCCCTTCACAAACCCAAACTGTGAGGGGTCCAGGGTCTGAAGGTTCCCAATATCCCTATTTATGAGGTCCATAATGATCAAGGTCTTACAGATCAGGCTCATCAGGCTGATGGGACGGTAGTTTCCTAGGGCAGTAGTCGCTCCCCCTTTGTGGAGAGGGATGACTGTAGCGGTGTGTCATTCATTGGTAACTAAACCTGATGTGAGGTTGTGTTTGAACAAGGCACTCAGGTGAGGTGCCAGTTCCCATTGTAATTCATGTAGCACACAGCCAGGTATATTATCAGGTCCCATGGAAGCTGTATTTTTGGCTTTGGATAGCGCGGCTTCTACCTGAGCAGATGTGATATTAGTTATTTGGCATTCGTTGAGTATTGGGATGGGCCCTTTTGATGCTTCTGTTTTTAGAAGCTCAAAATTGGCTTTGGAGAAGTTTTTCACTGTGGTTTTCTTCATGGGGGTGAGGGTGGGATTTGGATGTTGATTGTGATTAACGTATGGTCAAATCTGACCAGGGAGGAGTTAGTCACTGCTGTAGAGCAGTGGTCTAGAATGTTTGTAATGACCATTCAAGAATGCTTCTACCTCTGGAGGGGGTGAGAATGAGTTTGTCCAGGGTGTTTTAATTAATGAATTCCAGAAATCATAGAACAAATGCAGGAGTAATTTTCCCAGCTAAGGGAGATGTAGTTAAAGTCTCCCAGTATAAGGGTATTGGGTTGAACCTTAATGCTTTCCAGAGTGTTCAGGAATGTGTAGTGGGAGTCTTGGGACATTGTGGGGGATCTATAGCAGGCTACAACCTGGATTGCAGTTCAATCCAGTGTTAGTTGTACCTGTAGTATCTCCAGTGCATTATGTTAGGTAACCAGTCTGGAGGTGTGCGTATCCTTTATGAAGATGGATATGCTACTGTCTTTAGGCTTTCGGTCCACACCTCCTTTGGGGCTTTGTTTCAGGTTTGGGGGCCGAAAGGTGTTATATGCTATGTAGCCTTGTAGCGCTGGGCTGCTCTCTCTCTCTCTCATGAAGTACCATAATGATTGCAAATTTAACATGCTGGAGTTCCGTAAGAAATAGTAGGAATATAACTTCCCTTGCCTCCCATTATTCTCCACCTTCACTCTCACAAGCAGACAAGTAAGAAATGGTCCTCTGTGCCTGATAGCCAGGGCCATGCTGCTATGTATTTACCATAAGACACACAACTAATGTTGTGCTTACTTCCTTAAAAACTTTAATGAACAAACCAACGTAGGCCACCACAATCCTTCGATATAACACTAATTTAATATGACAAGGCAAAATTCAACAAGCAGTTTTTAACACAGATAAGCGCTTTCGGGCTCTGCCCTTCTTCAGATGAAATAAAAACAATCTTAGTCACATTTAAATACCTAATTCAAAACAGTTTCCAACCAATTAAAATTTATACTGCACCCTCCTATCTTTGAGGGCGTTTTTCATAGGAACAAATTCATTTAGTCCTGATGTCCTATGGGCTAAAAGCTCAATTATCCACTTTGCATCTTCTCTCTCGATGGCATCTACTAAGCTACGCTTTCTTATACTACGAAATACATTTGCAATAGGTCTAAATCTAAACTGATGGTCATTATTTACTTCTATATGTTTATAAAGTGCATTGTGCATATTTCTGGTTCTTATGCATGAAAGATGTTGCAAAATTCTAACTTTAAACATATTATTTGTTTTTCCCACGTAAAATGCTTTGCATTGCTGACACTCAGCTAAATAAATTATATTCTTTGTTCTACAATTGGCTTTTGCTTTAAAATAAAATAATTTCCCTGTTACTGGATGCTTAAAAACAATCTCTTTATTAATACAGTGACATGCCTTGCATAGCCCACATGGTTTTGTACCTACTTGACAAATGGAACTTTTCTTGTGGTTACTCTTTTCTTGTGTTAAAATGTCTTTCAGATTTTTATTTCTTCTAAATCCAAATTTGGGTTCTATCCCTACTATTTCTTTTATTTTATCATCAGATAAAAGTATATGCCAATTTTTCTTGATAATGTCACATACACCATGTATATTACTACTATACATGAATGTCATTCTATTAAATGCAAATTTATAGCCATGTTGCTCTTCTGATGAAATTGCTTTAAATGAAGATACAGATTTTCTATGTATATTACCCTGACTTAATTCACTTACTATTAACCTCTCATTGTAACCTCTATTTTTAAAAATATGTTCCATATTCATCAATTCTTCCTGAAAATCACTATCTTTAGTACAAAGCCTTGAGGCTCTACTTACCTGACCCCTTATTATATTCTTATATGTATGTCTGGGGTGCATACTATCATAAGTATTATTTTTCCAGCATTTTTTTTCGCAACAAGGAAGTAACAAAGCCAGATCTTTCTTTTTTAATTCTGACATCCAGAAAATCTAAAGCTTCATCTGAGCATGTGAGAGAAAATTTGAAAAAAGTTGTGGTATGTTCCAAATATTCTATGAAAAGTACTAGTTCTCTCTTTTCCCCTTCCCATAAAATAAAAACATCGTCCACAAAACGTCTATAAAGAAATAGATGTTTTTTCCATCTGTTTTGGCCCCCTAGCACAAAACATCTCTCCCAAAATGACAAAACCAAATTTGCATATGTATTAGCACAGGGGGTGCCCATGGCTACCCCCTGTGTTTGTCTATATACATTGTCATTGCATATGAATACATTGTTAGATAAAACCAAATTCAAGCATTTTCTTATTGTAAATAATCTCCTATCATCTGATTCACCCATTTCTTTGCATAGTTCACAAACAGCATTCATGCCATATTCATTTTCTATCACTGTAAACAAATTTACAACGTCTAAGGTGACCATTAATACTTCTTTTCCACATATATCAACGTTTTTTATGGCTTCCAAAAATTGTTGTGTATCTTTCAAAATTTCTATTATTCTTGTTGTATATGGTTTTAAAGTATATTCTAACCAAATAAATAAATTTCCAGTTACCCATTTTCTACCTGAGACTATCAGTCTCAGTGGGGGATCTTTATAATTTTTATGTAACTTGGGTAGTGCTTTGAAAATAGGTGTTACCGGATATTCTATTAATAGAAATTCACTAAGATCTTGGTCTATAGTATTGTTATCCAACATACATTTAATACTGTTATGAACTCCTATTATGATGTTGTTGAGTTCTAATGGACTAATTTTCAAGTAGGTATTACCTTCTATTAATAAATTATTTAATTTAAAATAATAATCATCCTTATTTAATATAACAACCACTCCACCTTTATCTGCCTGTTTTATTATGATATTATCATTGTTCTGTGAGTTTATTAATGCTTGTTTTTGTGTATTTGTTAAATTAAAATATTTCTGATTTTTACCTTCTTCCAAATATTTATATAAATTAGCTTCACATACTTTAAGAAACATTTGCATGGTAGAATTGAGTGGTGGCATGAATGTACTAGGCTGTCTCAACATACGCTGTCTATTTTGTTGGTTAAATAAATTTTGCAACATTACTTTTCTACCATAAAACATCATATCCATGACTATTTCATTAAAACAGCCTTCTCTACTTGGTACGAAGGACATACCTTTGTTTAAAACAAATAATTCATCATCATTAAGAACATAGTTAGATAAATTATAAACAATATTATCACCAGTCAGTTTGATGTCCTTCTCTTTTTTGCCCCTCTGCCTTCGCTGCTGGCTCTCTTCCATTCTCCTTTTTTCTTCATTGGAGCTGGCAGTTGGGCTAAAAAACGCTCACCCTGCTGCACTGCTTCATTTGTCTTGGGCCTTGCACCCAAGTCCTTAGATTGGGTAACTACTGCATTTGGAACAGCAGTTACTAAAGAAACGTTTGTTGTTTCTTCTGATTCAGAATGTTGTATAATCCCCTCTCCCAGAGGTTCCGTAGTTAAATTTGAACTCACTATTTCCACCGAGTTACTTTGTTTAGACCTAACTAATTGTTCATTACTGTTGTTCAAACAAAAAGTCTCTTGCGCTCTTCGAGCGCTATTCAGAGTGGTTCTACCTCGCATCACTTCCGCATATGACGTGTTGGTCTCAGTTAAAGAGACATTGGAATAGATTTCTCCTCTTTCCTCTCTCGGCCATATGAAGATGTTATCGGTCGTGAAATCTTTATAGTCGCGCTGTAGCTTTTTTACTTTTGTTTGTTATAACCTCTGGTCAGTCATTGAAAAAGCACAGTATAGCTCGTCTAGTTTTTTTAGTAAATCTTTCTCCTTTAAATTAAGTCTCTAATTGCATTTGTAAAACACCCACTTTTGCTGTGAGTTTCTCTTCCTCTGGTGCAAAAAATTCCAGGAGTAATTTCATATATGAAAAGCCTGTATTTATGTTGATACGCTGCCATTTGGCTAGTAACTCTGGATAGTGTTCACCTTGCGAGGGCATACAAAACACCCTCATTCCTCTTGGTACTATGCCATATTTTAAACAGGCTTTGAAATGATTTCTCTGCCATTGTAACTTTTTTAACTTATTAACTTTAAATGTAAAGTCTCTTATGATTTCTTCAAATTTTAAATCATTACTTGTACTCGATGCAATGTACATCTCTAAGGTGCTACATGTAGTTCTAAATTCAACAACGGATTTCCTTGATTAATTAGGTCTCTCTTTATACAAAAGATTCTCATTCCCATGGAAATAGCAGGTTGAAGCACCAGAATCTTCATTTATAGCAGTTTCTGAATGTTCCATTGTGTGTCAGTTCCCCAAATACAAAAGCAGCAGCAAAGAAAACAAATTGAGAAAACTGACTGAAGGTCCACAGAGTACAAAAAAATCTTTAGCGAACAAACCAATGTAGACCACCACAATCCTTCAATATAACACTAATTTAATATGACAAGGCAAAATTCAACAAGCAGTTTTTAACACAGACAAGCGCTTTCGGGCTCTGCCGTTCTTCAGATGAAATAAAAACAATCTTAGTCACATTTAAATACCTAATTCAAAACAGTTTCCAACCAATCAAAATTTATACTGCACCCTCCTATCTTTGAGGGCGGGTTTCATAGGAACAAATTAATTTAGTCCTGGTGTCCTATGGGCTAAAAGCTCAATTATCCACTTTGCTTCTTCTCTCTCAGTGGCATCTACTAAGCTACCCCTTCTTATACTACGAAATACATTTGCAATAGCTCTAAATCTAACCTGATGGCCATTATTTACTTCTATATGTTTATAAAGTGCATTGTACATATTTCTGGTTCTTATGCATGAAAGAGGTTGCAAAATTCTAACTTTAAACATATTATTTCTTTTTCCCACGTAAAATGCTTTGCATTGCTGACACTCAGTTAAATAAATTATATTCTTTGTTCTACAATTGGCTTTTGCTTTAAAATAAAATAATTTCCCTGTTACTGGATGCTTAAAAACAATCTCTTTATTAATACAGTGACATGCCTTGCATAGCCCACATGGTTTTGTACCTACTTGACAAATGGAACTTTTCTTGTGGTTACTCTTTTCCTGTGTTAAAATGTCTTTCAGATTTTTATTTCTTCTAAATCCAAATTTGGGTTCTATCCCTACTATTTCTTTTATTTTATCATCAGATAAAAGTATATGCCAGTTTTTCTTGATAATGTCACATACACCATGTATATTACTACTATACATGAATGTCATTCTATTAAATGCAAATTTATGACCATGTTGCTCTTCTGATGAAATTGTCTTAAATGAAGATACAGATTTTCTATGAATATTACCCTGACTTAATTCACTTACTATTAACCTCTCATTATAACCTCTATTTTTAAAAATATGTTCCACATTCATCAATTCTTCCTCAAAATCACTATCTTTAGTACAAAGCCTTGAGGCTCTACTTACCTGACCCCTTATTATATTCTTATATGTATGTCTGGGGTGCATACTATCATAAGTAAGTAAATTATTTTTCAAGCATTCTTTTCGAAACAAGGAAGTAACAAAGCCAGATTTTTCTTTTTTAATTCTGACATCCAGAAAATCTATAGCTTCATCTGAGCATGTGAGAGAAAATTTGAAAAAAGTTGTGGTATGTTCCAAATATTCTATGAAAAGTACTAGTTCTCTCTTTTCCCCTTCCCATAAAATAAAAATATCGTCCACAAAATGTCTATAAAGAAATAGATGCTTTTTCCATCTGTTTTGGCCCCCTAGCACAAAACATATCTCCCAAAATGACAAAACCAAATTTGCATATGTATTAGCACAGGGGGTGCCCATGGCTACCCCCTGTGTTTGTCTATATACATTGTCATTGCATATGAATACATTATTAGATAAAACCAAATTCAAGCATTTTCTTATTGTAAATAATTTCCTATCATCTGATTCACCCATTTCTTTGCATAGTTCACAAACAGCATCCATTCATTTTCTATCACTGTAAACAAATTTACAATGTCTAAGGTGACCATTAATACTTCTTTTCCACATATATCGTTTTTTATGGCTTCCAAAAATTGTTGTGCATCTTTCAAAATTTCTATTATTCTTGTTGTATATGGTTTTAAAGTAAATTCTAACCAAATAGATACATTTTCAGTTACCCATTTTCTACCTGAGACTATCGGTCTCAGTGGGGGATCTTTATAATTTTTATGTAACTTGGGTAGTGCTTTGAAAAAAGAAAGATCTGGCTTTGTTAATTCTTTGTTTCGAAAAGAATGCTGGAAAAATAATTTACTTACTTATGATAGTATGCACCCCAGACATACATATAAGAATATAATAAGGGGTCAGGTAAGTAGAGCCTCAAGGCTTTGTACTAAAGATAGTGATTTTGAGGAAGAATTGATGAATATGGAACATATTTTTAAAAATAGAGGTTACAATGAGAGGTTAATAGTAAGTGAATTAAGTCAGGGTAATATACATAGAAAATCTGTATCTTCATTTAAGACAATTTCATCAGAAGAGCAACATGGCCATAAATTTGCATTTAATAGAATGACATTCACGTATAGAAGTAATATACATGGTGTATGTGACATTATCAAGAACAATTGTCATATACTTTTATCTGATGATAAAATAAAAGAAATAGTAGGGATAGAACCCAAATTTGGATTTAGAAGTAATAAAAATCTGAAAGACATTGTAACACAAGAAAAGAGTAACCACAAGAAAAGTTCCATTTGTCAAGTAGGTACAAAACCATGTGGGCTATGCAAGGCATGTCACTGTATTAATAAAGATATTGTTTTTAAGCATCCAGTAACAGGGAAATTATTTTATTTTAAAGCAAAAGCCAATTGTAGAACAAAGAATATAATTTATTTAGCTGAGTGTCAGCAATGCAAAGCATTTTACGTGGGAAAAACAAATAATATGTTTAAAGTTAGAATTTTGCAACATCTTTCATGCATAAGAACCAGAAATATGCACAATGCACTTTATAAACATATAGAAGTAAATAATGACCATCAGTTTAGATTTAGAGCTATTGCAAATGTATGTTCTAGTATAAGAAAGGGTAGCTTAGTAGATGCCACTGAGAGAGAAGAAGCAAAGTGGATAATTGAGCTTTTAGCCTATAGGACACCAGGACTAAATGAATTTGTTCCTATGAAACCCACCCTCAAAGATAGGAGGGTGCAGTATAAATTTTGATTGGTTGGAAACTGTTTTGAATTAGGTATTTAAATGTGACTAAGATTGTTTTTATTTCATCTGAAGAAGGGCAGAGCCCGAAAGCGCTTATCTGTGTTAAAAACTGATTGTTGAATTTTGCCTTGTCATATTAAATTAGTGTTATATCGAAGGATTGTGGTGGTCTACATTGGTTTGTTCGCTAAAGATTTTTTTGTACTCTGTGGACCTTCAGTCGGTTTCCCAATTTGTTTTCTTTGCTGTTCCTTAAAATCTTGATTGCATGCAGGTTTACATGTCTTCCCTTTTTCCTTTTTTTTGTTTCAGCTAAGGCATGACAAAATCCTTAAACCTTAGATTCTAATACCCATTCACGTAAATCAGTTGTACAGCCACATAAGAACAGCAGCCTGAAAGTCAAAGTACAAAAGAAGTCTGAGGTGAAAGTTAAAGTAATTACTTGTTATGGTCATCATTTTTCATCAGGAAACTTTCTACACTTAGGAGAACTAGCCACTGCTGATAATGCTTGTTCAGATCTGAGTCATGGCACCATCTGTTAAGGTTCAGCCTTTACATACATGATATTTATTTCAAATGACAGCTCATGAGGAAGATAAAAAAATTTCTAACACAATCTCAAATAATTCCAGAAAACAACTCTTGTTGTACCTCAAAAGATATTAGATATTTTTATTTTATTTATTTATTTATATTTGTTCAACAAGGTAATGCACTGATCAATATCGGCCAATTTCAGGCTCAACTCTGGTATAGTATGAGGCACACATGACATGGCACAATTTTAACAAATCAGAAGCTTACAACCATTCATGCTGTTCATGTGAAAAGTACACATATGTGAGCATATCATTGTTCTTTTAGTAAATAAGAAGAGTCAAATCAGGTAACGTCTTAAACTCTGTTTATCATCTTACAGTCATACTTAGTGAACTTTTGTATCTGAGAAAACTTTATTAAGCTAGGTTATGACATAGGCCCATCTTACATCTTTATGTTGTTTTTTTAATACTATGTAGAAGTAGTCCATGCAGCTATTTCCTTCTTTAATTTAATTATTAACATAGCTATAGAATATACCTAATACAGAGAAGAAACTTGCCAGCTGCTTTGCTATCTGTTACAATAACAAAGGGATTGCAACATTCTGTCTCAGGATGCAGTGAAGAGTAAAATAAATACATCTCTAAACACTCAGAATTACAGAATATAAATAAAATAACTTCTCACTATAACATGTTTATTTTATAGTCCCATTACAAGGTTTAACAGTATTATGCAACCAGATATATTTATTTATTTGTCTCCTGGGGTAGAGCAGTGAACTCCATTAACCTTTTTTCACACTCATCCCAGGATCAGTGCCTGGTTAAGTAACTTGCTCAGAGTTATACAGTAAGGCAGCAGAAGCTAATGAAATGAAACCTTGCACAATTGGACCACAAGAAACAGCTTGTTAAATGCTCCTTAATCCTCTAAGACAACTGCCAGACTATATGCTGTACAGCAGTAAATAAAGACAAAATCAAAAGCATTGCAGTACACCAAAAACCTGGCAAAACCAAGCATCTTGATGTCACAGTATTATAAAATGTTTTATGGAGAGTAAAAAAATTTTGTTGGTAAGATATGTGATGTATTTAAATGGGGCAGAACCTGGCCGTACTGAATATTTTGACTCTAGCCTTTGTTAAAATGAAAGCCTAGGGACTGTACTCCATGGGCCCCTTGCTGTCCACTGCCCCCTGTATATCTCCTGTATGCCCTCTTCTTTTCCCCATCCTGGCATTGCCACACCATTCATATTATTTTTATTTCTTGTTTTCTTATACTTTGTTGTTCTCTTCAGATTTTTCCTATATTGTAAATATTGGAAGAGCATTGCACCACAGGTATTAGTATTTCATCTGAGTATTCAAAACTTGCTAAACAACCAAAATGGCAGAAAGACAGCTTCAATAACAGGCTTTTACCATGTTGAGTCCACAATATATGAAATATAGAGCTTTGCTGTTGTAAAAGTCAAGTGGTGTTGTAATTCCACAGCTTTAAAACATGTGGATGTCATAAAAACAGAAAAAACAAACATAAAAGTGAAGAACCCTTCTGATGTAAACAATGGACAAGCGCTTTCAGCTTTTTCAAGCCTTCTTCAGATCCAAGTAGGTAAGCTGGGTTCAGTGTTTAAAAGTTGGTATCATCCAATGAAACACCTCATTGAATGATGAATGTTAACCAATCAAGTTAGTCCACTGGTACACACCTCCATAGCTTGAAGTTAAAACTCTTTATTTAAAACTCTTTGTTTAAAACGACATGACAGTTTGACGTTTCTAAGACAGACAGACATATTTTCAGAAGGAATATTAGTAAAATATTTTCAGTAGGTTCTGGTTAAAAGAACAAACTCTGCATAAAAGCCAAGATTTTGAGAGAAAAAGGTGAAAAATTTAAAAAAAAGAAAAAAAATGGTCATTTTAGGGTGCTTTTTTTTATTTCATTTCAACAGTTTCTTTGGGACATCAGAGACTAAGTCAGTATACCTAAGGTTTCTGTCAATAAAAATAGGTCATAAGAGAGTATAGCTCATTGCTCGTCTATTTTTAAGAAAAGGTTTTAAGGGAACAAAGCCATTAAGGCCAGGGGGGGTTATTTGCCCTCAGCCACATTATCCATTTGGCTTCCTCCTCTCTCAGTCAGACTGGTCAGGTCTCCTTCTCTGGAAGTAAAATGTATCTTTGAAATGACCATGAAAACAAAGCTATGTCCCTCATGCTCACGTAAATGAAGAAAAAGAGTGTGTTTCCTTTCTGTTACATATATCAGATTGATGTTTGATAATTCTTTCCTTTAGCTTCATATTAGTTTTTCCAACATAAAATGCTGTGCAAGAAGTGCAGGTAGCTATGTAAACAATATTGCTGGTTAGGCAATTAGCTAATCCATGAAAAACAAATGTCTGTTTAGAAACCGGATGCTTAAATGTGTTGCTACAATTGATTACATTGCAGACCTTGCAGAAGCCACATTTCTTTGTTCCTGATGAATTATTATGTACGTAGTTTTTACATATCCCATAATTTGAGCATAAAATCCTTTTGAGATTCTTCTTATTTTTGAAAAGGAAACTTGGGTTATCTCCAACAATCTCCTTTAACTTTTTATCCGAAGTTAGAATTGGCCAGAACTTTCTGATCACCTGGCATACCTTATCATGGTCCATAGTGTAAGTCAAATTGACCATTAAGTTAGATGTTCTTTTAGGTAAAGCTAGGGATGGTGTACTTTCACCTTCTCTGACCTTAGAGGAATAAAAACGTTTGCCGTTTCCTTTACATGTGTCATTAATTCTGGTCTTGTTTAGTTCTAAACTTCTCTTTCCATATCCTTGTTGGCTGAAATTATTAATAAGCCTCTCTTCTTCCTGGAGAAAGGTTGCCTCTTCTGTACATAGCTTTGAGATCCTTGCAATTTGATTTTCAACAATGTTAGAGAAAATATGCCTAGGATGCATACCGGAAAAATGGAGCATGTGGTTTTGCCACATATCTTTCCTATAGAGGCAAGTGTCTATTCCCTTCCCCGGATCAAGAGATAATCTCACATCCAGAAAGTCAATTATTTCTCTAGATGTTTTTACATCAAATTTCAGGAAGGTAGTGGTCTATGACAGGAAGTTAACAAAGCTTCTTAGATCTTCTTCTTTGCCCTTCCATACAATGAAGGTGTCATCCACAAACCAATTGTACAGAATTATCTGGTCATTCCAAATGTTATTAGCATCCTTGGATCAAGCTCTCTCCCAGTTGGCTAAAACCAAGTTTGCATAACTATTGGCACAGGGTGTGTCCATGGCAACCCTCCATCTCTGCCAATAGTAGCTGTTGTCATAGGTAAACACATTGTACTCCAACACGATTTCCAAAAGATCACATATCAAACGTGATTCTACCTTCTCTTCAGTTAGAAATTCTCTTACTGCTTCAATGCCATAATTATTTGGTATGGAAGTGAATAAACTATTCACGTCTAGGGTTACCAATAGCAGACTCTCAAGATCATCACAATGTTCTAGAGCTATATACAGATGTTGTAGAAACTCAGCTGTATCTTTAATCACAGTGGAGGCCATAGGTAGCATATTGTTTTAGTTCTTGTTCAGTGAACATAGACATAGATTCCATCAACCATCCTGTACCAGCCACAATTGGTCTTAAAGGTGGGTGTTTAAGATCGTTATGGATTTTTGGTAATCCACTGATAGTTGGTACGGTGAGGTGCTCCGTGATGAAAAGATCATGCAAATACTCATTAATCTCTCTTTGCCATAGCATGTCATAAAGAACCTGCTGGATCTTCTGTTTCATTATATTTAGTTCATTCTTACTAATCAAGGAATCGGTCTTTTTATCACTTAATAATTCTTTCATCCATTGGACATACATCATTGCATCCATTACCACTATGGCTCCTCCTTTGTCAGCAGGTTTAATCACAATATCATTCCTCTCTTTAAGCTCTTTAAGTGCCTGATTTGCTTCTTTGATTAGATTGAAAAACTGTTTCCCTTTTTGAGACATTCTTGTTCTCATTAACTCCTCTTCACAGGCATGAATAAAAGAATCCATGGCTGGGTGGTTGAGGGGAACAAATGTGCTCAGTTTCTTGAGCATAATATTACTTTTAATGGGACATGTATCATTTCCATCCCCAAAAATATACTTCAAAGTAAGATTCCTTCCAAACATTCTAAGGTCCAGTGCAAATTCATCATGTGTAGATTTGGTTGCAGGAATAAAGCTAAGACCTTTCTCTAATAGATCCATCTGAAAGTGAGTGAGCTGAATGTTCGAAATATTAACCACTAAAGAGTTTATTGTGTTACTTTCCTTTTCTTTCTCTCTCTGCTTACAGATCTCCCTGTTCGAGAGACTTTGTTAATCATTAAAAAAGGGAGCTGCTCTGTGATGGTAACATGTCGTGCTCCTCTCTTAGGTATTGTTCCTAGTGGATGACCATTGATGCCAGTACTTTTAAAAGGACTGGTATTATTGACATTAATAATTGCATCTGAGTCATGTTCTTGTTCGATAACACAAACATTTTCATTGGTGATAATACTCCCATTCGGGACTGTTCTGACTATAGGCTCTTGTTTGTCCATGTGATGGACTTGTGCACTAACCAAAATATCTCGAGATCTATGTTTATTATTATTATTGGTGTGAAGAGTTGTACCTCTCTGCTCAGGATTTCTATCTTCTTTCCATGGATGCTCATTGAAGTTTCTGACTTTAGGCCATTCAAATAAATGGCCTTTCTGTATATCATTAAAGTCTCTCATTAATTTCTGACTTTTAATGCCTTTTAGCTTAACTTCATATGCTGTTAGCTTATCCTGTAAATTCTCCAATTTCATGAAGTTATTATCAGACAATTTCATACTTTCAAGTTCTTTTTGTTTCTCCTCTATCAAGGTGTCCATTTCTTCTTCTTGAGGCTTGAAGAAGTCAACCAGCAGTTTCATATAACTGAAGCTTGTCTGTATATTAATTGCTTGCATTTGGCCAAAAGCTCAGGGTAGGTGTTTCCATAACTGGGCATACATCTAACCCTGAGACCTCTAGGAATAACCTGATGATGTAGACAGGCTTCCATATGGAAACGTTGCCACTGTAATCTCTTTAGCTTAAAGGCCGCATTTTCAACTGTTTTAAAAATAGACTCCAAGTTTAGGTCAACCTTTTCAGTTTCCACAACTGAAAACTCAGTTGTTGCAAGATTCAACTGAATCAGTGGATTAATAGTGCCTGTCGCTAACTTCTTTCTTTCCATGTCAATTAAATCTAGAGACATTGCAAGGAAAAGGCAGTAAAAAAGTAGTGACTCTTAGCACAAACTGCTGTTACAAACTGTGTGCTGAATACACAGGAAACAAAAGTCAAATCCAGAAAAAGAAGTGAATTCCACTAAAGAACGGTCAGCAGAACAAAAAACAATGTAAATATTGGAAGATCGTTGCACCACAGGTATTAGTATTTCATCTGAGTACTCAAAACTTGCTAAACAACCAAAATGGCAGAAAGACAGCTTCAAAACAACAGCTTCAATATCAGGCTTTTACCATGTTGAGTCCACAATATATGAAATATAGAGCTTTGCTGTTGTAAAAGTCAAGTGGTGTTGTAATTCCACAGCTTTAAAACATGTCGATGTCATAAAAACAGAAAAAACAAACATAAAAGTGAAGAACCCTTCTGATGTAAACAATGGACAAGCGCTTTCAGTTTTTTCAAGCCTTCTTCAGATCCAAGTAGGTAAGCTGGGTTCAGTGTTTAAAAGTTGGTATCATCCAATGTAACACCTCAGTGAATGATGAATGTTAACCAATCAAGTTAGTCCACTGGTACACACCTCCATAGCTTGAAGTTAAAACTCTTTATTTAAAACTCTTTGTTTAAAACAACATGACAGTTTGAAGTTTCTAAGACAGACTCAGACATATTTTCAGAAGGAATATTAGTGGATTTTCCTATATTGTTTCAGTATATCTTAACTGGCCAAGATTACACCATAATAAGGGAGGAAGAAATTATTTAATTAATCCAGAGCTTTCACCCCCCCCAAAAAAAAAACTAATTGACTTCTAGATGCTCCAAGTTACATTTTACAGCTTTTTTTCATACCTTTTGAACCAAAGATTGCCTGAACAAAAATGATGGCTAAAGAAAGAAATTTGTTCTTATTACTCATCATTTCTCTTCCTGCATCCTTTCACCAGTCAACATGTGCTCAAGACAGCAGTGGAATAACTGGGGAGGAAATAACAGAATTAAGTTGATAGTCTGGAGGCTGTTTGGGCTTCAGAAGCCATGGGACTCTAGATGCTGTGATTTACATTTTAGAGCTTTTCCGCAGCCTTATGTTAAAATCATGGCCTAGACAAACACAACTAACTAAAAAAACTCAATCTTATTTTTTTCCTTCAAGGAAGAAATACATTTTGCCAGAGACATAATGCTCAAAGCTGGCAAAAGTAATTCCCAATAAACTGAGATGATGAATTCTTGCAACAACACGTTCATTATAACTCGGAATAGAGGAAGTCTCCCTTTTAAACGTTAAAAAAGATAGCCACCTTATGTGCATTCATCTGATGTTAGATTTGGATGAAAGGGAATGAATAAATAGCATCAGTCATATATTTCAAGTTGACACTGTCAATATCATAGAGTTTTACCTCTTCACCTCACCCCAAACAGAGAGCTACCATCTATATATCCATCTGACAACCACAGTATAGTAACATATTTTTCCTTGTTGATCACAGATTTCTGCCCACAGTATGCCTTCTTACCCTTGCCTCCCTATGTTAGCTACCTGTATACACATCTGATATTTGATTGCCAGAAAAGAGAAAAAATAAATGATCACAGTCATGTATTCCAACCTGTTGCTCATATACAGCACATTACTCCTACACAAGTTATACTGATGTGTAAGTTGAGTATGTGAAATGTTAAATAAATAATTACTACACTGTCATTGCCTCTAAAAATCCACAGTGATCTTCTGTGCATACCTTTGAATGTAATTGTGAAGAAAATAAGAAAAATAATGACCGCACGTAACCCAGTCGCAAATAATTTATAGTGACCTTCTGTGCACATCTCCAAGGTTTGCTTTTGAGAAATAAAAAAATAATAATAATAATTTCACTGTTCCCAGTCCCCACCACACACACACACACACACACACACACACACACACACACACACACACACACACACATGCACAAGCTATTGCAACCTTCTGTGCAGGACCAGTTGTACAACAGGTGGGTCCATGGCAGAAACCCTCAATATGTCTGTGACAAACTCCACTTCTGCAAATTGAGTTGTGGATGCTGTCAGGGTCTAGATGTTCTGTGATGCATTATGCATCTTAATTTTGAAAGAAGACTTTTAGTGTATGAATCACTATGACTCTCCTCTGAATTGGGGGGAAAAGGCAAGCTTTTTCTGCACCATTCTGAAATCAGAAAGGTTTTATATCAAGCTTTTATTAAGTACCTATTACTACTTTTAAGCTCTAGTCACACACTATAGCATTAACAGCAATTATCACTCATGACAAAAGAGCAGTGGGAAGCTGTTAAACACTTTATTTGGACTTTTTACTAAAGTCTGGCTGAGGGCGGCCACGGTAGTGCAGTGGTTAGCATTGCCAGTTCACAGCAAGAGGTTCTTTGGCTGGGGTGCCTTCTGTGTGGAGTCTGCATGTCCTCACTGTGGTCGCGTGGGTTTCCTCCGGGTGCTCCGGTTTCCTCCCACATCCCAAAGACATGCAGTAGGTGGATTGGACACTCTAAATTGGCCCTAGGTGTGAGTGTGTGTGTGCCTTCTGTGGAAGGTTGGGTGCTGGGCTGGAAACTTGACACTGTAAAAACTCCACTGCCAATCATGAGTGGGCAGGTGATCTGCTGTAGTGACCCCCAACTGGGAGAAAAGCCAGAAGAAGACTATAGTCTGGCTGAATTGTTTAACAGTGTGAAATAAGTGATTAACAGCATCCCACCACTCTTCTGTAGTGGTTTCTGTATGTGAGGCAGGGGTAGGTGTGTTACAGCAGCACTGCAATTTTTTTCTGTAAGTTTTGAATATATGGTTACTCGATTGTATACCATTCCAGTGCAACTTTAACTTTATTTGTACATTTGAAATTTTTATGTGGTCATTCCAAATGTAACTTATATTTACACTGTATACATTGTGTCATGGAAATGCTTATGTTATGGCAGTAAGCAGATAAAAACAAAAACTGCCCTTTTATATCACTAAGTGCCCATTTTGCCTTCCACCCCCACCCCCTACCCAGAAGACAGCAGCTTCTAGCACACCTGCTACTAGCAAAGATGAGGAGTATAAGAAACAGTTTTGCAGAGTTATAAGTAACACCAGCCAGATAAATGTGAACAAAAAGGCAACTTTAAAATGTGGATGGATGGCAAATGAAGAATTATGATAATTATGATCATTATGAAAGCTGCATAGAGGTAGCTGTACCCACCAGGAAGAAGTAAAAAACTAACTCAAAAAACAAGCCACCCTGGTGGAATCACAAAATCAATCATCAGTATAAGAGGAGGAAGAAAATCATGGCAAAAAGTACCTAAAGCATGCTTATAAAAATGACAACTTCCTCTGCCTGGATATAGAAGGGTATAGTTAACTTATTATAAGCATGTGTAATAAAGAGGTCCCAAAACATTTAGAAGTAAATAACAAGTAGATGGCTGATACATGAGCCTGAAAAAGGAATGGCAAAAATGATGAGGGTGGGAGGTTGGCATAATGGTTAACATGTTTACCTTACAAACATAAAGTGCAGGGTTTGATTCTCACATGGGGTAATTGGCTAGGCTGAAAATGGCCCATAAGGGCAGTTAGCCTTGTACTAATCTATGAACTTAAGACTGTTCATGTTACGGCCTGCTAATTCTGCTGACTTATATGTTTACATGCACACACACACACACACACACACACACACACACACACACACACACATATATATGTACATATATATCTATATATACATACATATATATATATATATATATATATATATATATATATATATATATATATATATATACACATACACAGAGGCACAGTTAGGGTGTACATAGGCTGTTCTGGGCACAATGTGTTAGAGGGCATGATCAGCAGATCTTTTCATTTTTACTTTATTTTTTATTTTCTCTATCTAGTTAAATTTGCACAACAGGGAGTGATGACATTAGGGCGTGACACTCATCTGTCCTACAAGTGAGCTTTTTTTCTTTTGTTTGTTTGCTGTACAAATGAAGAGCTGGGGAGGCAGGGCCAGATAACAGCAGGGACTATTCTAAGGTTAACCTCCTGCTACTAAGTGAGAACGTGGCAAAATTTCAAGTCCCCATAAACCCTGAGAACATGTCGGTTATGCAGAACTGTTCACAAAATTCCAGTACAAGCATGTTAATAGCTGCATAGAGATAGCTGTACCCACCAGGAAGAAGTAATGAACGAACTCAAAAAACAAGCCACCCTGGTGGAATCACAAAATCAATTGGATGTATAACAGGAGAAAGAAAATTCTGGCAAAAATGAAGTGGTGCAGCACATAGCAGGATACAAGCACTCTCATCAAACTAAACAAACAACACAGAGGACAAATAAATCTACCAAAGCCAAATTTGAGGTACGTTTGGCCTCCCAGGCCAAGGACAACCATAAAGCATTCTTTAGCTATGTCTGCAACCTCATAGGCAATACACAACTGTATGCAGAACTCAGTGTAAATGGAGCCACGTATACTGAGCCAGAAGATATAGCAAACCTCTTGGCTAATAAATCCAGCGTCAACTTTACTTCTTTTTCCTCCTCAACCTTCCCTCAGGAAATATCATTAAATATAACTCCCCCTACTATCACTAGGGAACAGGTCCCTAATGCTCCCGCTAACACTAGGAACACTGCATCAATGGGGTGAGACAATATCCCAGGATTCCTTATGAATAGCATGAAACATGACATATCAGGGCCTCTTGAATTACCATTTAACTGTAGCCTCCAAACAGGCATCGTGCCTCATGAATAGAGAAAGGCAACAGTCATCCCTCTGCACAAAGATGGGCCATCTACAGACCCTGGAAATTACAGACTCATAAGTCTCACTAGTCTTAGATGTAAAGCCATGGAAAGAATTATCATGGAGATGATCAAAAGAGATATAGTAAACCTCCAGACACTGGACCCAACCCAGTTTGGATTCATTGAGGGCAGATCATGCCTACTAAACCTGGTGGACTTCTTTGAGAAGGTCACCAGAGCAATGGATGAGGTCAAAATTGTTCACACTGCCTACCTTGACCTGATCAAGGCATTTGACACAATACCCCAGCTGGGCATTGTTGACAAACTCAACAGGTTAGGTACAAATCCGTTTGTTACCTGGTGGATAGCCAACTGGCTCACAGACAGGATCCAGGAAGTTAGAACTGTGGAGTCCATCACTACAAAGCGGACAGTCACAAGTGGAGTCCCTCAGGGATCAGTCCTTGGACCACTGCTTCTTGGCATTTACTTCTCAGAAGTCAAGGCCAATGCCAGTGGTCTCTGGTTGACTAAATTTGCAGATGATTGCAAATTAGGAACTGTCATTGAATTTCACACTGACACAAATGTGCTACAGGAGGGGCTGACAAAGGCAAACAACTGGTGTCAGAGCTATGGACTTTTGTTAACCAGGATATTCCATCTGAGCAAAAGCCCTTTTTCAGTGGAAGCACGGGGAGAAAAGATCCACAGTACAAGTAAGCAAGAAAAAAATTACAAAAATTTAATACAATATACAATAAAATAGTTAAGCAAATGTAGATGAAGTCCATAGTACAATAGTAAGAGGCATTATAACAATGAAGAAAGACATAGCAAAGAAATATACAATAAACCATTTGAATGAATTTATATAACACATCGGTTTATCTTCAGAGGGTAAATGCACAATACAGCGCAGTTGTGAAGCGAGTTATGGTAGTAGGGAAGGGAGGAATAGAGAGGATAGTGAAAGAGAAAGGGATGAGATCATGTGGGATGATTACAGAGGCAAATCCATGTGCTATCAAGGTACCTTCTGAGAGTTTTCTTGAATTCGTGGATGTGGGAAATATTTGTAAGAGTCATGGGGAGCTCGTTCCATGCAAGAGCAGTGAAATAGCTGTAGAGATTCTGTCCAAAAGATTTTTTAGGTTTGTGAATTTGTAAGAGAAGAAATGCATAACAGTATGATTTGGGAAGTCAGCCATCCCTGGTAACTATCATATTGGCAACACACCCCATAGAGCCGATCCAGTAGTCAAGGACTTAGGGACACACATAGATAGTAATATAGCCTTTCATCACAACATGTCTACAGTGTTAAGGAAATATTTTTTCTATGTTGTGCAACTTATAAACAATGGTATGGCATTAAATGCAAGGAAGTCATTGCTCCACTGTATTTGGCATTCCTCAGAATGATCATTGTGTACAATGTCCCCTTTAGTATGTACCTAACCAGGCATATCCAACAACTGGAACATCCACAGAGGTTCTTCACTAAAAAAATACAAGGGGTAAGTAATATGTCCTTTGCAGACCACCTCAAGGCCCTATCCCTGTATTCTGCCTCCTACTGGCTCTTGATGGGAGATCTATATGCCTGGCATACAGGGCATTGTCAGACCCAACTCTAATGGACCTCCTGCATATCCACAAAACAAACAGCACCAGAATTATCCATTCTAAAGACTTAAACCTAGCCTATGATATAAATGGGAACTGCTAGAGAGATAGGTATGTATGCCAGGGATTACCCCGTCTGTGGAACAGGCTCCCCATCCATGTGAAGCAGAGTTCCTCCCTAACCCAATTCAAGTGCAACCTGGACAATTGGATGGGAAACCAGACATTCATCCCTGGTTTGGCACCTCTGCCTATAGTGGACACAGGTAAACTGTAAAAGGTTCTTCTCCCCCATGCTTACACTTATCAAGGGTAGCAGAACTTGTCAGAGATTTGTTAGCATAGCTAGGCTTAATAAGGCCCTTGTTGTCATTAGCCTAGTAAACACCTATGAAACTATGAACCCTGAATACGAGTATTCTGCTTTTAACTGCATATTAAAACTTGAAAACAGACTACAGCTCTGTCTTTTGTGAGTCAGGCAGTTGCCTGCCCCTTATGCTAATTTGACCATATATCTCATTTCCTCTCTGATTTTACTGGCTTATGTGAGTAAGCGCAAAATTATCATTTTGTGAAATCACTCCCCTTCAACTGTTTAAATTTATTGGCCATCCTACTGTATTCCATAGTACCAGAATAAACGCTTGAAAAAAGGTGTTGACCCTTTTTTTTTTTTTTTTTTTTTTTAAGAGTGTAGCCTGCCCAAAGGGAAGAGAAAACTAATTTAACTTTTATCACACTCTGAAACTGCCTCCAGTGTGACCTTGGTTCTAGTTGTGAGTTTCCATTGTTTTGTACTTTAAAAGGCCGTTCTTAAGCATCTGTTCTAAAATATTTAGCCTTTAGAAAGGTTGGAGTGAGTTCTTAAAAGAGCTGCTAGGTTGCCTTTTTTCCTTTTTTGGATCCTTATGCAGTTGTGGGTGGTCCGAATAGCTGCTGTGACTCAACTCTCCCTGTTAATAATGAGAAATTAATCATAGGCACTAAACAGCCTATAATTGCAAAGTACCTTGCTAAGGTAAGGGGAAAACAGCTCTTGTACTTTACAAAAAAAAGCACCAAACCAGGCATGTCCAAGGGTCAGCTTCCAGTGGTTTTGCCTGTCCACCTGGTGAATCTTGGCATACTGGGGCAATGCAGCAATTATTGCTTCATGTACACAGACAACCCTTTCCTCCTACCACCCAACACTACAACCTGCGAGAGATGCACTTACATAGCCAAACTGGAAGCAAAGCTCTCTCCACCCAAGATTGTGCTAGACAGTCAAGAGGAAAAGGTTAACACGCGCACTACACATCAAGCAACACATAGCACTTCTAAGCCCACACCACCGACACTCTCACATACCAACACTAAATCCTCATATGTGAAGGCCCTTAACAGTAACCTGCCCAAGCAACAAGGACCTCTGAAGCTGAAATGCAAACAAACACCAATCACAAGCAAAGTGTCACATAGCTAACAACATCAGTGTGCCACCCAACAACAGCCCCTAAGGCAAGACAACATACCCAACACTTTAGTCATAGGTGACTACAGTCAGCCACACTGATGTCACACTCACCAGGCTGAACAAGGAGAAAATTACAGTCAGCTGCCTGTCAGGTGCCAGGATCCACCACATAATGCATGCACTCAAGTCACTTCACAAGGAGAAATATGACTCTGTCATTGTCCATGTTGGAGTGAATGACTTGAGAAGTACCTCCCTGGACTACATGAAAAGAGACATGGAAGAGCTCTCAGATCATGAGGCCCAGGCAGGTATGACCCTAGCCCTCAGTAGCATCCTGCCTTCTCCCAGAATGATACCACAGTATAAGGACAAAATGATTGACTTCAACAATTGGCTAAGCTTCTGGTGTCATGCAAAGGGGATCCAGTATCTGTCTGTCTGGGACAACATGATCGACAGACCATGATGTTTTGCCAGAGATGGTCTGCACCTGTTGCCCCTGGGGTTCAGGTTACTGACTAAGGCTCTTACCACCCCTATAGTGCCTTTTTTAGGCAAGGTTCAAAGGACAAAACCACCACCATAATAGATGCAAGCATGCAAAATCTGAAGGTAATGCTACTCAATGCTAGAAGTCTAAACCTCAAAATGCACTCTCTCAAGGCACTCCTAAAAATGGAGAACATCAATATCTGTGCAGTAACTGAGACCTGGTTCAAGGCTCCAGATAGCACCCCTGCAATACCAGGCTACAACTCTTACCACACGTTTCGGCCACCAAACCAGGAGCAAAACACTAAAGGTGGAGGAGTGTCCATATTTCCCAAGGATATTCACACCACCAGGCTAGTTGCCCAACACAATGAGTCGGAAATTCTCCAGGTGCAACTAACACTAGGTAAGACTGCAATCCAAATTGTAGCTTGCTACAGATCCCCAACCATGCCCCAAGATTCTCACTACACCTTTCTAAACATACGGGAAAATATTAAGATGCAACCAAACACCCTAATACTGGGTGATTTCAACTACCCTGCAATTAACTGGGAAAACTACTCGGGTACCAACACCTATGCCTAACGGTTCTTGAAATTCATAAATTCCAATGTCCTGGATCAACTAATCCATAGTCCCACCAGTGGCTCCAATTTCCTAGACCTGGTCATTACCAACATGAGAAATCGATGCTCTACACCTATGGTCACCCCCTCGTTGGTCAGGTCTGACGATAAACTAATCACCCTTGACATCCACATCCCTCCCCACCCCCCAGTAAGGAAACCTCCGTAAAAATATTCTCTAAAGCCAACTTTATGCTACACAAGTCAGTAATGACAAACATAATGACACCCATGCAGATGGGAACTGAAATCCTACACTATGGCACTGTACGAGCACATCCACTCATGCATGAATCATGCCATCCCAAATAGAACCAAGACGCTCTCCTCCAAAAAAGGAAGTCAATCTGGTGGTCCCCTGCCATAAACAAACTTTACAACAAAAGGAATAAACTGTTGCAGAAAAGAGGAAAATCCCAGGATGCAAAAAAATTCCCTTACCAGCCTCAGTAAGAAGCTGAGATCCCTGATAAAATCCTCAAAAACTAGTCATGAAAATAAAATTGCCAAAGTTTCCAAAGACAACCACAAGGCATTCTATAGCTATGTCAATAATCTAAATGGCAATGCTCAGATCTGCCCTGAGCTACAACAGAGTGGCATTAAATATACTGATCCTAAGGATATTGCCAATATCCTGGCAGATCGATTCAGTGCCAACATCACCCCCCTCTCACCCCCTAAAGGGCCCATCTCGATACTGAAAGATTGCCAAATTCCAGTAATAATGGCCACACAGGTAAAATACACACTCTCCAAAGCTAAGAATACAGCATCCTTGGGACCAGAAGACATCCCAGGCTGTGTACTACATGAACTACAAAATGAACTGGCAGCTCACCTAAGTGTCATGTTTAATCATAGCCTCACTTCAGGCTTCATGCCCACTGAGTGGCGCACAGCTACAGTTATCCCACTCCACAAGGGGGGATCCACCTTGGATCCTGGGAACTACTGCCCCATCAGTCTAATGAGCCTGATCTGCAAGGCCATGGAACGTATTATCATGGAACCTATAAACAAAGACACTGGCAACCTTCAAACACTGGACCCCACCCAGTTTGGGTTCATGAAGGGCCAATCTTGTCTCCTGAACCTGACTTGACTTCTTCGAATCACTCTCCAGAGCTGTGGACGAGGGTAAGGTGGTACACACAGCCTATCTGGAACTTAACAAGGCCTTCAACACCATCCCTCAGTCTGGAATCATAGATAAACTTACTAAGCTGGGCATTAATTCCTATGTCACTAGATTGGTTGCCAACTGGCTTACTGACAGAACCCACACTGTAAAAGTAGACAACTCCAAATCCAGCTCCAGACAAATGACAAGTGTAGTACCTCAGGGTTCAGGCTTGGGACCACTCTTGTTTGGCATCTACTTCTCTGAAGTACAGGCCAACACTAAGGGACTCTGGCTAACAAAGTTCGCAGATGACTGCAAACTGGGAGCCATTATTGAATCCTCAAATGATGTGGATATTCTACAAAAGGGCCTTACAGAAACAGATGCTTGGTGCCAGAGCCATGGGCTCAAGCTCAATGCCAAGAAATGTACAGCTGTCCCCTATAGGAAAAAACAAGTACCCTTGAATTACCACATAGGTGGCAGTACACTAAACACTGAAAGTGGGATAAGAGACTTAGGGACACAGGTGGACAGTGGTCTCACCTTCGATAACCACATTGCCACAACAGTCAGGAAATCCTTCTATGTGGCACACCTCATCACTAAGGGCTTTTCATCCAGAAAAAAAGGAGGTCATTGTCCCACTATACTCACCTCTCATTAGACCCATTATAGAATACAATGCCATTTTTGGTATGCACCTCTCAAGACATCTGCAACACCTGGAAAGGCCACAGAAATACCTCACTAAAAGAATCACAGTCCTAAAGCAGATGCATTATGCTGAATGTCTAAAAAAACTCCAGCTATACTCTGTCACATATCGTCTACTCAGAAGCGATCTCTGATTAACATACAAGAACATGTCAAACCCAAAGCTTTTGGACATGCTACACTTAAAGAAATCCCAGTCCCTCAGAGCCACACGCTCCAGGGATCTAAACCTTGTCATCACAATGAACAAAACATGCTGGAGGGATAGGTTCCTGACCCAGATTCTCTCAGGACTCTGGAATAGACTGCCCATACATATCAAGAAGAGTACCTCTTTGGCCCTCTTCAAAAGGAACCTTGACGACTGGATGGGAGATAGGAAATTCACCCTGGGGATCATGTCAGTCGCCCTGCTAGACAGAGTTCCAGGGTAGTAAATATTGTGGGAAGAAATAACCAGGGAATTGTTATGTCTAGGCTTGTATAGGCCCTAGGGTCGATAGCCTAGTAGCAACCTATAAACATATGTAGATCATGAATCCATCACTTTAAAATAAGAGTGAAGCTGGAAGCATCCCACATTGACTCGGTATTTAGATGTTATGATAATCTACTAAAACTGAGATTTGACATAGCAAAATTCAACATTTCCTTCCTAATAGCTAGTAGTAATTGTAGTTGATATCACATACTCTGACTCAGAGAACATAAACATTCTACTAGCATATAAATTTAACTCTAACTTTACCCTCCCCCACCTACTAGAGCAATAACAGAATCCACACCACCCCTCAAATACCTGAAGAATATATCTTCAAATCACTGTCCAACACCAAGAACAGCATTCAAACAAGTATCATACCAGATGAACAGAAGACAGCAACATTCATTCCCCTGTCATACCCCTACACAAATATGGGGCATTAATGGACCCAGGTAATTATAGAACCATACGTCTGACCAGACTCATTTCTACAGCTATGGAAAGAATCATTGTGGAATTAATAAATAAGGGCATAGGCAACCTCCAAAGGTTTGACCCTAGCTGGTTCAGTTATGTCAAGGGCAGATCCTGCCTACATAACCTAGTTGACTTCTTTGAGAAGGTTATTGAAGAAATGGATGAGAGAAAATCAGCACACACCACATATCTTGACCACACAAATTCATCCAATGCCATCCTACACTCAGGCATACTTGATAAATGAATCCAGCCAAATATAAATCCCTATGTATGCTATGAGATAACAAACTGCCTCACCAACAGACCCAAGAAATTATGGTGGCTGTCTCTACCTCCATCAAAGACCTGTCCCTAGAGGTGTACTCCAGTCTTTCAGTTCTTTCAGTCTTTGGAGCACCTTTCTTTATGCATTTGCTTCTTGGAGGTCAAAACAAATGTTAAGGGTTTCTCGATGATCAAAACAAATGTTAAGGGTTTCTCGATGATCAAAACAAATGTTAAGGGTTTCTCGATGATCAAAACAAATGTTAAGGGTTTCTCGATGATCAAAACAAATGTTAAGGGTTTCTTGATGATCAAAACAAATGTTAAGGGTTTCTCGATGATCAAAACAAATGTTAAGGGTTTCTCGATGATCAAGTTTGCAGATGACTGCACTTGGTACCATCATAATCTCCCCAGAAGACAACATGGTCCTCCAGGATGGCCTTTTCCAAATGAATAGCTGATGATAAAACAATAGCCTAAATGTCACAAAAATGCATAGTAGTATTCTTGGGAGGCATGGCATCATTGTAATTATCAAACTGACAAAAGAAGACTCGCCTAGTAGTTAGGAACTTTGGAGCCTACGTAGACAAAGGACTGTCCCTCAGTCATCATGTATCTACTGTTGTAAAGAATTCCTTCTTCATTGTGTAACATATCAATAAGGGTATATCATCCAGGCAAGGGATGTGATCATCCCATTGTATACAGCACTTATTAGGCTGATCATTGAGTATACTGTCCCTATATGTACCTTTCAAAACACTGGGCATAAATTACATGACCACAACACTTTCTCCCCAAAGAAAATCAAAAGTCTAAATTATAAAAGCTGCACTGTCTTAAAGCTTTGTCTCTCTTCTCTGTATCTTACATGTTACTGAGAGTTCATCTCTGTCTCTCTTACGCAGCCTCACCTATCCACTTTATTTTAGACCTACTGCATATCCAAACCTCAAATAGTGGCATAAACACCTGCAGAAGAGATCTTAATCTCTTCTACTACATACATAGAATATGTTGAATGGACAGATATGTATCACAGAGAATGCCACTGGAATTGCCTTCATCTCCCCTAAAAAGGCAAAGTAAAACTTTTATTCCATTCAGGTGTAATCCGGATTAAATGAAGAGAAACCACATATTCCCAATGGTTTAGCACGTCTGTCCCTTATGGATAGGGGTGACATATAAATGTCTTCACCACCCCTGGGCTATTCATACCTTAAATTACAAGGGCTCTGGGTATTCATACTTAATAAAAGAATAATAAACATCCTGGGAATGCATGGCGAGGTTTCAAAATATCCTCATGTAGCTATAGTTTAGTGAGTACCTATGAACTAATCCTGACAGTGAGTGTCCCTGTTGCAGGACACTCACACATGCACACACACGCGCACACACACACACACGCACACGCGCACACACACACACACACACACACACACACACACACACACACGCACACACGCACACACACACACACACGCACACACACACGCACACACGCACACACACACACACACACACACACACACACGCATGCACACGCACATGCACACACGCACACACTCCCATAAGCAAATACACAACATACACATTTATAGGAAATTTATAGGATAATCCATGCAGACACCAGCAGGAAATATCAACGCCACACAGAAAGTACTAAAGCCAAGAAACAAAATAAAGAATGTAATGGTTTAAGGCACTTCTGTTACTGCTATGCCATTATGCCTGCCCTACCCATGGTGTATACATATCTGTTTGTTTGCATATCTATCTGTCTTCTTTTAAAACTGATTTTTATCATATTTTTGAATCATACTGCTTGCTTATGGATCTTGTAGTGTATTCATTTTTGAAAGACTGAGAAAAACCAGGAACCAATACCTCCAAAAACAAACGTGGGAAGAAAGCACAATAGCCGAGGTAGAAGTGCTGTATCGTGTATTGTGTTGCTGCCGTACTTCAAAAAAAAATTCCAAGGTCCATAAACGCTCAAACAGAATTTATTGAAATAAATAAAATACAATACAGACGTGTTTATTTGTATTTTATTTATTTCAATAAATTCTGTTTGAGCGTTTATGGACCTTGGAATTCTTTTTTGAAGTACGGCAGCAACACAATACACGATACAGCACTTCTACCTCGGCTATTGTGCTTTCTTCCCACGTGTATTCATTTTTGTTTAAAAATAACATAACATCTGTATGCAAAGTCCATATGATTTGTTCCTACTAACATCAACTGAAATGAATCCTTGTCAATCAGATCTTTACTCTGTTTAGCAAACAATAAAGAATGTATGTATTTATATATGTATAGTGTATATATTTATATATGTATCTATGTCAAAATAATGAATTACCATAATGTCAAGTTGCAAAATGGTGAGATTGAGACAAAAGTTTACATTCACGAACTTCCAGATTGCCTTAAGTTTCCACTGCAAAAGAAGACAGTTGGCTAATGTGGTAAACTTTGCCCTTTTCTCAACTGTAGTGCGATCTTGCAGTTGGTATATTTAGTTGAGGAGGTGTGGGGGTGTACCCACACACATGTGGGGGGAAAAGCCCCCCCCACTTGGATATGTTTTATTTGCTTCAGTTTTTTTTTTTTTGTTTTGTTTGCCAATTGTTTATTTATCAGGGAAAAATTTGCAATGATCTGGATGTTCATGAATATTAACTTTTGTTAAAATAATGAATTACCATAACGTCAAGTTGCAAAACGTTGAGGTGAAAACAATGAAAGTTTACATGCACGAACTTCTAGATCATCTTAAGTTTTCGCCGTGAAAGAAGACAGTTGGCCAGTGTGGTGAACTTTGCCCTTTTCTCCACTGTAGTGCGATCTTGGAGTTGGTATATTTAGTTGGGGGGGGGGGTGTAGCCACCACATGAGGGGTGAGACAAAAACCCCCACTTGGGTGGGTTTTATTTGTTTTTTTTTTTTAAGTTTTGTTGGCCAATTGTTTATTTACCAGAGGAAAATTTATGATGATCCAGATGTTCGTGAATATAACCTTTTGTCATTTCCAAACTTTCGTCATTTCCATCTTGCAACTCAGCATTATGGCAATTTGTTATTTTGATATAGACCCATATATATATATATATATATATATATATATATATATATATATATGTGTGTGTGTGTGTGTGTGTATGTAGATATAAGTTGTTGTTGCGTCTTTCGGCTTTTCCCAGTTAGGGGTCACCACAGCGGAACTCTGGTCCGCTAATGATTGGTTGTAGATTTTTACGTGCTGAGTTGCCAGCTCTGACGCACAACCTTCAACGAAGGTACGCCCATTCATGCATGTCTCCCCACAGAAGACGTTCTTATAGGTTCATAGATTAGTACTAAGCTAACTGCCCTTGCGAGCCATTTTAAGCCTAGCCAATTATCCCTTGTGAGACTCAAAGCCTGCACCTTGTGCTTGCAAGGCAAACACCTTAACCATTAGGCCACCCTCTGAATCCCCAAATCTAAACTAGTCTGCCAAGACCAGGTCTCTGCCATCCCTTAAATTAATTATTTCCTTATCCAAAACCACAAACAAAAACTTTAAATTAGTGCAACTTTGTGTATGCTTTTTCTTTTTAAGTCCACCCACTAATGCTGTATTCATGTTTACATATTAGTAAAAACCAAAAAAAAAGCCAAGCTAGAACTTCCAATGAGTGACCAATGAAACCTCCTGTAACATTTGAAGTCATTTTAATGGACAATTTCAGGTCAATAAAGCCAAACCCATCTAGCTATGGATATACAGATTTCAGCCTTGTTATGACTTCATCAGCATAGCACAAGCAGAGCACTTCTAGCTGAGAATCGAACAGGACAATGTCTTACTATGAGGCGACAATGCTACGCAGCACCATATATGTAGATATACATATATATCTATATGTGTATGTGTGTGTAGATATAGAAAGTGACAGACAGATATCGATATATGGTGAGGACATATATAGCTGTACAGAATATTTATGAATATATACACATCAAAATGTAGATGCACAATACTGGCACCAAAATTCAGACAGTTTGTAATGTAGACACATCTGGGTCTCCAGCTCTAACTCAACCTTCTTCCTTGGACTCTTTCCTTATCTCAAGAGCATTATACAAGACTTCTGTATAACAAAGTTTGCAGACAACTGCAAATTGTGGGTTGCTGTGAAGTTACCTTCTGACACCCAAATCATCCAGGATGAACCAAAATGGGCTCAAATAACCACTAAAAAGTACAGATAATTACTTTTGGAAGACATATCCCTCCACTCTTCATACTGTATAGACAGAGCAGCACAACAAACAGAAAGTGTGGTCAGGTACCTAGGAACTTGGGGTGATAATTTTCTTTCTTTTGACCATCCTATGGCAATGGCTGCCACAAAATCATTTTACTTAGCACAACTAATTGCAAAAGGAATATAATCAAGGTCTAAAAAGGTAATAACTTCCTTATGCTCAACAATGATCAGAGAAATTATTGAGTGTAGTGCCCCCTTCAAGATGTGTCTCAGTAAATATGTCAAACAATTATAACGAATCCAAAAGGTTTCCATCTAAAAATGTCATGTGTCTAAAATCACTGTGCTATTTAGAGAAGCTAGAACCTCTATCCCTTTATTTAGTGTCTTATAGGTAAACATTTGAAATGCTGAGAACCGCTAGAATCAGTCCCAAAATGCATAGGCTGAATGTACGAAAGATGGAAATTGTAATATACCAAGTACAGGATGTCATTTCTTAGAATATTCCATTTTATCCAAGGTATGGTGATCTTGGAGATGGTGTATATAAGTTTAGGGTGGGGAGGGTGAAGGGGGCTTGCTCCCCCACACAAAATAAAGTTTTAAGGAGAACAGCGATTTTTAAGATTCACTCTTCTCCCATGTTATCTGTCTTTTTTAGGCTTTTTAAAACTTGATGTTCTGAGTGCAGATATTTGAAAATAGGGGGCCATCTTAAAGACTTTTCACAGTAGATTACCTTACACAGTGTGCCACTAGAAATCCAGTTTTCCTAGACCACCTATATTTCTGCAAATCTATTTGCTCTACCAATAAGAAGTCTAAGGATCTAAATTTTTAGCAACAGATAAATAAAACTTAGGGGATGGCATCTTCTAAACCTCTGGAATAAACCTCCTGTGCATGTTAAGCATTGTTTAATGTCATCCGTCGTCCTTTAAACATAGCCTAGATAACTGAATGAGTTTTCACATATGTACTCCAGCATTGACTGGTGTGGCTCTCCTGGAAAAAGAAGGTATGGCATGAAGTAGGGTGTTATCATAAGAATCAAATCTAGAAAATTCATGAAAAAAATGTGTTGATAAATTGTATTAATGTTGTTATAATAAATAATTCTGCACACATTTTAATAGGATCTTGCAATTGTGTATTTATTTGAAGGTAGATAATATAAATAATTAAAAGTACCTTCAGATTTAATTCTGCTCTTATAAAATGGTGTATAGATTATACTGGATGTGTTGTACAGATACGGATATCTTTTAGATCCAATGAAGTTTGAAGCGCTTAGTTATTTAATACAGTGTATTTTTCAATAAAGAAATATTGATTTCTAAACAAATTACAAGTACTTGATTACATCAATGTCTCCACACTGAGCGTATCTGCAATTTGTGGTTCTTTTTTCTTGATATGAAGGAGTTTCAGCCAGCAATTTCATACCAGTTTTCCCTGTGGTTTAATACTAGACGTGTTTGATTACTTCAAAGTCTGAACTGAACTAGTCTATGGTTCTGCTTTTTTTTCCCTTGATTTCAAGTATTTTCAGTCAGGAACTTTATTCCTCACAAAGTGCCAGTTTTATCTTTGGTTTAATATTTTTCCTTATTGGAAGGGGACATTTTACTTACAATGCTGGAAAACTATTGCATCTCTCTCCAAGGATCTAATACTAGATATGCATATATGTCACAAAAATAGACGCAAGTTGAAATGAATTAGAAACACAATAGAACACAGTAGAAAGGTAGAGATGAACCTTATGGGGAAATCAATAAAAGCATCTTTAGTATTTATTCTTTACGCTATAGTTATTGAAGAATGTTGCCTTTTGTTTTAGTTTTAAATAAAAAAAAATCTTTTTTTTAACTAGACCAGTATTTTGTTCTGGACACTTTGCATCAGGATTGGTATAAACACTTTAGTGTTTAATTTAGGGAATTGAACACCTGATCTGTATTGCATTCCAACAGTGTTGTACTTTAATACCATAATTTGCAAAGCATGACATCAACCCCTACATGTATCTATTTTTTATTATATTAGCTATTTACATTTGTTTATTGGGAAAGATTTTCGAAGCAGTGGATTTTTGTTTTCTAACAGGACTTTTGCTGTGGTGAGCCTACCAGTGTTCTTTTCCACACTTATTGGGAAAGATCCATAGCTCATACCCTTGGTTTTCTGACATGGGTTTGCAACCATTTGCACCACGCTTGAATTGTGACACTCTCACTTCTTAGCCTCACACAGTATTATGTTCTCAGAAAACTTCCCTTAACTTGAATGTAGATCTTTTCCTAAATAAAACATCTTAAAATCTGTGTCTCAAATAAAGAGTGAGGTATAGATTTGAAAGTGTTGCACAATGTTATCTTGCAATGTAGGTAAGTAATGGGTTCCATGCATGTCATCTTCCAGTATTCACACAGTATTTTGACAGTTACAGAGTTTTCTTTTAAATTGTATACAGACACAAAATGTATTGATTTTGAAGAACAAGTGGGGCTTATCAGGGCAGTTTGTCATTGTTATGACTTCTGCAGCTGTACGTTGTTCTATACTTGGAATGCTAGCATCAGTTAAATGTAACATCCATTTACTGCTAAGCGGAATATCTCTGCCCACGACAACTGCACTACAACTACTAAACATAGTATTGATAATTATCTTGTCAACTTGTTATGCAAGAGATCTGCTGCTTAAAACATTCAGAACCAAATAATTTCTAGTGTTCAGAAATGTGTTCTTGTAGAATACCCAAATTAAATTGATTCAGTCCCTCTGTTAATAATGCATCTGATAAAATCTCATGCACAGTAGGTGCCATGATTTATTTTTTAATTAAGTTATGTGTTAAGTATCCCTCTGCCATTGCACCTACAGTATCATAATCCTTCTATTTCATGTGATGAGCATTCCATATTATGTTTGTGTTGACCCATTCAATACAATGTTTACTGCTTATAAGATATTCTAAATCTGCAGTTATCTATAATTGTATGATATGTTAAATAGGTTCACAGAAACTCCTGTAGTACTGAGCTCTCCATACTCTGGGAGAGACATGTTGGTTGAAGTCGATATTGGTACTTCTATTCATTATAGTGTAGGTTGTTTGTTTGCCTATTTAGTACTTTGTTTATGTTAATATTCTCTATAAATATAATTTGTTTTACTTAGGTGAAATTGTCAATTTTTTAACATTGAAAGTAGTTGACAGAATGTTCATTTTATTATACTTATCTGGTGAAACGAAACAACCTTTAATGGTATCTTTCTATATTTTGTAGATTTTGATCAGTGTAAATCTTTAGAAGCCTAGAGATGCATTTCCTTGAATTTTTTAGCCATTGTAATTTAAATATAAATAACCCTGAGCCTGGCAGAATATTTACATGTTACCACTATCCTTAAGGACAAGAGTGTTAACCCAGGGGTGAATTTTCAGTTTCCCATCCATTCATTCAGATTACATTTGAATAGAGTAAGGAAAGTGCTTTGCTTTATGTGAAAAGAAAAACAAATTCAAAGAAGCTGTATTCTCTGTGATACAAATCTATTCATCAAACATGTTAATTGTATAAAATATTAAGTTCTGCTCACACAGTGTTCATGTTACCACTGGACGTGCAGAAATGCAGTAGATCTGAGAGGACAGAGTCTGTTAAGGTTCTGTATGTGAAGTTTCTTGGTGAGAAAGCCCTTTGGTCATTCAAGTTCTGTTACGTGTTTGGACATATACATACTGAAGGGAGCATTGTATTGAATAATTTGCCCAATAAATGCCAAATACAGTGGAATGACCACATCCCTAGACCTACAAGACATACCCTTACTAATAAGCTGCACAATGAAAAAGGGCTTTCTTGCACTACTAGATACATGATGATTAAATGACAGTTTGTTATCCATAATGGGTATCAGGTGCATAATTACTGGATTGATTTTCAGGGGTGTGCTGTCCATTTTATAGTTACATGGGGTGTTATGTTTCCTGAAGGAGACTGATGGCCATTTTTTTTTATTTTTGTAATTTAGTTTTAATCTGTGGTGATGACACCAGGTATTTGTTTGGGAATTACACTCTAGGATAAATCTTGATGTCCTCTAGAGAGTTTATGGTGTCACCATGTTCGCTGTCATTTGCAGACTTGTTCAGCCAAAAATCTTTAACAGTATTTTTGACCTCCAAAAAGAAAATGACAAAGAGGAGTGGCCTAAGTGCTGAGCCCCCGGGCGCACCACTATTGACAGGTCATTTACAGGAGGTAGAGTCATCTACCGTAATTTTTTGGGTTCTATTTCTGAGACAATCTGATATCCAGTGAGTTATATGGGGATTAACATCTACTTGTGAAAGTTTGTCAACAACAGTGTTGGATGGTGTCGAACACCTCAAGTTTTAACTTTTGGTATTTAGGCCCTGCATCTGAGCAGGTTTCTGTTTATTTGTACTGAGCTGAACTGAGGTGGGCTATCAGCCACAACTCTAAGCTGAGATACCATATGACTAGAGGGTTCTGAGCTTCTAAAAAAACATAACGTCAGGTTTTTTTTTGCTTCTTTATACTATTCACTGCATATTGCCTGCTGTGTACTTTTTTACTGTATTTATTAATGGTGCACTAAACTACACTATAATACTACAACTGTCTGCTACACTGTGCTTGTAAAATCAAATGTTATTGCTGTTTTCACTGTTCAGTAAGATTTCTTATTGTTTCCACTGTTTAAGTATTTACTGATATTTTTTCACTGTTTCATAGCTATGTGTTTTGCCTGCACTGTTTTTCCCACCAAGCAGTACTTAAATAACTGATCTGTTCGCTGTTTAAATCATTCTTTACAGCCTCCTAGCTCATGTTCAGCTGTTTTAAAAATTATTTTCAGTGTCACAGTGCTATTTTCTTTGCCGTGTTGAATATTCTCTAGTGTTTCCCACAGAAACTAGGGTAGCTAGCAGCTGTAGCATAGTCCAGATCCAGGCTTGCTGCTTCTGGAACTGTTTGTAGTGTTTTTTTTTTTTGTTCTGAACACACTTTACCAGGCCATCTTGGATTGGAAGGGGCCTATTTTCACTTTATCGAGAGAATTGTGTTTGATCGGCACCTAACATGATAAAGGGAGGCTCGTCTAGTATTGGATTAAGCATTCTCATTGGGGTTTTTTTGGATTTTTTTGGAGTGTTTTTCAATTTTTAGCTTTTGGTAATTAAGGCCTGCATCTGAGCAGGTTTCTGCTTGTTTACATATAGCACAGCACTACAAGCTACCACGCAACTGTGCACCAAACCAGACAGTTAAATTCAACAAATTTTCCCTTTAAACCCAGGCAGAAACATCCATTAACTGAGCTCCTCCAGGATCACCTCTGAAAAGCCACCCCTAGTGGCAACACTACCATTATGGACAGTTGGACTACCTCTATTTCTCCTGCCAATCTTGTTGACTAGGGTCTCTTGATGCAGTACAGCAATTGCCTCATGTACACAGACAACCCTCTACTAACAATACAGTCTAGTATAGAGTGTGAGAGATGTATTCACACCAAGAATCTAGAATCCATGCTCTCTCTCACTCAAAAAAGTAACAAGGAGAAGGTTGTCAACTCACCTACCACTACATATTCACATAGTACCACTACTCATACACATAGTGCGCAACAAACACGTAAATCCAAGTACATGAATGTTCTATCAAAAAACCTAATGAAACACCACAGACTTCCAAAACACAAGTCTTCTACAGCTAACACAGTCTCCACAGCACCCATGACACATAGTAACACCAGTCTCTCACCCACTAAGCCAGTGAGACGTAACACTCAAAAAACAAGTTTTCTTGTCATTGGAGACTCAGTAGGGAGACACATGGATGTCCCACTCACCAGGTTGGACAAGGAGAAATTCACAGTCAGTTGCCTGTCCATTGCCAGAATTTGCCAAATCATGCATAAACTCAGGTCACTCAGCAACAAGTAGCGTTATAAGTCTATCATAGTTCATGTTGGTGTGAATGACCTCAGACGTACCTCACTGGCCTGTATGAAGAGAGACATGGTTGAGCTCTCTGAGTATGTGTCCCAGGCATGTATGTCCCTAGCCTTGAGCAGCATACTACCCTTACCTAGAATTATGTCACAGTATAAACAAAAAATGATTAATTTGAAAAATTGGGTTAGTTTCTGGTGTCATTCCAAGTGGGTCCAGTTCCTGTCTGCCTGGAAAGCCATGGTCGACAAACCTCGCTGCTTTGCCAAGGACGGTTTGCACCTGGCACCACTAGCCTTTCAGCTGCTGACAAAGGCTCTTGCCTCTCCCATAGTGCCTTTTTTAGGCAAAGTCTTGAAAACAACATTACTGATGTACCAATAACAAGTCCACCTGTTATCCAAAAGGATGTAGTTTAATGTTCCAACACAAACACAGTGAGATTGCATGGATTACATGGTTTTACTTTTGCTATCCTGGAGATAGTATCCATGGATATAAGAGGGGGCGATTGGAAAAATAAATTATTAACGGCAGAGTCCAAATGGCAATTCAAATTGAATGCCACGTTATTTCCAGGGCTTAATGAGAGTATCAGCATTAAGCCTGAATTAAGATATAGGGCTAGTATTTTATAAAGTATTTTATAATATATATTTTAGTGTGTAGAATAAGACATAAAAAAGTATATATATTTTCATCTTTGTATTACACATTTCCATACATTTCAATTTTTACAAAATATGTAATCATTTTTTTTAAATATTTTCAATATTTTTAACGTATTTGAGTATATTTAACATATTTAATCCAGCTGTAGGTTTTTGAGTGTATTACTAATTAATTAATTTATTCTGATTAGTGTCTTAGTCACATGATTTGTTCACATATATAAAATGCTTATGGACAATGTTTTATTAGATCTGTTGAAGTCCTGGTGATGAAAGCGCTTATCTCACTGTGTTTGTGTTGGAACATTAAACTACATCCTTTTGGATAACAGGTGGACTTGTTATTGGTACTACAGCAGTTTGGTTGTTGTTTTTTGGTTTTGCTTTGCTGCTGGCGGTTTGCTATGTTTTAACATTACTGATGTGAAATTAACCAGTTAGAACAAAATAAGGGTCATGCTGCTAAATGCTAGGAGTGTAAACCAAAAACTGCACTCCTTGGAAGCATTTCTATCACTAGAAGATGTAGATGTTTGTGCAGTCACAGAAACCTAGTTTAAGGCCATAGAGAGTACCTTGCTTCTGTAAGGCTACCATACCTTCCACACTTTTGGACTGCAAAAGGAACATGTGAAAACCAAAGGAGGCCATGTTTCAATCTATATTAGAGATAAATTCACCTCACATCTACTTATACTGGACAAGTCCATGGAGTTACTCCAAGTAACGGTTACAGTGGGTAAGACCCCCATTCAATCCTAGCCAGTTAAAGATGCCCCTCCATGGGTAACAACACCCATGAAGCCTACTTAACCAAACTGAAGATGATCCAAATTTTACAGAACACACTGGTTATGGGGGATTTCAATTATCCCACCATCAACTGGGAAACCTACTGTAGTGCCAACTCACTAGCACAAATATTCCTTTACTTTGTGAATTCAAATTCCCTGAAGCAAATTGCCCATAGCCCAACAAGAGGAACAAAGATTCTAGATCTGGTCCTCACCAAAATGTCAAACAGATGCACTGCTGCAAATCTTGGACCCTTATTAGTTAAAACTGACCACAGATCAGTCACTTTCAAACTAACACCAGAACTCACAAAGGGTGAAATCAGACTAAAAAAAATCACCAAGGCAAACTATACTCTCCTAGGTGAAGTATAAATGCATTCCAAGCTTCACCTCAAGCAGAAAGTGATAACTATGCTGAAGCTTACACTAAAGCCCTGTACAATCACTTGCATAAGTGTATAAACTCAGCGAGATAGAATCAAAGCCAGAGCCCCAAGTAAAATCAAGCTGCCATTGTGGACTTCCAGCAAAAACAAACTCTACAATAAATGCAAAACGTTGCTGTTCAAGAAAACAAAGCCAAGGACCCAACAATGGAACAATTTTACCCCGGGAATCGTCTCTGTGTCACTGCTGGACAGAGGCACAACAAACTAATGGGTACAGTATTTTTTCATATAAGGGGTGGCGTAAGCCACAAAACTTTGGGCTAGGCTTATAAATGCCTTAGGGCAGATAGCCTAGTATAAACCTATGAACCTATGAACCTATCACCCTCCTCAGCCTTAAAAGGCAAATAAGACAACTTGTCAAATCATCCAAGAGCTCCTTTGAGAGAAACCTAGCAAATACTGCCAAGGATAATCAAAAGGGAGGGAAGTGGTGGCCAACGGTATCACACACAAAAACCCAACAGAGATAGTGAACCCTTTAGGGGATAGGTTTGGTGAAAATTTCACTCCCTTATCCCCTCCTAACATAGAACAAGCCATTCCCCAACCCCTTACATATCTGAAGAGCAAGTTGGCAAAGCTCTGTCCAAGGCAAAGAACATGGCCTCTATGGGACCAGATGACATATCAGGCTGTCTTCTAAACAGACTAAAACATGAACTAGCATCACCACTAAGTACCCTTCTCAATCATAGCCTAAACACAGGGGTTGTTATTACAGAATGGAGAACAGCTACATTTATTCCCCTTCACAAAGGTGGCCTAGCAACAGAACCTGAGAATTACAGACCCATAAGCCTGACCAGCCTCATCTGTAAGGCCATGGAATGTATTGTTATGGACCTCATAAATAAAGACATAAGTGAACTCCAAAGCCTGAATCCTACCCAGTTCGACTTTATGATGGACAGATCCTGCCTTTTAAATCTGGTGTAGACACACAGTAGAGTGTCTGAAAGGGGCATGCACAAATGTTGAAGAAGTCACCAGTGTAACTTTATTTTAGAAGGAGGAGTAGTAAGAATAGGTACTGGTCAGTATACTAAAACCAATATCAAAGGTTATTGTTTTACTTCTGGGGTGGTTTACATGGCAGTGTGCCAAGTATGTCAAACATTCTATATTGGTAACACCAAGGGGCCATTTAGAAAGAAAATTTACCAAAACCAGTATGATATTTCAAGGCTTGATGAAAAGAATTCACTTGCAAAACATGTTAAAAACCACCCAGAACATTATTTTAAATACATGGCTACGAAAAAGTTGAAATGGGTCCAAGAGGGAGACACTTTGATGTATTTTTGCAGTATATAGAGCTAAAGTGGCAAATAAAGTACAATGCTAGTATACGCCCTGAACTCAATGATGTGATTTCTATTAGTTGTGTTTTAAAAATGAACGCTGACTTTGCTTTTTAAAGTATTTTTTTGTTTAAAGTTTTCTAACTCAAGCATTGTGTATGTTCTGTAGTAGGTTTAAAAACAATATATGCACTGTGTTTTCAAGACAGGCTGGGTTGAAGCTGATTGATTCATTGAGAACATGTGACTTTTTTATTTTATTATACAAGTAGAGAAAGTAGAGTTTTTTTTTTTCATTCATTGTGAAGAAGTAATTTATACCATTGACAAAAGTTTTAAAGTGTGTTTTAATAAAGAGGATCCGTTGTCCTAACATTTGTCTTGGTTCGTTTTTCTACTTTTCCTGGTTTGGAATGTGTTCAAGTTCAGGTTAAAACTAAAGGGTTCTGGCTGATCAAGTTTGCAGACAACTACAAACTAGGTGTAATCATTGAATCCCCAGCTTATGTCAGTATACTCCAGGATGTTCTGACACAGACCAACGACTGGTGTGTTAGTCACAGTCTCAAACTGAATGCAAAGAAATACATCATCATTTCCTTTAGCACAAACAATGTCTCTTCACACTATCAAATCAATAACCATACCCTAAGTACCCATGAAGTGGTAAGGGACCTGGGATCACAGGTTGACTGCGACCTTAACTTCAACCACCATGTGTCTACTGTTGTAAGGAAAGCTGTCCACACAGCTCACTTGATTAGTAGGACTTTTTAAATCCTGTCCTGAGCATCCACAGCTCCTCTGTAATGGTCCTGCAGTTTAGGCTGCTTGTTTTCACCTCCTGTAATCCATCCCAGGTGCTCCCTCCCTGCTTTAAATGCAAAAGGAATACCTCCGGCCATCACCTGAAGACACCCTGAATTGGCCAGTTTGCCTGGTACTTAGAAAAATACTACTGAGAAGACCCCCCCCAACAAGATTGTGTAAATTAATCCATCCCGGGTGCTCCCTCCCTGCTTTAAACGCAAAAGAAATACCTCTGGCCATCAACTGAAGACACCCTGAATTGGCAAACTCGCCTGGTACTTAGAAAAATACTACTGAGAATACCCCCCCAACAAGATTGGGTAAATTAATCCATCTCGGATGCTCACTCCCTGCTTTAAACGCAAAAGGAATACCTCCGGCCATCACCTGAAGACACCCTGAATTGGCCAGCTTACCTGGTACTTAGAAAAACACTACTGAGAAGACCCACCCCAACAAGATTGTGGAAATGTATGTTGCTTAACACTACTTAAATGTAGACTTGATGTAAATGCCTTTAATTGCCCTCTCCCCCTCCTGTTATCACTACCCTAGTATATATTTAAACCTAAGACTGGTCCAACTATCCCTGCTGTTTGCTGTCTCCTTCTACTATTAGATGGCAACATCTACCAATATAAATCCTAGATATTCTTTATAATCCCAACAAGTTTTAGTTTTTCACAATTATTTTATTTTATTTTATTCCAGTTTGGAGACCGGGGAGGTCCACTGGGCTCGAGAGCCCGTTTTCAATGGAGGCCCGGGGAGAAAAGCTCCACAAAGTAACATCACATATTGAATTACCACGATACAAAGTTACATAACATATTGAAATAACAAAGAAAAATCATTTGCATTACAGTCAATATGTATTCTTACAAAACACAGCAGGTAGAATAGCAGACAAATTGGTATCATTCACTAAGCAACTAAGATATTAAAGAAAAATATATCCAGGAAGGATGAGAGGCATAGAGCATGAGGCTGGGTGCAGATATTGATTACAATTAATAGTCTAGGTCTATGAGAGAGGTTAGAAAGTTAAGGAGGTTAGCCAGGAGAGAAGGAGGAGGGGAGCTTGGGAGGTATGGGGTGAAGAGTACAGTTACATTTTCTGTGAAGAAACTGGTAGGAGTGAAGTTGTCTTTTGAAGGTGTGTAGGTTTTCACAGGTCCTCAATGTAGAGGGCAGGGCATTCCATTTTTTAGCTACGGCAAAGGAGAGTAAAAGCTGACCAGCTGGGCGCTTAGGTTTTTGGATGGAAATAAGGTTTTGATGAGTGGATCTAAGGGGACTGGGGGGCTATATGGTTGGAGGATATTAGATAATGCGGGGCAGCTGGTGGGTTGAAATAGTAATTTGTGGGCTGAGACAATTTGGAGGAAGTCTAGTTGATTGGGGAGTTCAAGCCAGTTTAAAGTTTGTAGGGAGGAGCAGTGATGAGAGAAGGAGTTTGCTTCTTAGTGAATCTGGAGATTTTATTGGTTATGAGTGAATATCCTTAGACTCTAAATATCTTGTCCCCCCTGCTAAACCACCCTCTGTAAAGGCAGCCTTCTTTTTCTGGCTGAAAATATTTAGCTCATACCTTCCATCTACATACTTTAAACTGCTCTTTGCTGATACTTTTTCTGCCATAATCACCTCTATTGAGCCCTCCACCCTCCTGGAACTGTTCTTCCTACCAACTTTCCACCCCTTTAGTCCCTCCTACCTTGTACACCTCTAGTCCAACCACCTTTCCTCAACCTAACCCCTCCCCCATAGCTAGTTTCCTCCTGGAGTTTACTTATATCTCCCACAGACTGTGGTGCCATTTTTAAATCCTGTCCTGAGAATACACAGCTCCTCTGTGCTGGTCCTGTGGTTTAGGCTGCTTGTTTTTGCCTCCCAGTAGGTCTTTTCAGCATATCTGTCTATCATTTGCAAGCCTCTAAGCAACTATTGTGCTAAACTCTGTGTTTTTACTTGTAACTGTGTTTTAGGGTTATAGACAGCCTTGTGTTGATGGCTATCACTCCAATGCAATGTTTGTAACTGCATTGTATGGTTATTGTTGGCCTTGTGCTGACAGCTTCATTTATCTGTGACCTACATGTGTTTTTGACCTCTGCAAGCTGGTTTTGGGATGAGTTGGGCTCTTTTCTACACTGACTAATGCTGCATTAATTTTGTATGGGTGCAAGGGGCTTGATTAAATACTTCTGGCTTGTCACGACCAGAAACCTGGTGTAATGATGCCCTGTTAAAAGGACGCCAACCAAAGTGCATCGCTGAATGCCAGATAGCCTCTTAAGGTGGAATAACAATCCCTCTTCAAGTCTACCACTTAAAATCAGGTTTAGCATCCATTTTTCTTTCCATTTGTAACTTTAAGGTCTCTGCACAGCCTCTACACAGTTTTGGGGACCATTTTGCCCTATATACTGTACTGTTTGACTGCTTGCTGTGTACTGTGTCATTTGCCCTTTGCTTAGGTTAATTACCAGCTTAGCATCTGTAAGCTGCTTTTTGGGATGAATGGGTCTCTCTTTATGTTGTTGCCAGCTGCATTACTTTAGTATACAGGGCTCGACTGTTGCACTTTGCTGGCCTAGTCTGCTCTCCAGATGTCCTATTAAAAGGATGCCGATGAACATATATCATTGAAGGCCTTTATTTCTCTTTCAAGGTGGATCAATGGTCCTACTAGAGCATTTAGCTTAATTACTGGCTTAGCAGATTTTCCGTTTGTCTCAATAAGGGCACCACATGGCTTTTATATTGTTCTCAAAACTGTTTTGAAAACTGTTCAGCACAAGTTATTGCACAGCATGAACATATCATAGTTTACTGTTAGTCAGTTGAGTACATATGTTGCACTGTTTAGAGATTTTATAGTATTACTTTATCATTTACCCCTTGCTTTCTACTGCTTATATTTGGCTCTACTGCTGTATAATCCTGTCCTCTCAAACGGACTAGGGTTACTGATAGCATGCTGAACTGCTGAATTAATGTTTTGTTCTATTTAATGGAGCCTATATTGCCTAACTTGTATTGTTCATAGCATAATGTCTGCTGCTTTCCATTGTTAATCCCCTAAACCTAATCTTCCTCTACATACTTGCTCTAGCCTCATCTAACCATAGCCTCTCTCTACTACTGTGCTTTGTTACACCCTCCTTTCTTCTCTAAACATCCCTTACCTTCTACCTTCCCCTCTACATCTGCAATATTAACTAACTCAGTGTTGTCTCCCTCTTCTCTACAGTAATCCATCCTGGGTGCTCCATCCCTGCTTTAAACACAAAAGGAATACCTCCGGCCATCACCTGAAGACACCCTAAATTGGCCAGCTTGCTTGGTACTTAGAAAAATACTACTGAGAACACCCCCCCGACAAGATTGTGTCAATGTATGTTGCTTAACACTAATTAAATGTAGACTTGATGTACTATCTATAGAGTTAATCTGCCCTCCTGTGTGTGCGCTTTCTAGCAGCCTACTGCAGACCGTTTGCCCTCTCCTCCTCCTGTTATCACTACCATAGAATATATTTAAACCTAAGACTGGTCCACCTATCCCTGCTGTTTGCTATCTCCTTCTACCATTAGGTGGCAGCATCTACCAATATAAATCCTAGATATTCTTTATAATCCCAACAAGTTTTAGTTTTTCACAAACAGTTGATTATGAGTTAATATCCTTAGACTGTAAATATCTTCCCCACCACGCTAAACCACCCTCTGTAAAGGCAGCCTTCTTTTTCTGGCTGGAAATATTTAGCTCATACCTTCCAACTACAGCCTTTAAACTGCTCTTTGCTAATACTTTTTCTACCATACTCACCTCTAGTGTTCTTTCCCGCTCCGTTTGCCCTACGGGCTCACTCTGCTCCCTCACCCTGCCCCCATTTCCCACCCGCCCTCAGTACTCAAAGCTTTATTCCTATCTTACCCCACCCTCTCAGCCTAATTACCCAATACCAACTCCCCCCTCATTACTCCTCCTACCTATAGTCACCCTTCTTAAAATCTGTAATCTGTACTCCACCCAATAATTATAGTCCCCTCCTCTTTCATTAAATCTCTAAAATATCTCCATCATAGGTTCATAGATTAGTACTAGGCTAACTGCCCTTGCGAGCCATTTTAAGCCTAGCCAATTATCCATTATGAGACTCAAACCCTGCAACTTGTGTTTGTAAGGCAAACACCTTAACCATTAGACCATCCTCTTAACCCTCACTTTTTAAACCCTTTCTTCTTCATAGCCTTCTCTATTTTCCTAACCACTCATACCACTCTCTCTTTGCTCCAACATGCTCTCCTCAAGTTATCACACCCTCCAGTCCCCCAGCCTCCTCTTTCTGTTCCTACTTCCCTTATACTATGCTACCTCATATTCCACCTATGCTTGTCCAATACCACCTACAAAGACAACTACCATACAAACCCACTTTCCCCTTACTCTTGCTCCCATTTCTACTCTATCTCATCTTCTCTCATTCAGCTCAACCCTCTGCACCTAATCCACCCTAAACTCTTCTCTAAAGTCAAGATACTGCCACCTGCTCCAATCTACAATCTACCAAAATTCATGCCTGGCAGACCAATATGGCTAAAGGATATCTCCTTCAACAACCTAGTCCAAGCTGGTGATATCCATCCTACCCTGGTCCTACATCCTTTATTAACAACACTCATCCCTTACCCGCTTCCTCCTATCTCAACACCCTAAAGATTTTTACAATTAATGCACAAAGTATAAACAACAAAGTACACCAATTTCAAGCTTGGTTAAGCCATAACCAACCAGATATCTTAGCCATCTCTGAAACCTGGCTCAAGCCCTTTATCTCTGACTCTGAGTTTCTGCCCCCAGGATTTCATTGTTTCAGAAATAACCAACTAAATAAAAAAGGTGGAGGCACTGCCCTAGTCTACTCCCACCTTCTTACCTTAATTCCCCTCCAAATTCCAATTCCTCAATTACAGAATACTGAACTAACTGCTGGAATTCTAAAACTAAATAAACATAAAAATATCTGCATCATTGCCCTATATATCACCTGGTAACAATATCTCTACACTCGAAAATATTCGCCTATGGGCCTCTACTGAAATTAACTATGAAACTTATATCCTTGGTGATGTGAATATTGACTGGAATAAAATCAATTGCCCCTCTCCCTCCCTATCCATTAACCTCTATAACTTCACTCAAATAATCCTCTCCATCACTCGACCTAACAAAATAAACCCTCCCGGATCCACTATAGATTGGATCCTAGTCTCAGATCCCAATAAAATAACCAGTTCTGGCACAATTCCTGATACTTTTAGCGACCACCTCCCAGCCTTCATGCATCCCTCAACTAGTTCCTCCCCACACCAGCATCAGTACATTCAAACTCGTAACTTCAGTAGCTTCAACCCAACTACGCTCTCAAATACTTTCAAACAAATGAACTGGCAAATTCTAAACATCCTTCCTCTTGACAAGGTTATAGAATACTACAACTCTGTCTTCCTTGATACTTTAAACTCACTAGCCCCACTAAGAAATAAAAGGATAAAAACTAAAACTGCTTCTTGGCTATCCAAAGAGACAAAACAGATTATGCACCACAGAGACAAACTATGGAAGCTTTACCAAAACAATTAACTGGACAATGCCTTGCTCCAATATAAACAGCTCTGCAACCATGCAAAATGACTAATCACCAAAGACAAAAAATCCTACTTCCTATTATATCAAACTTTAGTCCAGTAACAATAAACTCCCCCCCAAACATTCTGGAAAGTAAGTGAGTAAACTCACTCCTCAATCCAGGCTCCAAGAATAATCCCTGTCCTGATCCAGGTAAATCTGATCTCGAACTAGGCTCTGAATTTAACTCATTTTTCATAGACACTATTACTATCCTCAATAAGACATTTGCCAGTAATAACCCAAATGCTCTATACTCTCCCCCTTCTAACTCACCTCATCTGTTTGAACTCAAACCCATCTCAACTAACTTTATAAAAATCTTTTGCCCAAACTTAAACCTTGCTCTAACGCTCCTGACAATATTCCCTCTTCCTTCATAAAATGTGTGCTGATGGCATTGCACTCCCAATCAGCATCATTATCAACCAATCCACAAAAGAATCATACATCCCCAAACTCTGCCGCTCAGCTTATATTCTTCCTCTTCATAAAGGAGGCAAAAATGCCAGCATATGAAACTTTCGCCCGATTGCTTTGCTCTCACCAATCTCCAAAATCCTAGAAAAATGCATCCACGTCCAACTTATGCCTTCCCTGACCCAAAACAATCTTCTCACTCCTACCCAGTATGGCTTCCGTCCAGGCCATAGCACAATAACCGCTCTACTCTCTTTCCTAGAAACTGTCAATCAAGCCCGAGATTCAGGCCACTTAGTTTCTACTGTTTTATTCGATCTGTCTAAAGCCTTTGATACTGTTTCCCACAAGCACCTTCTCTGTCATCTCTCAAACCTTAATCTCTCAGATAATGCTTTATCCTGGTTCTCCAGCTATCTATCAGACAGATCACAGGCAGTTAAATGCAAGAACTCCATCTCTATCTTCCTACCTACCCCAACTGGCGTACCACAGGGATCCATCCTTGGGCCAACTCTTTTTAACATCTTTATCAATAACTTTCACACTGCTATTCCTGATTCTAAAATCATTCAATATGCAGACGATTCAACCTTAGTCTGCTCTGCCTCAAACCTCTCTGAATTGTTGACTAAAACCCAAACTGCCTTCACAACAACTGAAAAGTGGATGCACCAAAACCACCTCTCTCTCAATGCAAATAAATCAAAGATTCTACTATTCCCTCCCACAAACACCCTCTCCTACGATAAAAACAACTTCAAAGTCTACAGTCAAACCAACTCACCTATAGAAGTAGTCCCCTCTGCCAAACTACTTGGCATTACTGTAGATGAACACCTCAAGTCTGATATTCATATTCAACAAAATATTAAGAAAACCTACCAAAAGTTAGGTATGCTGTATAGGAATAATCGCTTTCTCTCAAACTCCACCAGGCAAACTTTGGCCTCGACTTATCTTCTTCCTTCCTTATTATATAGAGCCCCTCTCCTAACCAACCTGTCCTCCTCTATCACCTCTAAACTAGAAAACTGCTACAACAAAATCTCTAAATTTGCCTCTAAATCTAAAAATACCACTCATCACTGCCTAACTCTATAATCCGTGAATTGGCTTGAACTCCCAAACTACCTAGACTATCTCCAACTCACTACTGCACATAGATTCATATTTCACCCAACAAAATGTCCCGCTCTAACTAACAGCCTTCCTCCCTTATGCACCCAACAGAGCTCTCAGATCTGAAAATCTGAACTTCATTACTATCCATAAACCTAGACGTCCTGCTGGCCAACTTCTCCTATCTTTTTCACTAGGCAAAAAATGGAATTCCTTTCCCTCCACACTAAGAACCATACCAAACTCAGAAAACTTCAAAACCCAACTATTCAGACACCTGTCCACTAAATGGAAATGTACCTGCCTTCACCCAACCTAATCCAAGAGGCTGCTTGCTCTGGTTCCCAAGCTCTACAACTCTCATAGTTATATTCCTATGAGCCTATCTAAGCTCTCAACGATTTGTATAGCTTCTGTCTAAGCTCTCACCTCCTACAGCTACCCTCACACAGCCCAACCTTGTAAATATTGTAAATAGCATTCTACTGTCGATGTGTGCATGTAAAGCGTATTTACATTTTCTTAAAAGGTTTCTATGTAAACTGTTTCCACACCTAACCCATATCTGTTTTCCTTAAATGAAACTGTGTGATCCCTACCTTCAAGCTTAATGAATTTAACTATGCATGATATTGAATACATTTATGAGTAACTATTCTACATAAGATCTTTAATATTGACTATCATTTGTATCTAAATTGCATAATGCATCTTGGAGCTTTTCTCCCCGGGCCTCCACTGAAAATGGGTCAGTTTGGCCTTGTGGACTTCCTCGGTAATCAAATTGCAAATAAAATAAAATAAATAAATAAATGCATCACCTCAAGAGCAAAAGAAGTTATAACCCCCCTATGCTCGGCACTTATCTGGCCCATAATTTATAACACCGCATTCGGTATGTACTATACTAAGCATCTGCAGCAAATAGAGAGAACTCAGAGGTTTCTAACAAAGAAGATCAAAGGCCTCCAGCATGTGCCTTACACAGACCAACTAAAGTCCCTGTCACTATACTCTGCATCGTATAGACTTCTTAGGGGAGACTTATGCCTGGCTTGCAGAGCAACCCAAGACCCAAACCTAATGTACTTGCTGCATAGCCGTAAATCATATGGGTCTAGGGCTACCCATTCCAGGTACTTAAATATGGCCTGCAACTTAAATAGGCCATGATGGAGGGACAGATTTATCTCCCAGGGACTGCCACGTCTTTGGAACAGGCTACCAATTCATGTGAAACTGAACACCTGTATGACACTACTCAAGAGGAACCTAGATAAGTGCATGGGGCACCATAAATTCTTACCAGGGATTGTGCCCACAACCCTCCTGGACATGGGTAGTCATCACTAAATGCAATCTGAGGCATTGACTAGTACCTCTATGGTATTACATTAGGTTGAAATGGCTAGGATTAAAATGACCTGTGGGTCAATATCCTAGTAATCTGGTATGACCATATGATCTTATGATATAGATATGTTGTATGTACCAAATATCCTCACCTATTGCTTCAGTAACATTTTCAGGTAAGTTGACCAGGCTAAGTATGGAGGATCTGTCATTGACAAAACCACACCCAAATTCTTATTTATTAATTCCATAATAATTCTCTACATAGCCCTACCAATGGGGCTGATCAGACTTATAATTCTATAATTACCTGGGTACATTGACACCCCACCTTTGTGCAGGAAGATGACTGTTGCTGTCCTCCATTAATCAGGCACACAGTCTGTTTTGACACAGATATTGAATATATATACCCCCCGTGTAGGGAGTCTTTTTTCAGACTGGCCAGTAGGCAGCTTAGCATGTTATCTGAACTGACAGAAGCTGTGTTCTTGTATTTGGAAATTGCTTTGTTGATGCTTTCTTGGGAGTTTTGAGGGGGGCTGTATATGATTTGGGAATGAAGGGAGAGAGAAATCTGCAAATAGATGTAAGGTGTTTGGCCTAATGTATAGGGGCCCCATACTAGTCAGGTAGGAGGCATGGGCCAGGGGGAGGTATATAAGGGATCCTATTTTTTTTTTAATGATAATTTGGATGTAGAGAAGGTCTAGGTCATTAACATGTCTCAAAAGCATGGAAGTGAGATTTTGTTTTATGGATATAGAGACACCGCCACCTGTAATAACTTCATCTAATGTGGTGGGTCTGAACACTTGATAGCTGTTAAAACCCTGCACTGATGGCATGCTGTCAGTGGTCTTGAACCACATCTCCATGATGTTGTTGTATATATCAGTGCATTCCAGGGTAAGCAATACCTGTAGGCCATGGAATTTCTTGTTAAACAACAATACCTTAATGTTATCTGGATTCTGTTTTGTTAATTCGGAAGTTTTTCAAAACTATCACTGCCTAAAAAGACACTATATGGCTTGCAAAGGTTTTAGCTAATATACAAAAACTGGCCATCTATGACATAGCAGTTAGGAATGTCTTCAGTCTCCTCCCTGGTATATTGGACCCCCGCTGAACTTTCATGATAGCAGGTTACGCTAATTATTAAAGTCATTAATCCTTTGACTGCATTAGTTTCATTCTCAGTGATGATACAATGCTGCAAAGGGCAGTGTTCATACCTCCTTCAGATACACATATTCTGAGAGTTCCAGCATGTCCGTTTGAGCCCACGGGGATAAGGCTCAAGCTGTACACTCCCATGTGTACTATGACTGTGTCATACATGAACCCGTGGTGTAGGTACATGAGAGCATGTGTGATGTGATGAATTCTACCACCTCATAGGCAGCTAACCGTGACCCGCTCCTTACGCAGCTAGGTGAGCCATCCTTCAATGTGTTCCACTATGGAGTCACCTATGATTAGGATACTGGATTGTGTGGAAGGTTGCCTAATAGGCTTTTACGATGAGATAAAGCAACTCATAAATGCATGCTTCATGCCTCACCTGATTTGAGTGTTTGTGAGGCAGATGAGGGTTATTGTTTATTAGGCTGCATTTAGGACACTTTTGTGGTTTAGGCAGGTTACTTTTAAGAGACTTAGCATATGCAGGTCAAGTTTGGTTGTTCGGTATTGTGTATGATAGGTATAGTGTGACGTTGTATGTTACTGACAACTTCCTTGCTGTTTGTAGTGGCTTTGTGTAAGAGCTTTGCTTTCAGTATCATAGTATAAGGGTATCCCTCACATGCTATGTTAGTCTCTTTAAGTAGGTGGTTGTTAGTAAACATGAGACATTTGCTACATTGTCTCAGAGTGCCCATTTCAACCAAGCTGACTACAGAGATGGTTTGATAGTACAAATCCATACTCTTGGTGCCTATTAATGTGGATTGTAGATGGAATAGGACCCATGAGGATTGGAGTGGATTACTGGAGGCTCTCTCTGTCTGATAATGGAGGTCATGCTGCTCTCAACAAAGCTGGGAAATCATGACACTTTGTTTTTTTTCTGACCAGAAACAAAGAGTGTTGATAATCTCAAGCAATTTTTGAGAAGTAGTATTATCCAAAATGTTGATAGCTTTAGTACGCTTACTGCAGTCTTCTCTTGGTTGGGATGCTGAATACAGCCTACAGCAGCTGGAAGCAACAGAAAGTCAAGCTGCACAAAGACCCTGAAGAGGTTCTCACCAATTTTTTATCTGATGAAGCACTAACGTTTAACTGTGAAAGTGTTCACAATAAATGTGTTTTAATTCTGTATACAGTCTGCATTTCATATTGGGAACCTCTGCCTTAGTTTGGTTCACTCTTTTTGGTGTGTTTAAATACAAGAAGCCTAAACACCATCCCAAGCAGATTACTCAAACAGAAAATAAAAGTATAGGTTTATTTAAAGCAGAAAATAAAATGCATACACAGTAACAAGCAATGCAAAAAGCAATTGTAAATGGTTTTATCGCTTTGGCAACTTAAGTTCAGACACCCCCTCTCACACACGTACAAAGAAATGAAATTACTTTCCTGACTTCTTTTCTAATTTTAAAATCCAGCAGATAAAAATATAGATATAGATATAGATACAGATATAGAGTGAATATAAAAAGTTTACACACCCCTGTTAAAATGCCAGGATTTTGTATGTAAAAAATGAGACCACAATAAATAATTTCAAAACTTTTCCTACCTTTAATGTGACCTAAAACCTTCCCAATTCAGTTGAAAAATAAACAAATCTGTTACGGGAAAAAATAAAAAAAAAATAAAAAGTGTACTATACGCTGGTTGCATAAGTGTGCACACCCTTAAACTAATACTATGTTGTGTGTGCATACCCTTAAATTAATACTTTATTGAACCTTTTGATTTAATTGCAGCAGTCAGTCTTTTTGGACACACACCTACCATCAGTTAAAGGGATTCTGATTAACCCCAAGTAAAGTTCAGCTGTCCTAGTAGGATTTTCCTTAAATTTACTCAGTAGCCTGCTACAGCAAAAGTCATGGATCACAGAGAGCTTACAAAGCATCAAAGGGATCTCATTATTGAAAGGTATCAGTGAGGAAAAGTGTACAAAAAAATTTCCACAGCATTGGATATACCATGGAACACAGTGAAGACAGCCATCAAAAAGTGGAGAAAATATGGGACAACAGTGATGCTGCAAAGAACTGGATGTCCCTCCACAAGTGATGAAAAGACAAGATGAAAACTGGTCAGGGAGGCTGCCAAGAGACCTACAGCAACACTAAAAGAGCTGCAGGAATTTCTGGCAAGTACTGGTTGTGTACTACATGTGAAAACAATCTCTCGTATCTGGATAAAGGGGTAGGGTTGCAAGAGGGAAGCCTTTTCTTGCACAGAAAAACATCCAGGCATGGCTAAAATGTACAAAACAATATATCAAGTCTCCCAAAAGTATGTGGGAAAATGTGGTATGGTAGGATGAGACCAAGGTGGAACATTTTTGCCACAATTCCAAAAGGTACATTTGGCACAAAAACAACACTTTGCATTACCAAATGAAGACCATCCCCATGGTGAAGTATGGTGGTGGCAGTATCACGCCTTGGGGTTGCTTTTCTTCAGCTGGAACTGGGGCTTTAGTCAAGGTGGAGGGAATTATGAACAGTTCCAGACACCAGTCACTTTTGACCTAAAACCTTCAGGCATCTGCTAGAAAGCTGAAGATGAAGAGGAATTTCACCTTTCAACATGACAATGACCCCTAGTATACATCCAGATCAACAAAAGAATGGCTTCACCAGATGAAAATTAAAGTTTTGGAATGGCCCAGCTAGAACCAAGACCTAAATCCAATATAAAATCTGTGGGGGTAACCTGAAGATGGCTGTGAACAAGAGATGCCTTCGCAATCAGACAGATTTGGAGCTCTTTTGCAAGGAAGAGTGGGCAGATATTACCATGTCAAGATGTGCCATGCTGACAAACTCCTATCCAAGCAGACTGAATGCTATAATTAAATCAAAAGGTGCTTCAACAAAGTAGTCGTGTAAGGGTCTGCACACACAACAAAGTATTAGTTTAATGGTGTGCACACTTATGCAACCAGTGTATTGTACATTTTTTTATTTTTTATATTTTTTCCCCTAACATATTTGTTTGTTTTTCAATTGAATTGTGCATATTTTAGGTCACATTAAAGGTGGGAAAGATTTTGAAATGATTTATTATGGGAATTTTAACAGGGTGTGTAAACTTTTTATATCTACTGTAGATAATATAGATAGAAATATAGATAGAGACATAGATACAGATATAGCTATAAATAAGTATGAGACTACTAACGTTAGTTGAATAACCCATATGTCAACCTCGGAAAGATCGACAGCAAAAGGTCAACAAACCGAACATCAACACATTACTACACATGTACTGAGAAAGAACCTTGACTCATGCAATTTTCCTAAAAAAAAAAATAAATAAGTAAATAACATTTAATTTTTACAGGGGGCAAGTTCCCCTATGCTACCTATACCTTCTGCTTATCATATATAGTAACTTTGAGATCACAGGGAAAGGTAATATTCCCCTACCTAGGGATTGGCCATCATACACACTTGTCAGCCATCTATTTATGTTGGCCAAATGCAGTTGATTAAATAGATGTTGACAAAATCATTTAGACCAACTGCAGCATTCCATGTATATATCTATATATATATATATATATATATATATATATATATATATCATGATAAATAGATAGATAGGTATATAGAAAGGTATGTAATTATCTAAATCTACATAGATAGGTTACCGACTTTCACATCTAACTCCTCTAGTGCACACTGCAGTGTTTAGAATAAACAATTTTTTTCATCTTACCTTTAAGCATCTATTTTTAACCTCAAAAAGACTAAAAAAAAAAAAAAAAAAATTCTATGCTTGTTTCCTGCCTTTCCTGTACGTAGTGTAGTCCAGATACAGATTTGCAGGACTGTTTGTAAGTTTCTGAGCCCCCAAGCCTTTTTGTGTTGGAGGGAAGCCTTCTAGCTTATCAGTGGGAGTGGTAAGCACTAGGTAGCTTATCAAAAAAAAACACTTTA
>NC_056726.1:1621984851-1622167351 GCF_019279795.1 Protopterus annectens
GTGGACATCCTACAAAAAGGCCTCACTGAGACAGATGCCTGGTATCAAAGCCATGGCCTCAAGCTCAATGCCAACAAGTGCATTGTCATCCCTTTTGGTAAAAACACTGTACCCATGAACTACCACATAGGCAGTAGTCTACTTAACTGTAACTGTAATAAGAGGCCTTGGGACACAGGTGGACAGTAGTCTCTCCTTTGATAATCACATTGCCACAGTAGTCAGGAAATCCTTCTACTTGGCACACCTTATCACAAAAGGTTTCTCATCCAGGAAAAAAGAGGTCATTGTTCCCCTCTACTCTTCACTCATTAGACCCATTATAGAGTACAATGCCCCTTTTGGTATGTACCTCACAAGACATCTTCACAAAGAGGATTACTGGCCTCAAACAGATGCCCTATGCAGACTCCAGATTTACTCTGTCGCATATCGCCTACTCAGAAGTGATCTCTGCCTAACATACAAAGCTATGTCAAACCCAGAGCTGCTGGACTTGCTCCACTTAAAGAAATCCCAATCCCTCTGAGCTACATGCTCTAGGGACCTAAACCTTGTCACCACAATAAACAGAACATGCTGGAGGGATAGATTCCTGTCCAAGAGACTTCCCATACTCTGGAACAAACTACCTATCTATATCAAACAAAGCTGCTCATTAGCACTCTTCAAGAAAAATCTTGATGATTGGATGGGAGAAAGGAAATTCACCCCGGGGACAACTTCTCTGCCTCTGCTCGACAGGGGCACAGGAAAATAATTTTCTAGGGTGGCAAAAGCCAGGGTACCTTTTTGGCTAGGCTTATATAGGCCCTAGGGCCAATAGCCTAGTACCTACCTATGAACTTATGAAACTATTGCAAGACCACCATTTACTGGAGAGCCCACATTCTGCCTCTCAGTAGTCATCTTGGGATTAGTGCTTCGGTTTTGTCCTGGTGAGAGACGGAGTGCAGTTACATTATTTCCTGGAGACTGCTGATCACCAGAAAACTTAATAACTGTTTATAGGTGACAGCTTGGAATCTGTGCTTATAATCTGATGCTGGTAAGAGTAGGAGCAGAGTGCTTTGATTCCTGACTCTTTCTGGTTGGAGAGTGAGCGTCTGTGCCTAACATACCTGATTTGTCTGGTTGCTATTCGAGGCATCTACCAGAAAAAGGCTACAAGCCTGCAGACCCTTGCATCATCTGGGACAAGACTGTGGATCACCAAACAGGCCGTGGCTTGCTTCTCTTCTTGGGACTGGTGTTAACATTTTGCTTCTGGAGAGAGAAGAAGCAAATAAACACTGTAACCCAACAGAGTGAAGCTGGGCTGAGACCAGCATTAGTAGTAGCCAGGCAGTAGCCATTCATGTGACTCCCCTCTTTTTATCATTCTTCAACAAGCTAATTCTTTATTTTTCTGTAAGTACTGCTTGATTTCTTTCTAACTTCAGAATATTTGCCTAGATACTTCATACTTAAATTTTCAGGGTCTACATATTAGTTTCCGCTCAAGTGCTTTCAATGCTCTGTACAGACTCAGACACCTTGAGTGACATTTTCCCTGTAAAAGAAATATATAAGGAAACAGCTGCAGTACTTAGTAATAATGACCATCCCTCCTGGCATGTCTAAAGGTCAGTTCCCAGTGCTTTCTCCTATTAACCTGATGAACTTGGGCATTCTGAGGCAGTGTAGCAACTGCTTCATGAACACAGATAACCCTCTCCTCTTACCTCCCCACACTCAGACTTCTGAGAGATACACTTATATATACAAACTAGAAGCCATGCACTCTCAAGCCAAGATCGGAATAGCTGGTCAAGAGGAGAAGGTCAACACCTATGCCACACCACATGCAACACATAGCCCTCCAGAACACCTATCATCACAGCTCTCACATAAAAACACAAACCACATCCATCTTCATGGAGGCTCTCAATAGAAATCTACCCAAACAGCAGAAACCTCCAAGGCAAAAACGCACTCGACCATCACAACACAGCACAAACCACAAGACACATAGCTCATCTACACAGTGTGGTAAGGCAAAATAGCTTGCCCTATACATTAACCATAGCTGATACGATAGTGAGGCACACTGATGTCCTACTCACTAGGTTGAATAAGGAGAAGGTAACAGTCAGCTGTCTATCAGGTGCCAAAATCTGACACATAACACACGCACTCAGTTCACTCCACAACAAGTACAAATATGACTCTGTCACTGTACATGTGGGTGTGAATGACCTGAGATGCACCTCCCTGGACTACATGAAAAGAGACATGGAGGAGCTCTCGGATAATGTGGCCCAGGCAGATATGACCTTAGCCCTGAGCAGCATCTTACCATCGCCCAGAATGATATTGCAGTACAAGCAGAAAATGATTGACTTCAACAATTGGATAAGGTTCTGGTGTCATTCTAAGGGGATCCAGTATCTGTCTGCTTGGGATGACATGATTGACAGATCTTAATTTTTAGCTAGAGTTGGCCTGCATTTGTCACCCCTGAGTTTCTAGTGCCTTTGGCCAGATTTTTTGCTGTAAGAGATTGAGAGGTATGAGCATAATGTATCTGAGATATTCAGGTACAACTGACATTGGGTAAGACAGCAATTCAGGTCATAGCCTGCTATAGGTTCCCAACCATGTCCCAAGACTCTCACTCCATGTGTCTAAGTACCCTGGATGCTTTTACGGTCCAACCCAACACTCTCATACTATGTGACTTCAACTACCCCTCCATCAACTGGGAAAACTACTCATGCACCAGTACACTGGCCCAATGCTTCCTGGAATTCATCAATTCCAATGCCCTTGACCAGCTCATTCTTATCTCCACTAGAGGAACAACATCCTTGATCTGGTTATTACAAACATGGGCTACCGTTGCTCTACATCAATAGTCAATTCCTCCCTGGTTAGATCCGACCACAAACTAATCAGCATGGAAATCCACATCTCACACTTACCCCCCCCCCCCCAAAGGTAACCACCATGAAAAACCTCTTTAAAGCTGATTTTGGAGTCCTAAAAACAGAGGTGGCAAACTTCCCGGCACCCATGTCAATGGAAAATAGATACTGTACGAACACATGCATAAGTGCATGGGACTAACCATATCCAACAGAACCAAGACACTCTCCTCCAAAAAAAAGGAAGCTGATCTGGTGGTCCCCTGCCATTAATAAACTCTACAACAGAAGGAATAAACTGTTGCAGAAAAAGATGAAGTCCCAAGACTCAGAAAACTACCTTATTAGCCTCAACAAAAAGTTGAGATCCCTCATCGAAACCTATAAAGACAGCTATGACCAAGGCCTTTGATACTATTACCCATCAGCACTTATTGATAAACTCACCAAACTAGGCATCAACCCCTATATCACTATGTGGGTTGCAAATTGGCTCACAGATAGAACCCACAGAGTGAAAGTAGCGGACACCAAGTCAGACTGCTGACCAGTCACGAGTGGAGTCCCATGGGGATTGGGCCTGTGTCCTCTGCTATTTAGCATCTACTTCTCAGAAGTCCAGGCCAGCACAGAGGGACCCTGGCTGACCAAGTTCACAGACAACTGCAAGCTGGTAGCCATTATTAACTCCCCAAGTAATGTAGACATCCTACAGAAAGGCCTCACTGAGACCAATGACTGGCATTGAAACCATGGCCTTAAGCTTAATGCCAAAAAATGTGTCATCGTCTCCTTTGGGAAAAATTCAGTTCCCACTAATTACCACATCAATGGGAGCCAACTGAACACTGAAGGTGTTTTAAGAGATCTGGGGAAACAGGTTGACAGCAACTTCCCCTTTGACCACCACATTGCACTGTAGTCAGCAAGTCCTTCTATGTGACACATCTCATTACCAAGGGTTTTGCATCCAGGAAGAAAGAGGTCATCATCTCTCTCTACTCTTCCCTCATTAGGCCAGTCATTGAGTGCCCCATTTGGCATGTATCTCAATACACACATGCAACAGCTGGAAAGGCCACAAAAGTACCTCACAAAGAGGATCCTATGCCTTAAACATGTCATACATGGACAGATTCACATAACTGCAGCTATTTTCTGTCTCATATCGTCTACTGGAGGGATAGGTTCATAACCCAGAGACTGCCCATACTCTAGAATACACTTCCCATACATGTCAAGCAGAGCACCTCATTGGCCCTCTTCTAGAGAAATTTTGATGAGTGGATGGGAAATAGAAAATCACCCCAGGGATCACTCCAGTGGCTCTACTCGACAGAGGCACTGGGAACTAATGTTGGGCGGCACGATGCCAGGGCACTTCTATGGGCTAGGCTTGTAAAGGCACCAGGGCCATTAGCCTAAAACCCACCTATGAATCTAATCTATATATACATATAAATATATATATATATAATGAATCACAACCCTCAATATTTTTGTTCAAGAATACTGGAAAAAAATAAAATTAACGGAGGGATAAAAACCCAAAATCAAGCACAACCTTTAAAGAAAATGTTAATAACACAAAAGATTTTGCTTTAACATGCATCTGAGCAATAAAAAGTATGAAACTCTAATGTGTGGCATTAGTGATTGACTGTAAGCCTTTTTAATATACCAGAAAATACAAAATGTTTTGAGGGACAAAGCAAAAATATTCAACACTATCATGGTCTGTCTAAAAGTATGTTATAAATCTTGAATGTTACCTTTTGCATGGCACTAAGGCACAGGGGGCTAGGTTTATCATCTTACATGCAAACTCTGTAGCAGAAAGCTGAATAAGAATCTTAGTCTCACAAATGTATAATAAAAAGTCGGTCATGATCCATATTCTTCAAAATTATATTAAAACAGTTATAGTTAATACAGAACACTTAGCAAAGGTTTTCATAATCTTACATAGATAAGAAAGTCATTGCAACCTATTTCCCCTGACACAATGCTAACTAAAATGTCACCTATTGCTTCAGCAGCAAAGAGAAGGCACTGACAATAATAATGGTGTGCCTCATGAAATGATCACAAATGACATTAATTTGCATATAATAATTTCCTCACTTCAAGACGTATCCTGTGTGCAGTTTAATGATCTGTGTATGATCAGTTTATGCAGAATTCATCTCTTGAGCAATTGTCTTTCTTTCCATAGCAGACCATACTTTTAATAAGCAGAACACATACCTTACCTTTTGCATAAGAGCTGTCTTGTGTATATTTACAATGCAATCAAACTGCATACAAATTCTCAGGGATGTAGCTGACAAAATTTACTTTCAACCTTTCAGCTTTAGCAAAGTATGAGAAATCACATAAATAAGTAAATAAAATTCCTGAAACACAGAAATCATAAAGTTGTATTTTATTTTCCAACATTTGAGCCTCTAATGGGTTTCAAGACCATATTATTCTTGGATGCTATAGCAGAACAGTAACATTCTTTTTATTTTGAATAATTTTAAGTTTTCCATTGCAAGGACATTATTATAGGCTCTGTGTGTGTGTGTGTGTGTGTGTGTGTGTGTGTGTGTGTGTGTGTGTGTGTGTGTGTGTGTGCGTGCGCACGCCCGCATGTGTGCATGCATGAATGTGTGTGAGTGTGTGTTTGTTTCTTGTCCGCATGCATATCTTTTGTGTCTCTGTATAAAATGGACGATTGTTTTGTTTTAAAGTAACAGAGGTTGCCCTTTCTCTGATTATTCCTTTTCTTTCATCACATGAGCTGTTTTTTGTGCTGCAGAGTTTGCAAACACAGACAGGAAATTGAGTATTTGTTTCCTTGCAAGTGTTTCTTATCCATTTTCCCCATTGACCCCATTTAAAACAGCATATGGATCAATGGGATTTTTGGAGTCACTAAAGCAAAATAAATTAAGTGACTAGTGTAAATACTTTACTTTTTTGACTGATAATGGTTTTAACACGTTCATAATATTCAACCAGTAGGACCCAAAATCAAGTAGAAGTTGGTTTCTATGTATGAATATTCAGAAACCTTTTTGAATATTAGTCGCTGCCCTAATTATGAAAGTCATTTATGTATGTATGTATGCATTTATTTATTTGTTTGCTTGCTTGTTTTATATTTGTTTACCAGGAAAGTCAGATACTGTGTAATACATGCAGGGTTCTAAAAACAGCAATTTTACATATATAGACTAAGGTTTATATACATTTCTAATAATACAGGATACTGATATGTGTGTCTATCAAAAACTTTATGTGATTATTTTAGGTTTGTCAGAATGGGAGAGGCATATAGGAGTGTGAAGATCAGGTGTTGTCACTCTTCTACTTTGCACACAACAGAAGAGTTTTTGTGGGTTCTGTTCAAGCAGCTTTATTTTATACAAACATATCATGAAAGAAGTTTACTGATCCGTGGTGGTGGTGCTGCGGTAGCATTGTCACTTCACAGTAAGACGCTGACCGGTTCGACTCTCAGCTAGAGCGTCTTCTGCGTGGAGACATGCGTGAATGGGCGTACCTTCGTTCAAGGTTGTGCGTTAGGGCTGGCAACTCAGCACATAAAAATCAACTGTCAATAACTTTTATACAAACTAACTGCTGCAATCATACATGCTCACTCCCTGGCTGCACTTTCAAAATGACACTAGGAACAGCATGTGCCTGAGTTTAATACATGCACGGTCAGACTTTGATGTGCTTCTTAAAGACACAGCACATACACTCTGATCTACATCCTCCCTCTTTGAGAAAATAGATCATGCAACGTTATGGATCTGTTGGCATGCAGATATGACATCATGCATTTATACAAGACTAGGTACATATATACACAGTTAAGTCCATGTTGCTGCATATTTCACACTGGGTCTGGGTATTCGTCCATATCGTGCGACATAAAACTGGGAATTGGGTTTAGCAACTGAAGTTGTCTCTACAAAATGTTTGACCTTGGAAGTGTTTGGAACATCTTCAGGAATGGAATCAGTGGTTGGAACACACTTTAGGATGGGAACCATATTTGCTTCACTCTGAGATCTATAGTCGGTATCACAGGAACAATGCTGCGATGATGATTCTGGTACAGGAAGAAGATGTCTGCGATTTCTCCTGTACTCCACACCCTGAGATTCTACAAGGTAGGATCTCAGCTCGGCACATATATCTGTAACTTGACCAATCTGGTTGAAATCTTTCACCGTTTGTATTCTTGCTGTCTCTCCTACTCTCAGTGGATGAAGAAATCTGCTCAAATTATCATAACTGGATTTCTGAATAGAATGCTTCTTGAATAATTAAGCCTTGATAGTTTTATTGGTCTTAGCTTTAGGCCTTAGTATCCTGGAACTAATAGATAGCGTAGTTCTGGTTTGCCTGGAAAGAAGTCTTTCAGCAGGTGAGCCAAGAATATCATCATGGGGTATGTTTTTGAGATTAAGCTAATTTAAAAAGACATCGGTATTGTCACACTTTGACCTTTCAAGTAATTGCTTTGCATTCTGCACTGCCCATTCAGATAGTATGACTGTGGATATTCAGGACTGCTAGTATCATGTACAAAGTCCCATTCTCTTGTAAATTTCTGAAACAACAGACTAGTAAATTGAGCACCATTGTCAGAAATAACTTTGTATGTACTACCATGGATTGCGAAATGATGTTTCAACTTAGTAATATCAGCGGTGTATGTTAGGTTAGGTAGTAGATCAATCTCAAACCAATTTGAATAAGAGTCTACCAATACTAAGTAGTGTTGATTGTTCCACTCGAAGATATCAGTGGCTACTGCTGACCAAGGTAGTTCAGGAACTGGATGTAGTTGAAGTGGTTCTCTTTGGAAATGCAGTCTGATACCATTGCATACTGAACAAGAAGATAGTACTTTATCTATGTCTCTCAGTAATGAAGGCCAAACTACTAATTCTCTCACTCTTCTCTTAGTGGATGCAAAACCTGGGAGACCATGATGCAAAATCTGGATATATTCATGTTGTAAGGAAGCAGGAACAACAATTTTAGGACCTTTGAAAATAATGCCATCTTTCATTAAGTCTCATTTCTGTAAGGAAAATAAGTTTGCACTTCAAGTGGTACACAGGATTGCTTTGACGGCCACCCAACATTAATGTAGTGACTGAGCTTTTACAAAATTGGATCAGTCTCTGTGTGATCTCTTAAAGCATCAAGCCTAGTGGTAGAAAATTATGCACTACCATCACATCAAAGTCAAAATTCTCTGCATCAAGCTATTCAGTTGCATTTCTGGGTGATCTGGATAAGGTATCACCGAGATACAGCCATTTGCCTTTCATATAAATCATTTTGAAGTTGTGCTTTTGCAATTTCAGCATCGTTTTTTGTAATCTCACTGGAGCTAAATCCATAGGCTCCTTTAGAATAGTAGCTCAAGGTTGGTGGTCAATTTCAATCTGAATAGATTGACCATAAATATAATGATGAAACTTGGAACATGAAAATACTATTGATAAAAGTTATTTCTCAGTTTGAACATACTGCATCTCAGTTTGGTTAAGTGCTCTAGATGCATATGGTACTGGTCTGCCCTCTTGAAGGATAACTGCACCAAGACCAAATTTTGAAGCATCACATGAAAGAGTGATGGTTTGTTCACATCATATTATGCTAATGTAAGTGGGGTGGCAAGTTTCTGCTGAAGGTCTTCAAATGCCTTCTGGTGCTGTTCTAACCATGACTATGCAACATTTTTGTACATCAGCTCTCTTAAAGGTGCTGTCAACTCAATGAAGTCTGGTATAAACTTGTCTAAATAGTTGACCATGCCTAGGAAATGTTGTAGAGCTTGAACATTGTCTGGTGCTGACATCTCAAGAATAGCTGCTTGCCTGGTTGGGTCTGGTCTCAAGCCAGTACTGGTAAATAAATGACCTGCATATGTAACTTCTAGAAGTCTGAATTTGCACTTCAGAGGACTGAGCTTCAAGTTTACGTCATGTGCTCTGTCTAGAACTTTCTTTGGTTTCTGTCATGGTCTGCTTTACCATTGCCTCCAACCAATAAATCATCTACTATTATGGCACAAGGATAACCCTAAAAAAATTTGCTCCATTGCAGGCTGAAAGACTTCGCTTGCTGAATTTATTCCAAATGGCATCTTTAGAAACCTATATCTGCCAAATGGAGTACCAAAAGTGGTTAGTAATGAGGATTTGTGATCAAGCATCACTTGCCAAAATGAATGTTTTTCATCCAAGACAGAAAAAACAGTGGCATTCGGTATTAGGGCTGTGACCTCTTTGACTGTGTGCATTGGATGATATGGTCTCTTCAATGCTTTGTTCAAATCTCTTGGGTCAATACATATTCTGATTTTGTCTGAGCCATTTTTTGTGAGCTGCTACCATAGACAACATCCATTCAGTTGGTTCTGTAACTGGACAAATTACACCTCGCTGCATCATTTTATCCAACTGAGCCTTAACTTTATCCTGTATAGCTATCAAAACTCTTCTTGCTGTTCTGACTACTGGAGTGACCTCTGGGTCTAACTTCATATAATACACAACTGGAAGTATGCTCAACTTGTCATTGAAAACATCAGCATATTCTGAGAAAATGGCTTCAGAAAAATTAGAACTAGGAGATGCACTTATGTGATGAACTTCTTTGGTAAAAGAAAATAGATTAATTCTCAAACTATCTTTGAGACCCAATAAAGACTGAAAAACTGTGCTGGTCTTTGGACTACTTAGAATAACAAGTTGTAATACTTCTTGGCCAAATAACATGAAAGAATCACTGAACCTTCAGTTTGAATTTCTTCACCTCCATAGGTTCATAGGTTCGTACTAGGCTATCTGCCCTAAGGCATTTATAAGCCTAGCCAGAGTGTATGTGGCTTACACCACCCCTTAGGATGAGAATACTACGCCCTTTTAGGGTTTAGTTTACTATGCCTCTGTCTAGTAGTGACACAGAGATGACCCCCGGGGTAAACCTATGATCTCCCATCCACTCGTCGAGATTTCTCTTGAATAGAGTCAGTGAGGGGCTCTGCCTAACATGGACTGGGATTCTGTTCCAGAGTGTAGGGAGCCTCTGGGTTATGAATCTGTCCCTCCAGCACATCCTATTTATTTCTGTGTTGAGGTTAAAGTCACTTGTTCTCGTGACTCTGATGGATTTGGATTTTCTGAGGTGGAGCATGTCCATTAATTCAAACTGAAGGTTCAGTGATTCTTTCATGTTATTTGGCCAAGAAGTATTACAACTTGTTATTCTAAGTAGTCCAAAGACCAGCACAGTTTTTCAATCTTTATTGGGTCTCAAAGATAGTTTGAGAATTAATCTATTTTCTTTTACCAAAGAAGTTCATCACAGTCCAGCAACATGTTTCTTACTACTGGCCACATTGAGTTGTTCATTAGTTTTCACTTTAGTAAATGTGTCTGCTGATATAACATTGCACTTTGAACCAGTGTTTATTTTAAGCTCTCTGTATTTACCATTGATCCGGACAGTACAAAATACTTCGCTCTTTACCAATAAATTCACTGCATCAGCTCTTCCACCAACTACTCATACACCATCTACATAGAAAGTTGACTGCTGCAGCTCTACTTGATCAACTTGCTTTTTTCATGTGACCTGTATTTACAACTGTGTAAGGTATAATTGATTTGCAAACTTTTTGGAAATGCTTCCATTTTTTACACTTGCAACATTGCTGACAGAATGCTAAGCACTTCTCTCTTTTAGACTCATGATTTGCAACACAATTGCGACAGTTAACAATAAAGCTTGACTTGGGTTTTGCTGATTCATGCTTGTACTGCACTGAGGAACATGCTCCTTTAACTGAACTAGTCTTAGAACTTGATGGAAAACTATGTAGCTTCCTTGAGGAGTCAGCAGGGGTTGTGGCTGCCATGTTCTTAGGCCTACTTCTGTTTGCCATGTGTTTCATGCTATCTACATTTGTTCTGGAGCCTGCTGAAACCATGCTCTTGTCACGTGCAAGTATAAGTGTGTGTTTTTCTGTCATTTCATGGATTTGACAAATCCCTATGGCTTTACTCAACGTTAAATCACTGTCACGAAGCAAGATCTTTCTCACAGCAGCATTATTAATACCACACATGAGCTTGCCCTTTATTAACTCACATTTTAAGTCACCAAACTGACACATTTTAGCTATGTTTCTCAGGTCAGTTATATAAGTTACAAAAGTTTCCCCTGGTTTCGGAGCTCTGATGTAAAACAAAAGCCTCTCTAGTGCAATATTTGTCTGGGTGTTCTCTGAATTTGCACTTTAAATACTCAGGGTCTTCCCTTGATTCAGCCTGTACAACAATATGACAGTTTTCACCTTCTCTTTCATATACTGCTGGTGCATGCACAAATGAATGCTGTCTTTCTATGGCCTCTGACCCAGCTAGATTTAGCAAAATGAATGCCTTGGTGCATGCATCTTTGTTGAATAAGCTGCTTGTATAGAAATATACTTTTGCATAAATATTCTCCAATTCTCTGCAATATTCTGATCAAATACAAGAGGTAAGGGGTTCCAAAATCCGTCTGCCGTATTAACACATACCAGTGAATGGTTTTGCAAATAAACATGAACATATACTCATATGCCAGAAAGTTATGCCAGTATTTGTAACTTTGCCCAATAGCACAACAAGCCTCTGTATAACTGGACATTGCGAAATAAGTCTCCCTCAGGCACTGTAATACTCTTGATATTACTGTATTGGAAGAAATCACCTCTTATCAGTGTAAGAAACATACAAAATAACTGGTCAACGCAAGCCTCTGTATAACTGGGCTTTGCAAAATAAGTCTCTAGGGCACCATAATACTTTTGAAATTATTGTATTGCAAAAGTAAATGTAACAAATGTAAAATAAATAAAATAAAATAATAAATAAAAGTAATTTATCATTATTTTTAGAAACATTTCAAATAACTGCATGATGTGAATGAACTGTGCAAGATAAACTCAGACTCAAAAACATTTCAAATTAATTGCACTTTTCACAGCACAGAAGTTTCCCCAAAATGGTGTTACCTTTTTAGGCAATTTTTTACAGTGTAACAAACACTCTGTAATGGCGACACTTTGCAAATATACACACCCAGCCCAAAAAACTTCTTAAAATGGCTATACCTTGACTACTTTACAAAATAGTTGCACTTTGCACACAAATAAACTCTTCGTAATACATACACAGTAATAAGCCCACACTGTAACCATTTTTACACACTTTGAGATACTTTGAATAACATTAGTTCTGTCCTTGATACAATATAAAGGTGTAGTTTTGCCAAAACATGCAGCCGCCTTGCCCCTTTTTGCCCTTATTATATTTGTTTTGCTGGTTTAATCTCTTTTTGTGCTCATTGTACTTTTTTTGTGGTCGTTTTAATCTAAACATGCCTGTCTTGCCTTAAACATACTCATTTTGCCATTCTGTTAATTTTTTCATCAAATACCTTTACTATAAACATCTCCCTTAGATAATAATCCTCTTGTGCTTCCCACTTGTTTAATAATGTGGTTTGTGCCCTTGTAATGCCCAGTTTTGTCCTTTTTATAAAATAAGTAGTTTGTGCGAATTCTTATTACCTTTGATTCTTTTCTGGCTCTTTTTCATGCTGATTTCTCTTACTTTACTTTCACTATCATCTCTGCACCTCATGGCTCCGAATATTATTCTCTACGATCCCAGTTCTGACACCATGTTGCTCTCCTACTTTGAACACAACAGAAGAGTCTTCATGGGTTCTGTTCAAGCAGCTTTATTTTATACAAACACAGCATGATAGAAGTTTACTGACTTTAACCTAGGTAACTTATATATACAAACTGACTGCTGCAATCATACATGCTCACTCCCTGGCTGCACTCTCAAAATGGCACTAGGAATAGCACGTGCTGGCTTTTATATGTGCACCCCCAGTCTTTGATATGCTTCTTAAAGACACAGCACACAGCACTTACACTCTGATCTACAGGTGTGTTCTTGCAATGGTGGCCTTGTATATTTCTGTAGAGAGTACCACATTTTTTAGTTACTTTCGTGACTATCTGTGCTATGTGTAGTTCAAATTTCATAGTGTTGTCAATGACAACACACTGAAGTATAATCTGGGAAACAGAAGAGATGATGATATTGTTTGTAGATGTGATCTTAAATGGAGGGAGGGATCTATAGTTCTACTGGTTTGGAATATCATGAGTTTGGTCTTGTTGAGGTTTAGAGTAAGTTGAATTTCAGAAAGCTACATTACAACTGCAGAGGAGGACTGCTGTGTTAGTTGTTGTAACTGTTGGAGTGATGGTGCAGTGCATATTAATGTAGAATTATCTGCTTATTGGACCAAGGAAGCATGCAGTGTAGCAGTGTGTAAATTGTTAGTGAAAAGTGTGAAAATGAGGAAACCTAAAATGGAACCTTGTGGTACACCTAGAATAACAGGCAGTAGAGAAGTATTTTGTTCACATTTTATAGCTTGCTGGCACCTTGTAAAGTAGTCTTTAAACCATATAATTGTGGACTGAGTAAGGTTTAGTTCTAAGAGTACTTGTAAAAGTTTGTTATGAGAGATGGTATCAAATGATTTTGATAGATCTAGAAAGATGGAGAGTACTATTTTACTGTTGTTCCTATGTTAATGAATGATGTTTGTGAAGCTCATTAAGGCGGAAGTAGTGCTGTGATAGGGGCAAAATCTAATGTTGGGTTTTGGATAGCAGGTAGTTATTAAGGAGATACTGCATAATTTGTGAGTGGATGCATCTTTCTAGAACTGTAGACAGGGGTGACAATATAGCTGTTGGCCTGTAATTAGACACTTCTAATGATTGTTCCCCTTTGTGTAGTGGAATGATGTGGGAAATTTTCCAGATTGCTGGTTCCTTTTGTTCGGAGATGGATCGGCTTGTTAAGATGGATACTGGGTAGGAGATGGCACCTGCAGGCAGATTAAGATATTCATCTGGTAGGTTGTCAGCAGCTACAGTTGCTGGTTTGAGTTTTTTCAGTAGTTTTTATAGTGTCTGCACAGTTTGGAAATCAAAGGTGCTGCTATCTGGGCTTGCTGTGGGAATTTCTGTGAAGGTGATAGAACAGGTATAATTTCTGAGGGCTAGTATGGACTTTGTGAAATACTTATTAAACTGCATAGCTACAGAGCCCGAGTTGTTACTGGTTATAGGGGTGAAGATACTGGTGTTTCCATATAGAGGACCAAAACTTCTGATGGTTGTTTTAATGTTTAGTTTGAAAGTATTGGTAGTGATTAATTTTGTCCTGTTTGATTTGTTTTTTTAGTTTTATTTCTAAGCTCTTGATATGCCTGTTTAGCCACTTGTGTTTTGCTTTTTTTGCCACAGATTCCAAGCTTTATCTCCCTGTTTTAATAATGATCTGGTTTTATTGGCCTTGAGGTATAGTTGGCTTTTAGTCTTATTATTCTTGGGAGAGCTAGTCTATTCAGAATGTTCAGGAAAGTTAAGTTGAACTATTTTATAGCTTCCTGTAGGGGGAACTGTTTCAGTGGTATCCATTTACAGAGTTTAAGGGTGGATATGAAATTTTGAGTGTTAAAGGGTTTTTTTTCCTAATTTTGTAATACCTAATGAGTTTTGCTGGATATAATCGCTGCCTAAATAAAAAAAAAATGTTGGAAAATAATCACCAAGACTATCTGGAACCAGCATGTAAAGACAGAAAAGGTCTGTTTTTTAATATACAATCAAGGATGGATTGCCTCTTTGATGTTTTATCAGATCTAGTCAGGGCTTGTATGATTTGAGTGAAGCCATTGAGGTTTAAGTGATTTGAAGGATTTTGTTAGTTACAAATATTTTAATCTATATTGAAGTCCCCCATAATAACTTTTTCCCATGGAAAAGAGTTTGAGGACCAATAGAGGATGTGTTCTAGGGTGAAGATGTTGTTACCTGGAAGTATATAGGTTCCAACTATGTTTAAGTATTGTTGGAGTTGATCTTAAGTTTTGTAAAGATCACTTCTGCATTATCTATGTCAGGTATTTTGATGTAGGATCTCTAGAATAAAGTTACTTTTAAATTGAATGGCTATTCCCTCTCCTTTTTGCCCCTTTCTGTCTACCATATGCATACTGTAATCTGGAGGTAAAACTTCATTATCATTAATTTCTGATTTTAACTAAGTTTCAGTAATCAGAGTGATTTCAGGAGAGTTGTGGGTGAGAGTAGCATGACGTTGTTGGGTTTTTTAATGATACTTCTAATGTTCAAATTTAATAATAGGAATTCAGGTCCTTTCTGAGAGAGGTTTAGGAAACTATGACTGATATATTGGGGTGTTTGTTGGAATGAGTTGGTGTTGGGGCCAGGGCTTGGATGAATATCTCTGCTAAAGGTTAGCTGTGAGGTGATGTGTAATATGGTCTTGAGGAGTTTTACTATTATTGTGTTATATTTTAGTGAGACATTGGGATTGTTTAGTTGTGGTATTATAGTATACGTAATCTGATCAATATAAATAATTCTGTAGATTGAGGATGATATTTTAATATTTACAGGTTTTATCTGTGGTGGATAGGGACATGGCATATTATATAGGGTTGCTGACCCACTGAGTCTATGTATGTGGTATGAGGTGAGGTTTGAAGCTATTGTTAAGAGCATTACTTCAGTGACATGGATGGGTATCACGTTGATTTATTTGAGTGTTAGTGAACATAATGATTTTTTGTAAATGTATTGCTGTGTTATAATAGTTGGGAGAGTTATATTAGTTGTAAGTATTGCTATATTGTTATGGGGGGAGATTAGTAATATGTTAAAGTGATGTAATTTAGTTTGTTAGTTGGGTTGGGTAATAGGGCTTGTGGGTGTAGCTAGTTTAAAATAATTTTAGGCATAGTGGGGATGGGTGGGAATGTGTGTAGGGTAGGGAAGCAAGTAGAGTCAGACCATGGCACATGTCATGAACTAAAAGAAAAATTATCAGCTGTTCAGGTTTGTTTTAACCCATTTAACTTGTTTTCTAATTCAGAAGCACTTTATTTAAAAAGTAAGGGTTATTCCACTTGCTGGTGATTTGAGCCTTTTATTAACAAAAGTTACAGAGTAATTATTCAGTTACTATATCCTTTTTCAGCAGCTGGATTACATGAACATGATCTTTTCTATGTTCTACTTGTATTTACAGCTAAATGTATGATTATTAGGTTAGGTAGTGACCAGGATAACTTGTTTGAGCTGCCGACCCAAGAAATGTGCTCACTAGATGCAATCTAAACCTTTTAGAGATTTCTCCAGTTAAGTTAAAATAAAAATCCCTTAACAGCTGACCTACACTATTTTCAGGTGGTTCTCCTTCTTGTAAGAGTACCTGTGAGGTCCCGGATGCTTGTTTAGAGTATGTGGCCGCAATTAATGTGTTTCAGGGTAGCTTAAGTAATTCAGAGGTGGCTGAAATAAAATGGTGAAAGCAATAACAGCATTAGAGAGATACCAGGAGAAAGGTTATTTCCAGTATACAACACATGTTATGCAAGTCTTGCCTATATTCTATATTCACATTCCTTTAAAGAAGCATAAGGTATTGCCTTAGATCTATGCAGTTTCTAATCTTTGCTATGTTGAGTCAGGCAGTTTGATCCTTAAAGATATAGGTATCTTTTTTACACTCAAAGTCTATGCAACTTATTATCTTTCTAATTAAGTACCACAATGCAAACATTACATATCATCGGTAAACAGTCAATCCAACTAAGTCCTCAGAAACAGTATGCCAGTATCTTACTACTTTTAAAGCAATTTCCAATAACTCTTGCATTTAAGAACAAACAGGTATATGCAGCTTAATTTCTAACTATATTATGTGTCACAATGCTAACGTTTCAAAATGCCAGGGAACAATAGTGCAACTATGATCACAGTAATTAAATGTCAGAATCTTTTTTACAGTCAAAGCAGTTTAAAAATCAAGATTGCTTTAAAGGGAAAATATCTTTGTAGCTTAAACTCTACTACACTAAGTTCCTTAATGCAGCCATTACAAAATGCTAGTAGACAACTAAACAGTGCAGCCATGACTACAGTAATTTATTAGCTTACCTCTATTTCAGTATATAAAGTAAACATGGATCATTTTCCCTTAATTGTCTTCAAAAATCTAGAATTTTGTAATTACAGAGCTATAATATTTATTAAAAGTTACCTGTTAAGTGAAGCACCCAAGTCGTAGGCCTGAACAGTATGGAAGAACTTTTCAAAATGCCCTCTGTTTATCCAGAAGTTAAACTCAATCTGGATGGGGGGGGCAGTTACAGGTCCCAGTAAGTTTCAAGTTAAAGAGTCAGTAAACTCACTCTGATGTTAGGGGAAGGGGGAGCAGCTGCAGGTACCAGTAAGGTTCAAATTAAAGAGCCAGTAAACTCACTCTGAAGTAGGGTGTGTTGCAGCTACAGGTGCAAGTAAGGTTCAAATTAAAGAGCCAGACTGTGGCATACACTAAAAGGAAAAATATCTGCTATCCAGTTTTGTTTTAAACCAGTTAACTCATTTTCCAATTCAGAAGGTTTTTTATTTAAAAATTAGGTATTATTTCACTTCCTGGTGATTTGAGCTTTTTATTAATAAAAGTTATAGAATGATTACTGCTTAGCCAGGGTTTATTAGATGATACTCCGTTACTATATTCTTTTTCAACAGCTAGATTACATGAGTGTGATATTTTCTATGTTACTTGTATTTATGGCTTAATGTGGGTCTATTAGGTTAGGTAGTGGCCAGAAAACTTGTTTGAACTGCTGAACCAGGCATTGTGCTCACTCAATACACTTTAAGCCTTTTAGAGATTTCTCTAGTTAAAATAAAAATCTATTAAGAGCTGACCTACACTATTTTCAGGTGGTTCTCCTTCTTGCCCGAGCATCTGTGAGGTCCTGCATGCTTGTTTGGGTATGTGGCCACAATTTATGTTTTTCAGGGTAGCTTAAGTGATTCAGAGGTGACTGCTAGTTAAGCGCACATGCCATGGATCCAGACAGCATGGAGGAACTTTTGAAAATTATTTTAATGATAATGAATAATTTTCATTGCAGCACATTTGTTTTAGTCACCATAGTCACCTCTGTTTCCTTTGCAACTCAGTAATCAAAAAGTTATAGCTTTAAGGAAAGAAAGCTCTTATGGTACCATGATAGGATTGTGGCAGGATTTATGCAGCTATTATGTGTAGCAGGTTCAATACAACTCAGAGATGTCTTTCACAGTATCTCTTGCCTGTAATAAACAAATAGAATAAAATGTGGCATGGACTAAAAAAATATTATGTCGACACTTCTCATAACTGTAGCGTAAACATTTTCAAATGGCTGACAAGACATACTTTACTGATCAGCCGATTTGCATTGCATTTGACAGTGTATGCCAAAGAGAAATAATTTTTGGGGGGCTAGTTTCCTGTACTAAAAGTCCTTGAAAACAGTTTTACTAAATATAAAATATGTAATATACTATTAAAAATAACAGACTGAATCAAAACATTTTATATAGAAAACATCCATGACACATTTTGCAGAAAAAATGATTAATCTTCTGCCTCCACTGTGTCATAAATTAAATGCTTGAAACTCTCCTTCTAAAAATGATTTTATATACAGTAGTAGCACTTTTTTTAATTAAACTTCTCTGAATATACCCAATTCAGACTGTAAAACTTTCTTTAAAATACAAATTCTACTGGGAAAAGGTAGAGAATTCAGACAGAATTTCCTGGGTGGATAACAGAAGAATGCATTGTGCAATGTCGAACCATCACTGACTATTCTAGACATCAGAGGCTGCATAAATTATTAATAATCCCTGATGGTACAGAAGAAGCCTTCACATCAAGGAAAGGCTATCAGCAGGGACCATGCTGGACAGAAGAGACAGTTTCACATATAGACTCTCTTGAAATCAAGCTGTCTCTTTTACAAAAGCCCATTTTATATTACTCATTACAATACCACATATTTATTTTATGTAAATGCATGGCTTTATATAGCCTGACAGCTCCAGGAAGAAAGATGTATGTCACTTGTATAGAGGAAGACTATTTGGAAGCATTTTGGATACCCATGCTCATCTCGGGTATTGCTGACAGATAGTCGTATCATTATGCTAGTGCCACACATCAACCATTACTGCTACAGCATCACTACAGTGCTCCAAAGGAGTATGGAGAGCTGTAGCATGAGTATTATTTTCTCAGGAGGTGCATGTCCGGGTAAAGCATCGGTACTCTTTGCTGTAGACAAGTTGAACAATAGTGGCGTCAGTTCTCTTTGTTCTAAAAGAATATGATAAACCGTACCATCAATAATCATTACTGTAAAGGAATATGCCAGCTATAATATCATTACTACATGCTTCAAAGCAATAAGATTACAAGCAGCATCAGTACTCCACAGTACTCTATGTTCACAAGAAGTATAGATAACTATAATATCAATACTGCATATTTCAGAAGAGTATGGTGAGCTGCAGTATGAGTATTCTATGCTCCATCTTAAGTACCATGCCTGGCATAAAAGGATAACATTCTGATTATGGGTTTAATTAGAGACTCAGGTATCTGTGCACAATAGATAAAGGACATATTTCTTGAAACTTCTTAGATAACATCCCGGTGAAGTCTGTTTTCAGGCAATAGAGATATTGTTCTGAACTGGGAATAAGCCGAGGACATGGCTGAGGAGTTATAGAGGCAGACACGCCACTATGTACATCTTCAATGCACGTGCACCATTTGTTCACATACTAACATGTTAAAGGAAAATAAGAAGTCGAGTCATAAGTAAATATATCCCAGGTAGCAATATGATGCTGCACCAGGATGCTACCCTCTCCTCACTGATTCCAAGCATGGCTCAGAGTAAATCCGGTGGGATAGCAGAGCCTTGTAGACCTAATGAATGAGGATGGACACCTGTAGCAGCTGGTTGTCAGCAACTAGGGAAAAATGGACTCTATCTTCCAAACGAGTGTTGCCATCTGTAAATATCAGTACTCCATATTCAAGAGGATTATGGTTACTCTTCTATTGCACTTTCACTGGCCTTCAAATTACATGGGGGGTGGTTACAACATTGGTGGATGGTTGTTTGCATAATCTATCCCTGATAAGCCCCCATAAAAATAGTTCATGAAGAGTAAGTACTTAAATTAAAGTATGAATTCCAGAATTCTTTCATAGGTCCATAGGTTCAAAGGTATTTACTAGGCCAACATCAGCAAGGGTGTTTTTAAGCCTAACCAAGCATCCCAAATCTCTGACGAGTTCTGATACCCTTGATAAGTGTAAGCATGGGCCTGGGAGATGAACCATTTACAGGTTACCTGTTTCCATCAGAGACATAGGTGTCAAACCAGAGATGGATTTCTAGTTTACCATCCAATTGTCCAAGTTGCACTTGGACTAGTGAGGGACTCTGCTTCACATGTATAGGAAGCCTGTTCGATAGACAGGGTAGTCTCTGGGATTGAGGAGGAGAGAGGAGTAAAGTTGCAGGTATGTATCCCAATCTCTCCAGCAGGTCCTATTTATATCACATACAAGGTTTAAGTCTTTAGAATGGGTAATTCTGGTACTGTTCATTTTGTGGATCTGCAAGAGGTCCATCAGAGTGGGGTCTAACAATGCTCTGTATGCCAGGCATAGATCTCCTCTCAAAAGCCTGTAGGAGACAGAATACAGGGATAGGGCCTTGAGGCAGTCTGCATAGGACATATTACTTTCTTTTAGTGAGGAACATCTGTGGACGTTCCAGTTGTTGGATATGCCTTGTTAGGTACATGACAATGGGGGCATTCTAATCAATGATAGGTTTGATGAATGCCAAATACAGTGGAACAATGATTTCCTTGGACTTAGATGCCATACCTTTGTTTATAAGTTGTGCAACATAGAATGATTTTGTCACCACTGTAGACACATGATGATCAAAGACTAGACTGTTATCTATGTCAGTCCTAAAGTCCCTGACTACTGGGTCAACTCTGAGGGGTGTGTTGTCAATATGATTTTTACCAGGGATGGATGACTTCCCAAAGGATACTATTATGCATTTCTTGGCATTTAGTATTAGTCCATGACTCTGACACCAGTTGTTTGTCTGTGTCAGCCTCTCCTAGAGAGTATTTGTGTCAGTGTGAGGTTCAGTGACAGCTCGTAATTTGCAATCATCTGCAAATTTAGTCAGCCAGACACCACTAACATTGGCCTTGACTTCTGAGAAGCAAATGCCAAAAGGGAGCAGTCCAAGGACTGATCCCTGAGGAACTCCACTTGTGGCTGGCCTCTTTGTAGAGGTGGACTCCCCAATTCTAACTTTCTGGATCCTGTCTGTGAGACAGTTGGCTATCCATCGGGTGACATACGGGTTTGTACCTAACCTCCTGTGTTTGTCAACAACGCCTGAGTGGGGAATTGTGTCAAATGCCTTGGCCAGGGCAAGGTAGGCAGTGTGAATGATTTTGCCCTCATCCATTGCTTTGGTGACCTTTTCAAAGAAGTCCATCAGGTGGAGTAGGCATGATCTGCCCTTTACAAAACCAAACTGGGTTGGGTGCAATGTCTGGAGGTTTACTATATCTCTATTGATCATCTCCATGATAATTATTTCCATGGCTTTACATATAAGACTAGTGAGACTTATGGGTCTGTAGTTTCCAGGGTTTGTAGATGGCCCACCTTTGTGCAGTGGGATGACTGTTGCCTTTCTCCATTCATGAAGCATGAAGCATGTTTTGAGGTTACAGTTAAATTGTAATTCCAGATGCCCTGATAGGTCATATTTCATGCTATTTAGAATGCATTCTGGGATATTGTCTGAGCCTATTGATGCAGTGTCTTGGTCTTAGAGAGAGCATTAAGGATCTGTTCCTTAGTGATAGTAGAGGAGTTATATTTGATGTTATTTCCTGAGGAACAGTTGAGGGGGAGAGAGAAGTAAAGTTGGAGATGAATTTATCAGCCAGGAGGTTTGCTATATCTTCTGGCTCAGTATAGGTGGCTCCAATTACAATGAGCTCTGCACACAATTGTGTACTGCCTTTGAGGTTGTGGACATAGCTAAAGAATGCTTTGTGGTTATCCTTGGCCTGGGAGACCAAACATGCCTCATATTTGACTTTGGTAGACTTTATTTGTTCTCTGTGACATTTGTTTAGTTTAATTAGAGTGCTTTTATGCTGCTGGGTGCTGCACCTCCTAATTTTTGCCATGATTTTCTTTCTCCTGTTATACATCTGATTGATTTTGTGATTCCACCAGGGTGGCTTGTTTTTGTGTTACTTCTGTACTTCTTCCTGATGGATATAGCTGCCTCTATACAGCTATTAACATGCTTGTACAGGGTTTCTGTGAACAGTTCTGCATAGGCAGAAGTGTTCTCAGGGTTTATAAGGGCTTGAAATGTTTCCAGGTTCTCACTTAATAGCAGGTGGTTAGCTTTAGAATAGTTTCTGAATATTCCCAGTTTAGCTGGGGGTCCAGGTTTTATTTTTACTTTAAAGGAGACAGAAGTTATGGTAAACATTCTCTACACCAATTGAATCCCATTGATTCATAAATTTAATATTATTCTTTGCTTCTTTTAGATTTTAACATCAAAACCAGAAGCATAAGTGTATGTTTGTCTTGTTTCTAATTATGAACAGTTTAAAACTTCTTTTCAGTAAGTCATGACTGAAGAACCTATTTATATCAATCAGTGCCCTTTGATTGCTTTCATAACATAATTCAAGGGTTTGAGACCAGACTGTAAGGTATATTAAGTAACATGATTCAGCAACAAAGTAGCCTGCAGGGGATTATAAGCATCTTTTCATTGGATTTCTGTTTGTATGCCTGGTTTCATCCAGTTATGAAAGGGGACTCAATCAGATAAGCCTTTTCCATGGCCATCGCCTGTGTGGACAGATTTATTTTACTTTAATTCTTTCTTCACTCATTGTTTGAAATGATTTCTGATAGTGCCTCTTAGGTCCATACTTGACATGATTGTTTTCACTGCATTTTTGCAGTCTTGTAGTTAAATACAGTTTTATTTACACTGCTTTTTCAGTTATCTACTATCATGAGTTCTGGGCAGTCACTATCCAACAATAACTTTGTTGTGCTTTATTTTACTAAATAATTTTGCCTCTCTAGTGTACCACCAGGCAGCTTTCAAATATTTATGCCACAATGGTTATTAAAGCTGTTATTGCAGTATAAACTTAAACATAGGAATACAATTTATGAAAAATGTTTCCTTCGTTACATTCATCGTTGACTGCCCTGCGTATCTGTTCCATGAAGTCTGATTAAAAGAGCTATGTCATTACAACAGCTATCTGGGCCAACATCTAACAAAGAAATCAGCAGTTATTAATCTATTTCTCATATTAGGAGTTTGGTTTTACATCTTTTATTGATCTGCTTAGACAATGTCCTGTGCAGAGGGCTGCTATTAATCATCAAATAACTCTATTGTCACAAAATAAACAGGGAAGCCATTTTTCTAGTATGTCACTAGTACGTCAGACAGGAAAACAGATGAGACCTTGAAATGGAGAATCGAGGTGAATGTAACAGTGAGATACACAGAAAATTATGTACTTGGAAGAAGCCAACAGGTCCACTCCTTTCTTTTTACATTTTTGTTGCAGCATCAATAAGAAAATGAAAGTTGTGTTTATAGGAATAAAAAGAAAGATACACTGCAAATTTCAAAACTTTTTGCAAACACCTACTTCTGAGGTACTAAACAATTTTGGGAGGCCTGACTTCAGGATTAACTTTCAAACAAGCCCAATAACAGAGCTCTAAGAAGACCACCAAAGACTGTTGACATGAACAGCACTGCAGACTTAAGCCAAACTAAAATCTGTTCTAGTATCCCTACCAGCTAGAGGTAGGGAAGCACATACAAGTTTTAAATGCAAACAGAAGAAATATGGCTTAAAATCAAATCTCAGTGTAAAGCCTACAGTTGGTTCTTACACTATAACAAATGATTCAGAACAGGTGCCGGGCGTAAGTAGGAGAGGCTACCTAAAAATCTGCTGCAGGATGCTGAAAACATAAATATGTCCGTTCTTATTCTAAACTGAGCAAATTAGAATCAGTAGTCAAATATCTAACATGCTTGGTTGAGATAAATGACAGACTGATTCAACAAATGAATAATCTTGTCATGAAAATTAGTCTAGAACATAAAGAGGAACTGATTTACAACAAAAATGCAAGTTTGGAAACTGTAAATATGACTTTCTACAAAAGATTTAAAGAAACCAAAGAAAGAATATTTAAACATGTTTTAAGGTTTGCACAAAATAGTGAAGTTAAAACAAACTGCTCCGCCAAGAGAATCTACATACCCACTCTTTGGAAATATTCTTTATACTATTTATTTATTTGACATTTGTTAACCGGGGTAGTCCAACTGAGCTACTGCCCTTTTTCGGTGGAGGCCCAGGGAGAAAAGCTCCACAAAAAGTAAGACAACATAAATACATAAAGAAATATATATACAAGCTATACATACAAAAACGAAGAAGACTTGAAAAAATGCAATATAGAACAAATAAGAGAAATTAGGATAGAAACCAAATAACAGGTAGAAAAGGTGAAAAAGAAATAAAAGTGAATTATCCACAGTGTATAAGAATTTAGGGAAGAAATTCAAGTAGGGTGATTACATTGACAAATCCAGGTACTATATAGGTAATTTTTTAGAGCTTTCTTAAACTCATGGATTTGAGGAATGGATCTGAGGTATAAGGGGAGCTTATTCCAAGCAAGAGCAGGAACATAGCTATAGAGATTTTGGCCAATAGATTTATTTGGTTTGTATATCTGTAAGAGACATTTATCTGGACATCTGAGGGACCGAGGGGAATTATATAGGGTGAGAAGAGAGGATATGTTAGGGAAGGCAGATGTTTTATTAAGGATATAATGGATCATGAGAAGTTGAGAGGATAAGAGTTGGTTAGGAAACTCCAGCTAACTGAGTGTTAGAAGAGTATGACAGTGGTTTGATTTAGGAGGTAGATTGGCTGCAGATCTTCCAATTTTATTGTAGGTGGTTGCCAGTTTAGAAAGAAGTGAGGACTGTAAGTTGGGTAAAATTTGAGAGCTATAGAATAGGTTAGGTAGAAAGTAAGCTTGGGCAAATGAGATTCTGGAGTCAGGTGTGAGGAATCTTTTGTTCCTACATAAAAGGCCCAACTTTTGGTAGATTTTCTTGATACAGTAATGTACAAGTAGCTCAAATTTAAGTTGATCATTTATGATTGTGCCAAGGACTTTTGTGTGAGAATCAGATGTAAGAGTAGTATTGTTGAGAGAAGAGATGGTAAAGAGGATTTAAGATAGGATAGAGATGTAGGTAAGAAAAGAACTAGTTTAGTCTTTTTGGGGTTAAGTATAAGTTGGTTGTCAGTAAGCCAAGTTTCAGTGAGACTGAATGAAGTTTGTGTCAGGTTTGGAAGGTCTGAGGGGCTGTCAGCAATGGAAATTATAGTAGAATCATCTGCATATTGAATAAGAGATGATTTAGGACAAGATGTGTGAAGTTGAGTAGTGAAGATACTAAAAAGAAGTGGACCTAGAATAGAGCCTTGTGAGACACCCATTTTGATGGGGAGAAAAGGAGAAAGAGCAGATAGCCATTTGACAGCTTGTTGTCTATCTGTAAGGTAGCTGTTAAGTCAAGAGATGGTTGCTGGAGAGAAGCTGAGTTGAGAAAGTTTAGAGTGAGATAAGTCACAATTTGTTTGTGAACACAGTGCTCCAGAATTATAGAGATGGAATTTTACAGAATTTTGTAGAAATATATATAATTTTTAAAATTTTTTTTTATTTTGTTTTGCTTTTATTTATTTTGCTTTTGGTTGTCCAACTGGGTTTAGTCAAAAGCTTCTTTTCAGTGGAGGCCAGGTTAAAAATCTTCAACATACAGACATTAAGCAACATTCATTAACAATTGCACATACATTTGTTAATTAGATTATATTCGTATGAAAGTAGAAGTGGCTATAACAGTATTAAAGATGCTTATGCATTAGTGCATATTGAACATTCAGCATTTTCAAAGGTGTACTAGTGGGTTTAGTGGATTTATCAAATACATAATAGATCATGTGATGAACTTGAGGAAGGATCTAGGTAGAGCAGAAAATGTTATTGTAGTTAAGAGGAGGGGCATAAAGCAGGTTCATAATTATATATATGGCTATCATAGGGTTTATATTAGAAGTATAGTGGTGGGGCTCATCAGTGTCAGAAAACTGTGAATAGCTGGGAGATGCTAGTAAAACTATTTGGGTACTGCTGAAGACTGGCTGTGGGGGATAGGATACTGAATGAAGAGAAATTTTATTTATTTTTATTTTATTTTGCATTTGTTGATCGGGATTGTCCAACTGAGCTGAAGAGCCCTTTTTTAGTGAAGGCCTGGGGACAAAAGTTCCAACATGTTATGCAATTTTCATTATAAATTAGCATTAAACAGCAATGTTACAGGATTATTGCAAGGCATTAAGTAGCAATACAATGTTATACAGTGTAAATAATCAGGAGTATAGCATAACTATTTCAAGATGTTTAAAAAGAAATATGTTATTTAGATGAGTATAGTTTTTGGGGTAAGTGGTTAAAACAAAAACAGTTTTATCATGATGTAGTTGCATGAAGGCAATACAATTACTATAGAATGTTTTTCTGAGGCAATTTGCTTAATAGATTTTAGAAGACAGTAGAAAGAGTAGTCAAGGAAGATTAGAGAGAGCTAGTGAGAAGAGGGAGTTAAGGGTAGAAAGTAGATTAAGGTATGAGAAGTAGGGGATGTTAAGGAGGGAGAGTGCAGTGGCATGACCAGTGACTTTTAAAGTTTATTTGGTGGCTGTCTTAAATAGTTTAGGATGTGTAAGGGTCCTTATTCTTGTGGGAGTCTATTCCAGGCAATAGTGGAGTGATAGCTGTACATGTTGCATCCAAATTAAGACTTGAGTTTGTAAATTTGTAGTAGGTCTTGGTTAGAAGTTCGGAGAGGTCTGGAGGGAGAATAATTGTAGATTAGAGGGGAAAGTGCAGGGTAGTAGGAAGGCTGGTATAGGATAGAATGGATGGTCTAAAACTGAGAGAGAAGAAGGTAATTCAAGCCAGTTTAGGTGTTTTTGAGAGAGAGACAGTGATGGGATTTGTAGGTTTGTTGGGCAGCAAATCTAGCTACCTTGTTCTAGGCAGATTCAAGTTTGGTCAGGAGTGCTGAGTTAAGATTTGTGAGAATTTGAGAACTGTACATTAGACTGGGTAGAAGGTAGGTAAGAGAGAGAGTAATCGTGGCTTCTGAGTTAAGGAATTTCTTGTTATGGTAAAGGAGCCCTAGTTTTGAATGTGTCTTTTTGATGCAGTTATTAACATGCAAGTCAAATTTAAGATGATTGTCGATGGTTACACCTAAGAGCTCAGTAGTGGAATCTACCTGAATGGGAGTGTTATTAAGGGACTGTATGGAGAAGGAGGGTTTAATATTTATGAACTTTTTAGGTAGGAAGAATAACAGCTTTGTTTTTTAGGGTTAAGGATTAGCTGGTTGTTGGAGAGCCATGTTTCAACTAAGTTAAAAGATGCCTGAGTAGCTGAGAAGAGCTTAGAGGGAGAGTTGGCCATGGTGATGACTGTAGAGTCATCTGCATATTGCACTAAAGATGACTGAGGACAGGAGGTATAGAGCGGATTAGTAAAGATATTAAAAAGTAAAGGCCCTAGGATAGATCCTTGAGGTACACCCATTTTGGCAGGGAGAGGAGGGGAGTGTGCAGAGTGTCATCTCACTGACTGAGATCTATCAGTGAGGTAGCTGGAGAACCATGCAACAGTATAAGAGGAGAAGTTGAGGTCATGCAGTTTGTGTAGCAGAAGAGAGTGTGAAACAGTGTTGAAAGCTTTTGAGAGGTCCAAGAATAGGCAAGAAATAAGTTTATGGTCATCCATGGCTATACAGACTGTGTTGAGGAAGGATAATAGAGCTGTAGTGGTGCTATGTTTGGGTCTGAAGCTGTGTTGAGTGGGTGTAAGCAGATTTTCCTGTATTAGATACTGGATAACTTGTTTATGAATACATTTTTCTAGTACTTTAGAGAGAGGGGAGGGGATAGCAATAGGTCTAAAGTTGGAGATATCATAGGAGTTACCTCTTTTGTGTATAAGTAGAGTGTAACATTGTTTCGAGATGGAAGGGACTTTAGATTCAGAGACAGAGTGATTAATTAGGATAGATACAGGGAGAGCAAGAGAGTCAGCTGCTAGTAGAAGAAAAGTGGAAGGAATATTGTCAGCTGATGCTGAGCATGGTTTTAATTTAGAGAGTAGAGTTTTGATGTAGCTAGTAGGTACAGGATTGAGGGAGAAGGTATTTGAGGAGATAGTATTAGGAGTAAGTTCAGAAATGTTAGAGATGTTAGTAGTAGAGGAGTTTGGGTTTGGGTTCAGTAGATTAGATATTGAATCGATAAAATAGGTATTGAAGACAGTGGCAGTTTCTTCAGATGTCTTGTCTGGGCATGGATTGGGGGAGCTAAGATTGCTGGGATGTAATATTTGGTTAATAGAGTTCCACATTTTTTTAGGATCAGATTTAAGGGCTGTGGGAGGTTTGTTATAGTAGTCCTTTTTATCTCTGTTTATGTGATTTTTGTCAGATTTCTGAGTTCTTTATATTTTTGTAAGTCTGCAGGGAGCTTATTTTATGACCATTTTTTCCATAGTTTGTCTCTAGTTATCATAAGGGTACGAGTGGCTTTTGAAAGCCACAGAGATAAGGTGGACTTAATTCAGACTTTGGGAGGGGGGAGCAAGTGAGTCTAAGATGCTAAGGAAGGTGGAGTTGAAAGCTAGGACTGCTTCTTCTAGTTGGAGTTGGTTAAGGAATTTCCAGTTTACTTTGGAGAGGAGGGGATTAAAGATTTCTAGATGGAAGTTAGAGAATTTGCAACCAGAGATAAATTTAGGAGCTTTTGAGAAGTGGGGAGTGAACCTAAGCACTTTTATAGGGCAGTGATCACTCAGGGTGTTTTGTAGGGTTTCAGGGTTATGATATTTGGAAGGATTAGATACAAGTACCCAGTCGATAAGAGTACTAGATGTGTGAGAGTTATTTCTATGAGTAGGTTGGGAGATTTGTTGTGTAAATCCATATAAATTAATATGAGTATTAGAGTTTGAATTACTGAGAGTTAACCAGTTAATATTGGCATCCCGAGGAGGATAGTTTCATTGGGGATGTGCTGAGAAAAGTATGAAAGAATATTTTCGAGCAGAGGAATGTTGTCTTCTGGAGGAATATAGATGGCTGCTGCTGTGATAGTGGTGTGGTCATTTATTTTAAGGCTAGCTGTAAGTAGTTCATAAGGAGAAAAGGATGGGATAGGTTTCATAATACTTGTAATGGTGAGGTGGTTGAAGTAGAGGATGGAAACATCACCCCTTTTTTGTTTTGGCGATATGTGCGGAGTATATTATAACCAGGGGGGAGAAGGTCTTTATCGGAGGTTTGAGGTTTTAGCCAAGTCTCTGTTAGGGTAAAGACATCAGGGGTGTGGAAGGCTATCCAGGCATGGATTTCACTAACTTTGTTTAGAATGCTATGGGCATTCATAGAGTAAAAGGAAATATGTTTGTTTGGAGAGGATACGTTTATTAAGATGAGAGAGGTAGAGTTATGCATGGTGGGGTGATGGATGGGTCCAGGATTTAGATGTATGTCTCCTGATATAAGCAGGGCTAAGTGAAGTTGGTAAAGTCTGAAATTAAATTGGTTGTAAGTCAAGAACATAGTCTTGGTTTCAGATGCTATGGAGTGAGGGGGAGGAAGTTTGATTTTAGGCAGAGGGATGTTCATGGAAAAAATAGAGTAGGAGATTGTAATAGAGCACTGCAGAGATGAGAAGCAGTTAGTATTGGGATTAGTGGGGTCTCTATGGACAGGTGGTAATGGAGTAGTACAAGATGTAAGATAGAGGAGGAGATTGTAATAGAGTACTGCAGAGATGAGAATCAGTTAGTATGGGGATTAGTGGGGTCTCTATGGACAGGTGGTAATGGAGTAGTACAAGATGTAAGACAGAGGAGGAGATTGTAATAGAGCACTGCAGAGATGAGAGCAGTTAGTATGGGGATTAGTGGGATCTCTATGGACAGGTGGTAATGGAGTAGTACAAAATATACGATAGAGGAGGAGATTGTAATAGAGTACGGCAGAGATGTGAAGCAGTTAGTATGGGGATTAGTGGGGTCTCTACGGACAGGTGGTAATGGAGTAGTACAAGATGTAAGATAGAGGAGGAGATTGTAATAGAGCACTGCAGAGATGTGAAGCAGTTAGTATGGGGATTAGTGAGGTCTCTACGGACAGGTGGTAATGGAGTAGTACAAGATGTAAGATAGAGGAGGAGATTGTAATAGAGCACTGCAGAGATGAGACACAGTTAGTATGGGGATTAGTGGGATCTCTATGGACAGGGTGTAATGGAGTAGTACAAGATGTAAGATAGAGGAGGAGATTGTAATAGAGTACTGCAGAGATGAGAAGCAGTTAGTATGGGGATTAGTGGGATCTCTATGGGCAGGTGGTAATGGAGTAGTACAAGAGGTAAGATAGAGGAGGAGATTGTAATAGAGTACAGCAGAGATGGGGATTAGTGGGGTCTCTATGGACAGGTGGTAATGGAGTAGTACAGGATGTAAGATAGAGGAGGAGATTGTAATAGAGTACTGCAGAGATGAGAAGCAGTTAGTATCGGGAATGGTGGGATCTCTACGGACAGGTGGTAATGGAGTAGTACAAGATGTAAGATAGAGGAGGAGATTGTAATAGAGTACTGCAGAGATGAGAAGCAGTTAGTATGGGGATCAGTGGGGTCCCTATGGACAGGTGATAATGGAGTAGTACAAGATGTAAGATAGAGGAGGAGATTGTAATAGAGTACTGCAGAGATGAGAAGCAGTTAGTATGGGGATTAGTGGGATCTCTATGGACAGATGGTAATGGAGTAGTACAAGATGTAAGATAGAGGAGGAGATTGTAATAGAGTAATGCAGAGATGAGAACAGTTAGTATGGGGATCAGTGGGGTCTCTAGGGACAGGTGGTAATGGAGTAGTACAAGATGTAAGAGGAGGAGATTGTAATAGAGCACTGCAGAGATGAGAGACAGTTAGTATGGGGATTAGTGGGATCTCTATGGACAGGTGGTAATGGGGTAGTACAAGATGTAAGATAGAGGAGGAGATTGTAATAGAGCACTGCAGAGATGAGAGCAGTTAGTATGGGGATTAGTGGGATCTCTATGGACAGGTGGTAATGGAGTAGTACAAGATGTAAGATAGAGGAGGAGATTGTAATAGAGCACTGCAGAGATGAGAAGCAGTTAGTATGGGGATTAGTGGGATCTCTATGGACAGGTGGTAATGGAGTAGTACAAGATGTAAGATAGAGGAGGAGATTGTAATAGAGCACTGCAGAGATGAGAGCAGTTAGCATGGGGATTAGTGGGATCTCTATGGACAGGTGGTAATGGAGTAGTACAAGATGTAAGATAGAGGAGGAGATTGTAATAGAGTACTGCAGAGATGAGAAGCAGTTAGTATGGGGATTAGTGGGATCTCTATGGACAGGTGGTAATGGAGTAGTACAAGATGTAAGATAGAGGAGGAGATTGTAATAGAGCACTGCACAGATGTGAAGCAGTTAGTATGGGGATTAGTGGAGTCTCTACGGACAGGTGGTAATGGAGTAGTACAAGATGTAAGAGGAGGAGATTGTAATAGAGCACTGCACAGATGTGAAGCAGTTAGTATGGGGATTAGTGGAGTCTCTACGGACAGGTGGTAATGGAGTAGTACAAGATGTAAAAGGAGGAGATTGTAATAGAGTACTGCAGAGATGTGAAGCAGTTAGTACGGGGATTAGTGGGATCTCTATGACAGGTGGTAATGGAGTAGTACAAGATGTAAGATAGAGGAGGAGGTTGTAATAGAGCACTGCAGAGATGAGAAGCAGTTAGTATGGGGATTAGTGGGATCTCTACGGACAGGTGGTAATGGGGTAGTACAAGATGTAAGATAGAGTAGGAGATTGTAATAGAGTACTGCAGAGATGAGAAACAGTTAGTATGGGGATTAGTGGGATCTCTATGGACAGGTGGTAATGGGGTAGTACAAGATGTAAGATAGAGTAGGAGATTGTAATAGAGTACTGCAGAGATGAGAAACAGTTAGTATGGGGATTAGTGGGATCTCTATGGACAGGTGGTAATGGAGTAGTACAAGATGTAAGAGGAGGAGATTGTAATAGAGTACTGCAGAGATGAGAGACAGTTAGTTTGGGGATTAGTGGGATCTCTATGGACAGGTGGTAATGGAGTAGTACAAGATGTAAGATAGAGGAGGAGATTGTAATAGAGTACTGCAGAGATGAGAAGCAGTTAGTATGGGGATTAGTGGGGTCTCTATGGACAGGTGGTAATGGAGTAGTACAAGATGTAAGATAGAGGAGGAGATTGTAATAGAGTACTGCAGAGATGAGAAGCAGTTAGTATGGGGATTAGTGGGGTCTCTAGGGACAGGTGGTAATGGAGTAGTACAAGATGTAAGATAGAGGAGGAGATTGTAATAGAGTACTGCAGAGATGAGAAGCAGTTAGTATGGGGATTAGTGGGGTCTCTATGGACAGGTGGTAATGGAATATTACAAGATGTAAGATACAGGAGGAGATTGTAATAGAGCACTGCAGAGATGAGAAGCAGTTAGTATCGGGATTAGTGGGGTCTCTATGGACAGGTGGTAATGGAATGTTACAAGATGTAAGATAGAGGAGGAGATTGTAATCGAGCACTGCAAAGATGAGAAGCAGTTAGTATCGGGATTAGTGGGGTCTCTATGGACAGGTGGTAATGGAGTAGTACAAGATGTAAGATAGAGGAGGAGATTGTAATGGAGGGACGAGGAGAATAGAGAGGGTTGCAAAAGCCATGGCCTAAGGTGGGGAAGTAGGATTGGGATGCAGTGAGGAGTGGGTAAGGGACTATGAAAAGTAAGTTGTTGGACCTGTTAGCTGAAGTAAAATTTAGGTGAAACAACCTGTAGGGGTAGTAGAAGGTATATAGGAAGAAGGAGGATTTGCAACAGACTAAACTATGAAGTGATAAGTAGGGGAGGGTAAGGTGTTTAGAATGTTCTAGCAGACAGGAAGGGGTGTGGTTATAGGAGGAAGGGATTAGGGGGTTAGGTATAAAGGAATTTGTATGGGGGTGGGAGGGGAGCGAAGTGAGCCAGAGCATAGTGAGGGCAAACAGAGCGGGACTGGCCAGGAAGAGTCACCACATGAAACAATCAGCAGGCCAGAAGGGTAAGAGTAACAAACACACAGTGAAGGTCAGCAGGTAAGTAGAAGAGGTGGGGAGGTGTGGACAGAGAAGGAAGAGATGTAATAGCAAGGTATACACAGGTATTTGCAGTAAGATAAAAACAGTTAAAAGGAAACCACAAACAGAAAAGCAAAAAGAGTACAGCTAGTTGACACTAGGGTAGTGACTAACTTATAGATGGCAGATGGAAAACTGAAGATGCCAGTCACATTTATCTATTGTATATACAGAAGTAGATCCACTGATTTGATAGGTGAAGTTTTAGTTGTGTTTTAAATGAGTTTACATTTTGAATTAATTTCATAGGTTCATAGGAGATTACTAAGCTAACAGCTAACAAGCTCTTACAAGCCTAGCAAATATAATCCAATTTTACCTAATATTTGGCACTTAGAGGCAAGAAAATGTCATGGATTTGTTCCTATGCATTGAGTATTTTACAGATTGCCCCTGTCCATGAATGCCATAAGCATTACCCCGGGTGTGAATTTCCTCCCCATCCATTGGTCCAAATTGTATCTGAAGAGGGCCAAGAAAGGGGTCTGCTTAATGTGAATAGGAAGCCTGTTTCAAAGATGGGGCAATCTGTGAGACACAGGTCTGTCTTTCCAGTGTGTTTTGTTTGAGTCACTAAGTTTAGATCCATAGATCAAGTGACCCTCATGCTGTTTGACTTATGGATGTGTAGCAGCTCCATCAGGACTGGATTTGTGAGTACCTTATAGGACAGGCATTTCAGTAGTTGTTGGATGTTTCATAATTTAGCTGGACTATTTGAATATATAGTCACTTGTAATATTAGATAATTTGAATATAGTGATGAGTAGTTTTTATCTAGAGTGAAACTTTATATTGGGGAGGAGCATTGCATTAAGTTGTTAAGAGCTGGGCAATGCATATGGCTTATAGAGAAGTCTGTGTATTGTAGTTACCTGAGAAAGAGCTATGTAATGTGACTGTTCAAACTAGTTTAATTATTTTGGGGATAGGCAGTGGTGTGTTATAGTTTACTGCAAATTTGGTTGTTTTATTATAAAATTGCTCAAGTTGTCAGACTTGAAGATTAGTGAAGATTGTAGCAGAACAGAAGATACATGGCAGTATGAAAGTAGAGGCTATTTGTCTTCTGGGTATGGAAGTAATATTGCTTTTGTACTCTGCGTAATATACCTATTTTTGACAAGTTGTTTTTAATCAAGTGTGACACATGGTCATTGAATTTCAGCTGGTTGTCTGTAATGTCACCCAGGAATTTTATGAGGTTTACTTGTTCTGTCATGGTTCTATTATGGTGTTCTTTGCAGAGATGATAGTTAATACTGTTATTTTGGTAGATAAATGTTTTGGGTTAATGGGCAGTATTTATTTATTTTTTTTAAGGTTTTAGTAGTAGTTCTGAATTATTTCGAAGTCCAAGTTTTATGTGGACGAAAACACGTATTGTGGATTAATTGCGTTAATGTTTTTTTCTGTTTATTTGTGGATGCTCAATAAATCGTGTTGTCTTTTCAAGTTGGTTGGAGTGCCTCTCTATTCGCCCATTGTGCTCTTTTGGACTTTTTGTAGTGGTTTTGTGAGTGCATTTTTCGCAGTTTTTGGATCTGAATTATTTAGCCATGATGTTGTCAATAAGAAAGATTGTGGTGGAATGACAAGTCTGGGTGAGATGCATTTGTTATCATTTTTATGTTTATGTATTCTTTAAATCTGTTCTAGAAAATAATATTTTCAGTTTCAAAACTCAATTTTTTGTTGTAATTCAAATCCTCACATATCTTTTGGAATTACAAACAGAAGTAATTATAATAAATGCACTTCCTCTAGAACTCTCAATTGTGAATTGTACTAAAATAACTGATAAATTAGAATTCAGAATATTTTTTCTGAATAAAAATATCATAGAAGAAAGCCTAGATCTGTTCAGTCCCATTAATGTATTCCTTAAAACTATGGAAAACATACAAAGATAATGTGAGATTATGAAACTTAAGGACAAAAATAAAGAATATCTTTCTGTATCTTCTTGTATAATGTTTGTAATGTAACAAGAACAACCTCTAGTATTTGAAATGCCAGAACAAAAGGATGAGTGCCTGTCCAACTGTTTTATCATGGAAAGACATTTACAGTGGTTATTAAATTATTAATTCATTACAAATGTTTGAAAGCCTCATGTTGTGCTCTGACTGATACTAAATGTAGAAAGAGCTTTGAAAGAGATGAATGTGTGGTCCTGCTGCAACCTTGAATTATTTTCAGTATGCTATACCCCTTAATCATCAGCAACACTGCTGGTTCCCTAAAAGGACTGCATGTGAAATCATAGAAAGTTTGCAGTATCTATTTATAGCTAGCTTTGTGGAAGTTATATTTATTTAGATTGGAAAGAAACATTAATAAGGGATGTAGCAGTCATGTTTCTAACTGCATATCAATAAGTGTGCTGTCCTACATGGGTAAAACCTTGAACAAATTATTTCTAACTCTATTGGAGGATTCTGAAAGATAATGGAGTTTTCATCATCACACATCATGCACATGTCATCCATTTATTCTCCTTATTTGCATTTATAATTTAGTGTTTTACTCTAACATTGTCACACTTAAGGTTAAATGCTGTTTGTATAGATTTTTCAGGCATTTGTTTCCATAAAGGACAGGATCTTCACTAAGTCAAAGGTGTCTAATCTTGGTTTAAGTATATCTGTCATCTCATAGAACCAAAGCTGGATATCAAATAGATATTAGACTACAGAGTTGGAGAAATCAGTTAACTGCATATTTTCAACTAGGACATATTTGGAAAATCTGATGAATGAAGAATACTGACATTGCCTATGGCTGTAAGCTTATGGCTGTAAGCTTAGTAAGAACATATGACATAGTCAGAAATGTTATTCAGCAACCCAGAATTGCAGTGTAGATGTGTTACATCATGTGCTAATAATTTCACAGAGAATAGCTACACAAAAAGCACTGAAATTACTGGCACAATTTATTGCTTACAGTGGAGTAAAACAGAATGGGTAATATGTAAAAAAAAAAGAAAACAGATTTTAGGAAATTATCAGATGTCACTATCTGCCATGTATGTTAAAACATTACTTCTAAGATTTTATAAATAAGGGTTTTGGAATTAAGGGGAAGACTTGCAACAACACCAGAATACACAGGCTCAGAATCAGCCAACAGATATGTACAGATTTTAAACCTGATGGAATAACAGTACTAAGGACACATAAGCCAGTTGTTCCAAACTAATGTCAACCACAGAAAGTAAGCATCTGTGTTAGTAAATCTACTGAGTACACTAAGACAGTATGCTGACACCTTAGAGGTCTCTCTCTCGAATGGTCAAAGAATATTGACTTGACATTTACATCCATTATTCTGAGACATTTCTTTCATTCATTAAGAGTACTGTAAAATTATCCTGGGGAAAAGGATCAATCCATTAGTGGCTAATCCTGGATAAAGAAATGAATTTGAAGAAGAAATAGTTTGGGAGAATGTGCTTACTAACAGTAAAGGTGTAGTGCATAACAGTGATTAAGTAAGTAAGGATTCCTGGTCTGTCGAAATCAGTTTGTTGATTTCTGCACCTACATCTTCTGTCATTCGCTTCCCTTCTCCCTGTTGCTTCCAGTTCTCCATGGTCTTTCTGCAGACTTAACAAGAACTCTTCCAAAGTCTTTATGTACATATTCTTGTCTGTTGCTATTTTTGTTCTTTGACACTTAACCCATACTTCCTTTAATCCTACACAAATAATGCTGACCAGGTGGTCACAGCAGCTTTTGGAACAGATCCATTATGCCACTGTGGAACTGATGCTACCAGGCGTTTCTGTGCTTTTCAGAATTGCGGGCGCCTGCATACTTGGATTTAGTCCGTGTTCAAGTTATTCACATGTATCTGCATGATGGTCAGTAAAGGTGCTGTTCTGCAACACAGGCCAGAGCATTATCGAGTGACTGTAAGGACTAACTACCCCTGCATCACAGACAACACTGTGGACAAAGTATGGATGCTGGAGAAAAAATCTTGAGGGACATTCAAAAGGGCATAAAATTGTTAGAAATAAGTCTGTAGGGAAAGTAAGGATTGAGAGTACTGGAAATGTTATTTAACTTAAGTAGATTACATAGGTTTATTGTATCCATCTGGCATTGAGTTAATGCTATGTATGATTGTCTTTCGGCTTTTCCCGGGTAGGGGTCGCCACAGAGGAACTCTGGTCTGCTAATGATTGGCAGTGGATTTTTACAGTGCCGAGTTGCCAGCCTGACACCCAACCTTCAAAGAAGGGACACTTATTCACGCTCGCATCTACTTGCATGTCTTTAACGTCACTCGACCGTGGGGAGGACATGCAGATTCCACACAGAAGGTGCTCCAGCCGAGAAATGAACGGGAGAACCTCTTGCTGTGAGGCGACAATACTAACCGCTGCACCACCATGGCTCAGTGCTATGTAATGTAATGTAATTCAAAGATTTAGTGATATTATATGCACTTATGGGTGAATGGAAAAAGAAATGTTGGGATTAGGTTAGCAGCAAGTTCAGAATCCATAATGGTGTAAAACTACAGATGTAGCAGAAAAACTGCCTCAAAGATTTATTACAAGTATTAGTTAGAAAGTCACACTACTATACCTATCTCACAAAAAACACACACACTACACACAGAAAAAACACACCACTATCAGCACACACACACACACACACACACACACACACACACACACATGCTAAAATAAAGTCCATACTGTCCCATGTATGCTTTTGGCACTTGTATAATACTGCAACAGTGGCCTACTCGCTTCTATAAGCATCAAATGCTTATACTAACTAGCAGTGCCCTGTAACATGACAGGATTCTTTATGTCTAACTATTATTAAACTACTCTTGTATTTTGTTTAAACTGCACATTGTAAGTTACTATTTTTGCAGTGTAGCAAGATATATCCTTGGTGCTGCTTTACTGTATGCATACATATATACTTACATACATTAATAAATTCTTCTTCCACTTATCCCTCCCAAATATGCACATCTGTTTATATATAAAACTTTCTACCACTAACTAATATCTAAAACACTCTGTCCAAAGCCTAAATCTAAATTAAAATGTCTGACCTATACTCTCTGCAATCCCCAAACCTTAAATGTAGTGGGGATATCAGACAAACCCAGGCCCTACTTCCTCAGTATATCACCCCACTCCACACACTACTACACAGCACTGGTTGAACTCCTCTTCTCCACTTACTATCCACATTAACATAAGAAGTATCTGTAAAAAGATACCTGAATTTCATGCATGGCTTGTTCAACACTCATCTGGCATTGTGGTGCTAACTGAGACCTGGCTGAAAAATAAAACTAATGATTATGAGGTACTCCTTCCAGACTATTTGTACATATACAAAGCTGACAGAAACAATAACAGAGCCAGAGGAGGTGTTATACTCTGGGGTTGGGAGGATGGCTTAATGGCTAAGGTGTTTGCCTTTCAAACACAAGGTGCAGGGTTTGAGTCTCACAAAGGATAATTGGCTAGGCTTAAAATGGCTCGCAAGGGCAGTTAGTTTAGTACTAAACTATGAACTATAAAAACACCCTTCAGCTCTCTCTACCACATCTAACTCGTCCCCAATTCAACAAAGCAGAAAAAATGGTCACAACCCTCAAACAAAATTGACACAAACCGATGTACATTATAGGAGAATACACCCCTGCTTTTAATAGGCATACCAATAGAGAAGACATCCTCTGCTGACTCAATTCTAACATTCCTCAAGAAAAATCAGTACTTGACAGATTCAATATTGACTGTCTCTCACTCCTCGCTAGCATCTCATCTCAAAATATATATCTGTATGGACTTACTCAACTGATCCCCTCTCACACTAGCTATAATGATAAAAACAACAGAGGAACCACCATAGATCACATACCATCCTGTACCTCAAGTAAAATGTCTACTTCAGAAACTCTCCCTGAATCTTTAAGTGTCCATTTCCCCATGTTTCTTTAAGAAAACAAACAAACATCCAAAAACAACATCATTACAATCTGGAACCTCTCAAATTTTGAAAAAGAAACCTTTGTCTCATAAAATAATTAATCAGTATAGAAGGCAAGAAATAAAACTCAAGCTAACCATCAAAAATTAAACAAAACACTCAGAAACAAAACTAAACATCAAATTATATCTGACAAAAAATGCTACATAAATCTCCAAATTAATAATCATAATAACTCCAAATGATTCTGGTTTTCCCCTAACTCAACTCCTAAACTCCCAACACACCCCTATCAGTACCCAGCCGCACAGTCTCCAACACCAACTTATTCTACATTAAGCCCATTCAAACCAGCCACATAAAAAAAAAGCTCCTTACCAAACTAAAACCCAGTTCTCTTGCGGCAGATCACCTCCCCAATGAATTTCTAAAAGTAGCTGCCAACACTATCTCCTACCCTATATTGTTATTTTTTTATTTAACATTTGTTTACTGGGAAAGTCCAACTTGGAATTAAGCCAATTTTCAGAGGAGGCCTGGGGAGAAACACTCCAGATGCGTGTCTTTGAAACGTGGGAGCATTAGTCGCCTTGCCATCCTTCTACACTCCCATTGGTTTACTTTACCAGCGTTTACAGGAACTTTTTGTTTCGAGGGATTTATGTTTCCTATGACTTCGGATGGGCATATCTTATTATTCAGGTTGATTCTTCATATATTTACCAGGCTTCTTATTCGGGTCAGTAATCAACCTTTTTTCTTTCAAGACTACATGTCGAGGATAATCTTGAACTAAGCACATGCTGTTTTGGGACAGTAGATAATGTTTTAGTGATTTTTGAAAAACTAGGACTTATTTTGAGATACTTTGCTCGTCCATACAGCGTCATTTTTCCTTGGTATCCTCATGGATGTTAATTAGGATATCCAATCACTATTTTTTGGTACAGAATTGGATCAGCGTTCTACTCTATGAATGAAGCAGACATTTTTTTACACATTTTTTTGTTTTTTTTTTTTGTGTTTTCACTTGATTCATATTTATTTGGACTTATATATTTGTTTCTGATAAAAGGGACAGTGTTCATCTGTTCCAGCAATTAGGGACATTGCCTTTGTGTTTGTTTCTTCATGGGCGTTGAATATTAACCAAAGATTTCTGTTTGGTCTTACTTTAGGTTGGGAATTGCCATATATTTTGATACATCTAGGTTTTGATATCTACGTGAATGTTTCTGTAGATTTTCAGAAGACAATAGGTGTTTGTTTCAGTGCACATGTTCTGGGACTGATTCGTTTTGTACACATTGAATATACTGATCACGTACATTTTCATAGGATAAACATAGTGTTTTCCAGATTTAGTGTTTCATACCCTTGTGTTCCAGCTACATACCATCTTTTGGTATATGAAACATTGAACAATAGTATATGCTTTCAGTATTCCACTTTTTAGGTAGATCTATATGTATGGAATGGGTTTTGGGACAACAGGGCTTGTATTAGATCTTATTTTACTTTTTTGCTAACTTGGACATGCTCATTAGGGCAATTGTGGTATTGTTTATGAATGATAGCCAAACACGCTCATCTTGCTTTTTGTACCATAATTGGTATCCTATGTTCTGAATCAGTTCCCAGTCTCATATTGGTTACCACTGTACACATTTATTACTATGAAGCAATACATTATTTATATTGCTCATTTAGATTAAGCTTGACATTTGTATTTGAACCAGATATTATTGCAAGTGACTGGGATTTCTCATTTTTGCTTTTTCTACATTGGAAACATACCACAGTCATTGGTTTTTGATGCCCAGACTGTCTTTTTGAAATAGATACATCTCGGTTTGAGCATTACAGGTTGCCTATTATTTAAGTATTGGCTACATCCGGTGTGTGTGTTATTTCACACAACTCATATAAGTAATCTTGGACTAAATCGGTTGCCTTTTATACCATTTTATATCATTTTATTATTATTGAGTATCTGATTTGCATCCACAGAGGTTTTGAATCAGATATTAGAACTCCACACACCAGGTACACCTCTTCAGATTATCCTGTAGGTGTTCACTATTTGGATTCAGGCCATATGCCCATAGATCAGGTTTTGCCTCACATATGCCTTTTGTGATTGGCTTTGTTGTGATCCTTTTTTTGCTATATTTGGCCCAAAGTATTGAACACCATTCTTGGTTTGTGACACTGGGATTCCCTTATCTAGTGTGTTCTCATACGCATATTTAACTGAATTGGTGATTTCACCCTATAACATTGTTTTATATATTTCCTCTTGGTGGAATTTTGGTCCATTCGGCGGACATGTGCGCTTCTCTGTGACTCATATTCATCTAACCACATGATTTACTTGTAATGGGAGTTATGGCCATCCATTCTCTGGATTAGTTATTCTCTTATCTCTTTTTTTGAGGGCTTTTTTATATTCGGAAGGATTTACATCACATTTGACTATTGTTTTTTTACAACTTATTGCCATGGATCTTAATAAATTACTTCAGGGGCTATGTGCGGACAAGGACGACATACAGGTTTTTGGAATAGAATTGAATAATGGCTTAAAGGATAATAATATAACTGATCCAGTTGGCAGTTGCAGTCTCTTATTTATTCAACTAGGGAAGCAAATCAAAACTTTACGTACCAATATTTGGCATTCTAGGCTTTTCAAAGCCTATCAAAACCGTAACATTACTCCCAGAGGTTTAAGAATTAAACAACAGCCTCTAGTTAGTAAAGCGGATGAGACACTGCTACAGGAATGGAAACTGGCACAACAGAATGCCTCCATGTCCTTTGTGAACATATTAGTTTCCTTTTACGATAGGACTATACAGGTCAATATTTGTGATGTACAAGAAACTTGTGATCGATTGAAAGAATATGAATATTTACCTAACTTCAAAGAAAATTTGAGCAAACTATCCAGGGAACTGATTGCCTTTGAGAATGGCTTAAAGGAGAAAAAATTGCATAAATTTTCCAGGGATGTGGAAGATTATGATAGAGGGAAACCTTTTGAGTCACAGAGAGGTGTGAGGTTTGCTGAGGGTACCAGGAATCCCTGGAATTCTAATTTTTCACGCAAAAAGAGGCCTTGTTCGATTTTGAAAAAAGATATTTCATAGGGCACCCCCTCAGGTGAGGAATCCTCCACTACAGATACGGAAGCAAGTGACATCAGTGACTCTCCTGTTTCTAAAAGAGTTCGTAGCTCTGAATTCCCTTTAGGGGTAGGAGACACAGGGGTACAAAGCTTGGAGGACCTTTTCCAGTCCATAGTGAAATTAATCCTGTTTTTTCTAATGTACACAACATATCCAGTTATGTATTAACACCAATTCAAGAATCATTGTTAAATAAAGGTTTTGGGTTTGTTCCGGGCTTTTTTGTGGACGAGAGTATATTTGTTGCTGATATTTTGGCCTTTTGTAGAAAAGTTAAATTATTTTTTGACCAACAAGATCATTCTCAAAGATCCGCTGAATTTCGTTTTCTACCATCTAATTTTAATTCACCCATGGACAAACATGTTGCCATTTTTCAGCAAGCAATCATAAAGGATTTACATCATCATATGGGTTCTGGGAACATCCTGAGACAGAATTTGAATAGGAAGGAGCAACAGGCCATAGATGATCTCATATCCAATACTAACATTATTATACTTCCTGCTGATAAGGGAGGGGCAGTTATTGTCATGGATTGAAGGAAAGAGACAGTTGTCTAACACTCAGCATTATTTGAACGTGTCTTTGGACCCCACTCCCAATTTCAAGAAGGATATTGATGAATTTTTGCAATCTGCAGTTGAAGAAGGGATCATCAGTGCCAAAACTAAAATTCAATTGACCGTACAGGACCCATCTAAACAATATTTATATCTATTACCCAAATCCACAAATCTTTTCAAACACCTCCAGGTAGACCGATAGTCTCGGGAATTGGTTCACTTACTGAACCTCTATCTGCTTACCAATTGGAACCGCATTGGTTAATGTGCACACTGGATGTGAAGTCACTCTATACCTGTATTCCCCATTGGGCTGGTTTGATGGCATTGGAATTTTGGCTTAATAGAACCAACATTTATAGCCCTGGCTTTAACACTCTCTTAGTTTGCATGGCTGAACATGTACTTACCAGAAATGTGTTCTATTTCCAAGATCAATGTTATTGGCAGATTCAGGGCACAGCCATGGGTGCATCCTTCACACCCATTTATGCAGATTTATTCATGGGGTACATAGAGGAACACATCATCTACAACGATTTACACAACTTGTATTTACCCGAGATTGATATCTGGCGATGTTATCTGGATGATTGTTGGCTGGTTTGGAGAGGGGGCATTGAATATCTTGAGGAGTTTGTGGAATATCTTAACTGTAACAAATGGGGGGGTAGAATTTACTGTGAACTACAATGCCCAAGAAATCAATTTTCTGGATGTACATTTGGAGTGCAAACCAGATCATACTTTAAGAACAAAGGTTTACAGGGAGTATCCCCAATACAATAGTTTGTTACATGCCTCTAGTCTCCATCCCAAGCATATCGTCAACAACATTCCCAAATCCCAGTTTTTAAGAATCAAGAGAATGTGTTCCTCACAGCAGGACCTTACTCACTGTCATCATGATCTCACAAACAGGTTTTTGGAGAGGGGTTATAGTACGGATAATGTCAAAACAGCATTACAATGGGCTCGCAACCAACCCAGGGACAGCCTTTTAACATACAGACAAAAAAATACTAGGAATAATCAGGACACTCTCAGGTTGATTAACACGTTTGGAAGGAACACCAGTCAGTTTATTGGGATTATTGACAAACATTGGAATATACTCAAAAGTAACACACGACTTGACGATTGGTTGGGTGATAGATGTCAGTTCTCATACCGAAAGAGGAAAACATTAGGGTCACACTTTTCACATTACAAAAAGATCATGTGCCAGGAGATTATCCATCATCAAACTACTCTCTCTGTGGAAAAACTACCGGGGTGTTACCCATGTGGGCATTGTTCCTTTTGCAAATTTATGTTTAAGACCAAAAACTTTACCAGCAAGAATACAGGTAAATTATTTGACATCAACTGCTTCGCAAATTGTGGAACTGATTGGGTCATTTATTTGGCCACATGTACATGTCAAGCATTCTACATTGGACAAACATCTAGACAGTTTTGATGTCATATCTGAACATCTAGAAGATATCAGGAATGCCAGAATGACTAATGCCTTATACAGGCATTCCTTGATTCACAAAACAGCTAAATTCACATTTACGATTATAGATAGAATTTTGGGAAACAAATCCTTCAAAACAGGGTGGCACAACCTACTAAACACAAAATAAAAGAAATGGATAATCAAATTGGGTGGTCTTTTTCCACTAGGTCTGAATGATAAATTGTAATATTGTGTTTATAATCAGGGGCTATGCTGTGTATTTCTGAATGCAACTTACCTTATTTCTTTTTTTTGGGAATATTTTATAATTTTATTTGATTTATGCACATAAGATCTATTTGCACTACTTTCAATTAGGTCTTCTTTACAGGAAATTATGTCATTTATTCCTTCATTGGACACTGTATTTAAATGCAGTCCTTGTGCTGCCTAACCATGTATAACCACTGAGGAAAGCTATATGCTGAAACCAGTCTGGTAACAATAAAAATTCTCTGCTTCAATATCCTGGTGCTGGCCCCTTTTTTGTTTTCATATAGTTACTTTGGCCTGTGCATCTACCGTACTTGCTAGCTTCTCCTTTGTTTGCATTATTCTACATTAAGCCCATTCAAACCAGCCGCATAAAAAAAAGCTCCTTACCAAACTAAAACCCAGTTCTCTTGTGGCAGATCACCTCCCCAGTGAATTTCTAAAAGTAGCTGCCAACACTATCTCCTACCCTATATTGTTATTTTTTTATTTAACATTTGATTATTGGGAAAGTCCAACTTGGAATGAAGCCAATTTTTAGAGGAGGCCTGGGGAGAAACACTCCAGATGTGTGTCTTTGAAATGTGGGAGGAAACCAGAGTAGCCGGAGAAAACCCACATGAACACAGGGAGGACATACAGACTCCACACAGAAGGCAACTCCAGCCAAGAATCGAACCAGAGAACTTCTTACTGCGAGGCGACATTGCTACCACTGCACCACTGTGCCATATATCTATCTTAATCAATCATTCCATCACTGAACAGTGTGCCACGTTACTCTGGAAGACATCACATATCATTCCCCTCCACAAAGGTGGCCTCTCTACAAACTTCTCAAACTACTGAAACATTCCCATGTTCTCCCCCCCTTGCCAAAATCTTAGAAAAGTGTGTACATTAGCAACTCCTTAACTACATCCTAAAGAACAGCCTTCACCAAAGCTAATACAAATTGCCTTTCAGATGTATACACTTTAGCTGTACATGTTACCCAGTGGCGTAGCTAAAATTTGTGCCACCTGGGGCTGTCTTTGATTTTGCCTCCCCTCTCACAAAATCATGGTCAAATGGGGCCCTCCCATACACAGCCTCCCTCCCCGCAGCCATTCCAGTATCCCATTACTTGGCTATGTCTGCCCATTTACCATAAACAGTGTAATGTACACATTGCTTTATGCTTTACTTCTACAATGATTATTTGGATTTAATTTAAAACTTTTATTTTAAGTTTTATAGCACAAAGACTGCTGTGGTGGTGACACCACCCTTATCTGTTCTGCCATCTCTCCCAAGGAACTAGAAGAAAAATCTCACAAATCTCTCCAAGACATCGAAAACTAGCTCTCCAACCACCACCTTATATACAATCCAGACAAATGTAAACTGATGTGTTTTTGGTAATAACAAAACCAAATATAACTCATCTCCAACTGTCATCTTTTCCTCTAATCACACAAAAATCAAACCAGTCAGCCACACTAAACGTCTAGGGGTGACAATAAATGATTGTTTAAAACTTGATAAACATATATCCCTTACAATCAAAAAAGTTCACCCCAAGCTTGGCTCACTCTACAGGGCAAAACCATTCCTAACTAACAGTGCCAGGGTACCCACAGCCAGATCCTACCTACTATCTACCTTACTCTACTGTTCCTAAGTCATTACCAATCTACACAGAACTGGCTTAAACAATTTAGAACCTTGTTATAACAAATTAGCTAAATTTGCCTCTAACCTACACCACAAAACGTATCACTGTCATGCTCTTCGGCAACTTAAATGGATTGAACTACTTAGCCTATTATCACTTAACCACCTTGCCACCACCCATTCTATCATCCACAATCCCAACAACTACCCTGTACTTATTGCCCTAGTCCAACTTAATACCAACTCTAGAGCCCTCAGATCATCTGATAAATTGCGTCTATATTACTCGATCGAACATTTAGGTTAGTGAATACTTAAACGTCGAACTGGTAATATCAAAAAATTAAAACAGTAAACAGTCAATTTAACATACTGAATGAATTCCCATGGCCGAAAAAAAAAATTAAACCGAAGTGAAGTGGGGGGCTTTGCCCTAGACACCCCCGATGTGGGGGGCTGTGCCCTCCATACTCCCCTAACTAAATATGTCAACTCCAAGATCGCTCTACAATGGGGAAAGGAGCAATATCTTCATAACGGCCAAGGGAATTATTTCCCTGCATTAAATCGGCCATTCGTGGTTTTTGCTTTCGCTATTACCAGATTGACGTTTAGGTATTCGCTAACCTAAACATTTGCTCAGGTTATAAGAACCCAATAAATTAATCCTAAAAGTAACCAAATTGCATAACTTCTAATGAGACTCCCTGTACTCCTTTAAAATAGCCAAAACCTGGGACTCACCCCCAACAAATCCTGCTAAACTCAGATAGGCACAAGTTCCTAAAAGACTACCTTATATAACACTGGCTATGCTCCTGTACTGTCCCTTCACCTACTGTCCACCGCAGTGCAACACTGACACAATATCCTTTCCTTTTTCTAGTCTCTTTTTCTCTAAATCTCATTCTACTGAAAAAATACTTCTTAACTGCATTCTACTTATTGGTACTTGTTTGCTATTTCTTGCTAAATTTTTATTGTATGCATCTAAACTAGCATCATTGTATAAGTTAATTCCTCCTTCTTAGCTCTACTTAACTTTTATGTATATAAATGTACTTCATATTTCTTCTGTTCATCTAATTGCTTTTGGAGCTTGTCTCACAAGGTTTCTGCTGAAAACTGGCTATCTAGCCCAGTCAGACACAACCCAATTAACAAATATAAATAAATAAATTATAAATAAATAAAAATCTTAGCTGCTTAACATGACCCTCAACAACAATCAATTCAAACAACCACACAGACATCACCAATTCATTTAACTCCGAGTTTATTGGTTCAGTTTCATCCTTACTCAATAGCAGCAACCAAAACAATACCCACAGAAAAGTACAACCCTTAAAATCCCCACACCCCTTATCCCTCCAATCAGCCCCCACTCTTCCATGAAAAAACTTCTTAAACTACAACCCACCTCCCTAGCACTTGTCAACCTACTAGGTGAATATCAAAAACCTTTAGCAGAAGCCATAGCCTTCCTAGTCTATATATTTATTAAATGCTCTATCAATGAATCCCATGTTCTGCTTCTCTGGAAAAAATGCATACATTCTCCCCATCAATAAACATTGTAAATCAACTGAGATCACTAATTATAGGCCCATCACCATTCTCTCATTTCTATCCAAGAAACTTGAAACATGGATTCAGTCCCAATTACTTCAGTATTTTACCCCAAAATAAAACTGTATCCCTTACAGTGTGGTTTTCGCTCCCACTGTAGCACCTCCATGGCTCTCCTTAGCTTAATTTATGCAAGCAACACAGAGATAAAGGCAGATTAGTATCAGCCGTCTTTATTGATCTCTCTCTCTGTAAAACTTCAACACTGTCTAACTCACTAACCTTGACAACTTCTCTATTTCCTGGTTTTCCAGCTACCTGGCTAATCAGCACCAGGCAGTGAAATGGCTGACTGACATCTCACTGTTTCTCCTCATATTGGTTGTAGTTCCACAAGGATCCATACTTGGTCCTATCCTGTTTAGCATCTTTAATGACCTTGCCCTGACAAGCAAGAATGGCCCCCTAGCACTGTACACAGATGATTCATCCATCACCTGCTCAGCAAAAAAATGACTCCTTACAACAACTGACTTAAGAATATTTCTCCTAAGTAGAAAATTGACCTCTATCCAGGTAATCCTCAACATCAGCAAATCAAAATTCCCTCTCTCCACTCCAAAACATTGCAATAAAAAGTCATCCTTCTCCATTACCTCCTCTAGTGACAAAAATGCAGCTTGTCACCCATGCCGAACTATTAGGAATTTATATAGAAATGAATCCCTAAAATTTGATGTCCACATAGATCATGTAGTTAAAAAAAAATCACCAAAAACTTGGCACTCTTTGTACAGCCAAATTGTATCTATCTAACACAGTTAGACCTCTGCATATGATCCTTTTCTATGCTGTATCAATATTTACCAGCATCTAGTAAGCTTATCTAAACAAGCAAGAACAGTGTAGGGTTATTACCTGTCCATCTTTGTGAGGGACAGTCCCTCTTTGGGCAATTGTGTCCTGCAAAAAAAACCCCTACAAAATAGCAAATGTCCTGCAATTTTAGGACAAAACATAATTCCTACCCTTTCTTTAATAGTTGCATAAAACAATTATTTTGTATCTGAAACACCTAAATGTTATATGAAATAGCACAAACAACTCAAATGCTACAAGAATAAGCATTTTTTTCTGGCAAAAGGGTGAAGTTCTGTCCTTGCACTCACCAGGTATGTTTTGTCCTGCAAAAAATGTCACGTCTAGAAAAAATGTCCCACTTTTGGCACTTCAAAAGGTACTAGAACAAGCTCAGAAAATTTTCAGCAAACCTACCTCATAAATCATACCACTGTCTAGCAATCAGACACCTCTAGTGGCTAGAATTATCTCATTAACTCATATATGTCTCATCTCCCTACTATTCTTAAAGCTATTATATAAACCAAATGATTGCCCATCCTAAAAAAAAAAAAACTTAATACAATCTTACCACCAACAAGGATTCTGCTCTCTTCTGGCAAAGCCCTACTACAGCTTGATTGGTTATTCCCTATACTCTCCTATGGTGTCCAAAACCTTGGACTCAACACAATCCACATAACAGACAAGAAGCATCGCTAAGTCTTTCAAGCTTTAAGTAGAAACATACCTACTCTACTCACGGGGTAGCAAACGCTATCCACCTGATTAAATCATTCTTCATTCCCCCGATCTCTCTCCTTGCTGAACTCTTTATCCCTTGTAGAAGAGCAGAACTGTATAAAATTACAACCTACAGTATGTCTGAATACTGTATCAATAATGTAATTAAAAACTTCCAGATTCTGCCCGTTTGTATATAATTCCACTACTGATTTCTTGCTCTCCGTGTTTATGTATATAGTGTATAAAACTGCCACTTCCCATGCTTAACGACAGAGCATCTATGCTAGATATCCTGTTCTATTGCACTGTATTGCACTGCAGCCTTTCTTCCAGGGCCACCACTTAAAGAGTTCCTGAGCCCAACTGGATTTTCCTCAGTAATCTAAAGCAATAAATAAATAAATAAATATAAAGGCCAAATGAAATGGAAATGAGCAATAACTTGTAAGGTATTTGTGAAGATATGTAAAGGCTGTCAGCCTAGTTAGAAAGAATTTTGTAGATAATTCTGTCATTTGTAAATATTAATGTAACCCACAGGCTTGTTCTCTTACATGTGAAAAGACTATTGGATGTTGAACTGAAAAAAAAAATGTAACAACAGTGCACTCTGCTGTAAGAAAGCTGATAAGTCAAGCATTTCCTGTCTGCGTTTGATCTCAGGGTTCGGAGCCAAGATGTGTGGTTGAAGGAATTCTGGCTATTGTTTTGAGACCAAAGTTAATTGCTAGAATTTACATGTATAAATTATTTTATTGATCTGGCTTCCTGACCAGCTGCAAATCAAAAGGGCTAGCTATTAACCTCTGAGTTTCTGTTAGCCTGGGAACCATTAATAAATGTTGTAATCTGAAATGAATCAGTGGTACTGTGTTATCAATTTAAGGACAGAAAGAATGAGGGCATTGAGCATTTTTCTTGAGAACATCCAACTCACCAGCACTCTGCCTGTGTTCTATATGTAAGTTTATTTTAGAACTGTGTTTTCTCTTAGATATAGCTAGGAACTAGGAAGATTAGATTAGTTTTTTTTTCCGTATTGATGTCAGAACTTTTCTACTGTATTATTTTAAGTATTTCTCTTTGATCTCTGAACTAACTCTTGACTAGCACTGTATAGTAAGAAGTATTGTCTTATGTTTTTATTATTTGTTATCAAATATTTTTAAACTTTTCAACTGTTGCTGTTTTGTGTATAGATAATTTAAGCTCTAGAGTACATTGCATGTATATAGTGATACTGGTCAAGGCACTCCAATAAGCTTTGATTGTTCAGTTGCACTTATCATTTGGATAATAATATTGCACAGTATAATTGGACACCGTTTCATAAGGGCCTTTTAGTAGCTGATAAATATTAGTGGGTGGTGGCAAGTGGTACTAGTGTATAGTCTGGGTAAAAGGGGCACAGCTGGAGAACCTGTGCCAGCCTTCCCCAGGAGTGTATGTGTTGTATATAACTCTTATCTCAAAGTGTGTGTGTGTGTGTGTGTGTGTGTGTGTGTGTGTGTGTGTGTGTGTGTGTGTGTGTGTCAGCTACTTGGGCAGGGACACGAAGCACTGGTTGGACAGAGAGGGTGATGGAGGTTTTAGCTTGCCCACTAGGCTGAGCTCTTGACCCTATAGCTGTGCCAGTGGGAAGTCTTATTGGGGACCTGGAGAAAAAGGAAGAAACCAGCCCCAGACTGACTGTGATCTCTGTGTGCTCTTAATGGAAATTGTACTTTACTGTGTGTGTATTTATAATCCTTTCCCTATATGGACGCCCCTCACTGGTGTTAGTGGTGAGGATTGAGGCTCCTTGATTGCTGGCCCAGTGCACGGATGTCACAGTGTTAAGTGTGGCATTGTTGATTTAATTTCTGAATCATGTGGCTCATTACTCATATACTAGTGCTATCACTACTGATGCACATTGTGATAAATGAGACCTTGCAGTGAAACTTGTGCTCATTATTGCAGACTTTTGATGAAAACTGTGAGTAAGGATTCTCATCCTAAGGGGTGGTGAAAGCCACACACACTCTGGCTAGGCTTATAAATGCCCTAGGGCAGATAGCCTAGTACGAACCTATGAACCTATGAACCTATGATCCCTTGCATGGAATCTTGTGATCATTATTGTAGACTTGTGATGCATATCATAAACAATGATCTCTTTCATGGAATTGTGTGCTCACTTTTGTAGACTTCTGATGCACATTTTGACCAATGATCTCTTGCACGGAATTATATGCTCATTGCTGCATACTTATGCTGCATACTGTGAACAATGATCTGTTGCATGGAACTGTATGCTTATTATTGCAGACTTCTGATACTTAACGTTAACAATGATCCCTTGCATGGAGTCATGTCCTCATTATTGCATAGAAATGGTGCATAATTTGATCAATGATCCCTTTTATGGAACTGTGTGCTCATTATTGCAGGCTTGTGACTCATGCTATGAACAATGATCCCTTGCATGGAATCATGTGCTCATTGTTGTAGACTTGTGATGTGTATTGTGAATAATGATCCCTTATATGGAATTGCGTGTTCATTATTGCAGACTTATAATGAATATTGTGTACAATGATATACTGGATGGAATAATTCACCATTTCTTTTACATAGCTGAATGCATGCAGGGATTATAGCAGCACAGATTTAATAGTGTTGCTCTCTTTTTCACTTTCAGTATACAGTTACAGAGAATTCTGCATCACAATTCACAGTAAATCAGCCTTAATAAGTGAAGAGGCCATTCCAGTGTCATAAATAAGGCACATGCTTGCATCACATAGGTGGAAATACATACATAATTATATGATAAGTTCTGTTTTAATGTTTGGACATAGCTCTCAACCCCTTGATCAAGAATCAGGTACAAAGCTAAAAATATCACTTGAATTCACTTTAAAAGCTAATAGACCAACAGGTTGTTCAGAATAGCAGTATGAAACTCTAAATGTTTGTCATTATTGACTGACTATAATCTTCAGTGAGTTACCAAAAAAAAAATCAAAATTTTTACTGAGAACACGACAAAAATATGAAGCAAAATCTGGGACGTTCTGCAAAATCACAGACAGCTGAGATCTATTATGTGTGAATAGAGAATAATGTGTGTGATGAGGCCTCCATTTCTGAATTACATAAATATCTCAGAACAACACTAGTGCTGCAGACTGAGGCTATTTCCAAGAAGTGTACTGTGGCAAGCGTTATTGTCAACGAAGACATTAAATTGCTGTGTATTCACAGTTGCCAATGAGTGCATTATTTTGTTATGTCAGTAGCTGATAATAAATAACTCTGTATCCTCGTACTCATTTGTCCTACTAGGGAATGATATGCTCCTTACTACTGCTTGTTGCGTATCTTAAGTTTATATAGGCCCTTGTGCATTTATTTTACTTTAGAAAATGTGCAGAACTTCAGATGATTAAGCTATCAGAGAATGTCTTGATGGTAATGCATAAGTATAACTCAGCTGGAAAAAGTCTGTGGGTGCATAGCAGCATATCAAGCTATCGTGAAGCATGGATCGAAAGGAAAAAAAAGCACTGCCATCTTGCTTACACTGCCTAAATGTGGCTATTTAGTGAGTGTCAAATAAAAGTAAATAAAATAAGCATATCTGGAAGCAAAAGTAACTTTAGTAACAGCTTCAATGACTTGATGTTTTACCCTTCCCAATCACCTGTGGTGTTGAGCTTCACAACACCCTGGAGCAGATGGATTTTTTCGCTGTAATGCCCACCCTGTTAGGCACCATTGTTTACTCACAAAACGGGCCTCTAAAATAGTAAAAGCCATGGAATTACTCATCTACAGGGAAAGGTTGGTGGAAAAAAAGAAAACAATACAATCAATGTGCCAACAGAAGAAAAAAATTAAGCATGACTCTTTTCTTTTTAACTGATGACTATCTATAGAGATAGATAGGGGTGTGTGTGTGTGTGTGTGTGTGTGTGTGTGTGTGTGTGTGTGTGTGTGTGTGTGTGTGTGTGTGTGTGTGTGTGTGTGTGTGTGTGTGTGTGTGTGCGTTTGTGTGTGTGTGTGTGCATTTGTGTGTGTGTGTGTGTGTGTGTGTGTGTGTGTGTGTGTGTGTGTATGTGTGTGTGTGTGTGTGTGTGCGTGTGTGTGTGTGTGTGTGTGTGTGTGTGTGTGCGTGTGTGCGCACGTGCGTGTGTGTGTGTCTGCGTGTGTGCGTATGTGTGTGTGCGTGTGCGTGTGTGTGTGTGTGCGTGTGTGCATGTGTACATGTGTGCGTGTGTGCGTTCGTGTGTGTGTGTGTGTGTGTGCGTGTGTGCGTGTATGCGTGTAGCCGTGTGTGTGTGTGTGCGTGTGTGTGCGTGTGTATGTGTGTGTGCGTGTGTGCGTTCGTGTATGTGTGTGTGTGTGTGTGTGTGTGTGTGTGTGTGTGTGCGTGTGTGTGTGTGTGTGTGTGTGTGTGTGTGTGTGTGTGTGTGTGTGTGTGTGTGTGTGTGTGTGTGTGTGTGTGCGTATGTGTGTGTGTGTGTGTGTGTGTGTGTGTGTGTGTGTGTGTGTGTGTGTGTGTGTGTGTGTGTCTGCGTGAATCAGCATGAAACAAGAACAGGGTGAATGGCAGAATATAGGAAACTAAAATGTCTTACTTCTCCATTGTTGAAACAAATTGTTTTAAAAAGGTTGTGGCAGATGAACCATAGGTAGCCCATCTTCTACGTGCAATAATGCCCTCCAGGTTGAGAAATATGGAGAAATAATTGAGCTTGCTGGAGTGGGCAGGTCTGATGTTAGGGCATCCTATTACCTGGAATGCCCATTATTTCCTTGTGATGTCAGACTTGTTTTGAATGATCCCTTGATTATCCATACAGCATACATTACGAGTTGTTTCTGAAGCAGCATTAAGATGTCCATCACAATAGCAGTAATCAGGCTATTGTCTTAATGAGATAAATACAAATGGACAATGTACATACATTACAGTAAGGTCTTCAGCCCTTGTATGTGGACTCTGTAAGTGGTGCATTGCTGCTTTCATACATTGTGTCAAACACATACAGTTAACTTTTAGCATGCTAAGGACAGTGCAGTTCACTGCAGTGCCTTAGTGACTCCTGGGTCCCGTGCTCCAACTACTGAAGCAGAAGTGTAATCTCTTTCAGTGCAGCATGGCCCCGACCACTTCTACTGCACCTGCCTGATATTCTGCCAGCTTTAAACCTTGCTACCTTCCTTCAGTTCATTAAATGATCATGCTATGATAGGTTTTGGGCAACACAGACATTACTGATTACCATGCAAAATACATTAAACTAGCTTATATGACAAAAGTAATGATATTTAATTTTTTTTTATATGCTTCTTTCATGGAAGATGATGAAAATCTTGTTAAAGTTATCTGATACTTTGATTTATTTTAGAAATTGTCACTTTGAGCTTGGGAACTCAAAATGAGTTTGCCTTATAATTTGGTGACTTATAATGTCACCAAAAACACCTTTCATATTGGGGGTATTCAAAAATATGCATAGTATGACCATTCAGATGAAAACAGTGCAGTGAAGCTAGTTTGACATGCCCTGATGGGGAATAGGTATATCTAAGGACGTTTTACCAGAGATAGGCCTAAATAATGAAGCTCTACATGTTGTAAAAATTGTAGTTATCATGCAATTGAACTGACCATGTCATGAATGATCACATGACTGGCTGACATCAGCAGTGAGACAGATGCTATATACATTCACAAGTACACTGGAACACTCAACAGTTGCAGCATCAGTACAGCCTGGAGCTTATACAAGGCTGTACAGCAAAGTGGCACCTTATGTTATACATTCACACGTACACTGGAACACTCAACAGCTGCAGCACCAGTACAGTCTGGAGCTTATACAAGGCTGTACAGCAAAGTGTCACCTTATGTTATTCTACAAATGGGAAGGAAATGAGGTGATAGCACAAAAGGAGGACAAGCAAGCAAAGAAGCAAGCGACAGGGCAGTGGGAATGGAAGAGTGATGTCATTGTTGTTTTCTGATCCCTACTCATTTTTTTCTAAAGAACAGTTGAGAAGGAAGGTAGCATGGTGAAGTCATGGGTCATAAAGAAGGTGTATGGAAAGCAGCCTATGGAGGCATAGAAACACAGATTGCAGGAAAAAAATAAAAACAAAATCAGGAGAGGCAGCAATACATAATGTGGAGTAAAATTGTTGAGACACAGACTTGACAGTTGGTAGACAACTAGTGATGGGAATGATTGGACTATAAAAAGGGGATTGGGGTAACACCAAGGAAAAGGAACACAGATGTTGGTGACCTCCATAGCTGATATCATAGATGTGTTTTGCATCCTGTGGCCTAGCTATAAAGAGCAGCCAGCTCCCCAATTCTACCTGCTGAATGCAAAGGTGCTCCAAAGTGCCACTGCAGATATTGAGCCATCAACTGACCTCTCTCTACAACAGCCACTACATCTCGTGTAGTGGCATAGTAGTGCCTGTCTCTGCTACCTTCTGATGAGAAGCCTATGCCTATCCAGCAAAGAAGCAGCAAGAGAGGTCACAAGTGAGCCCTTTGCATCACTTTCACAAGGTGACCACTGTTACTCTGCAGAGACACAGGCCTTGGTGCACATCTGAGGACTTTGTGTTTGACTCATGTTATGGTGGCTGTCACTTCACCTTTGCTTGTACAACTGCTGATCCTGCAGAAAGAAGAGCAGGACAAACTAAAATTATAACATTTTAATGCAAAAAAAACAAAACAAACTGAGCATGTTTGTCCTGCAAAATTCATAAGGGACTTCTTCCAAGATGAAAAACACTGCCAGCAACTTAACTCATATATACTTACCCATCAATTAGGTAATTTGTTTTTTGTATTAAAATGTTACAATTTTAATTTGTCCTAGTGGTCCAGATTTCTTTTATATCTTGTTTTTTATACTTTATTAAAAGCAAACCTGAAATTGAGAAAAACAAACAAAGTGTCATACCTCAAAGGCAATGGAATTCTGCATATAAAACACACTATAAAAAAAGTCTAACACATCAGATATAAGGGGTAAAAGTTTAGTATAATATTGCAATAACTGGAGAAAGAAAGCTGCAAAGCCAATAAAGAACCAGTCGATAAATATATATTAGAAGGAACATAAATCAGAAATACAACTGCTCAGTGATGTGATACAGTTTTATTACAGTTGTACAGTAAGTCTCCCTATAGAAATGTCAGCACTCGAAATGCTGAGTGCTGACAAGCAAAAAAAAAAAAAAAAAAAGACCAAAAGCACAGGAAAAGAGTGAATCTCAAAAATTGGTAACCAAAGTTTGCACACGAATACACACAGCAACAAGCGATCCCGAACACAATGAAGGACATCTTCTTTGATAAAGTCAACGGCAGCCAGATGTAGACAAACGAAAACAGTTTATTGAAGAAAATTACTCATCCAACCCTCAGATTAAGCGCTTTCGTCTCCAACACGGAGACGTCATCAGAATCTAAGGTAGCACAACACCACATCCCTTATATACTAAATACATCCAATTAGCTGACATTTAATTAGATAATAAGTAAATAAGTTAATGAATCAATAACCTCATTTTTTCTTAAAAGACCATGCCACAAAAAATGCATGCTGACAAATCCTGGAGACATTGTAAAAGCATTTGAAAACCTGTATGAATAACAACCTTGAGAAATACATAGTAAGTAGGAATAAAATCGTGATAAATAGAAAGAATCATAAAAAGCATATGCCATACTGTTGTACCAATTGTACTGTTTAAGGATATTGTTTAAAAATATTGTTTAAAAACATATGCATGTAAAGCAATATGTCAAACCTAAATATATGTAAAATATATATATATATATATATATATATATATATATATATATGAATATAAATATATAAAAAATGTAAAATGCATAAATATAAATTCAGGTACATAAAAATATATTAAAGTGCATAAATGTATAAATATATAAATATATAATTTCATAAACATATCAAATATATATATATATATATATATATATATATATATATATATATATATATATATAAAATATGAAACATATAGCACTTTTTCAAATGTTGTAACTTAAAAAATGATGTAACTTAAAAAATGAAAGACCAATGACTATATACGTGTATTTAAATATATGAAAATCAATCCCACTAAAATTGTTTCCAATAAAATAAAGCACAGTTGAATAAAAAGGTTGAACTATTACCAACAATATGTGTATTACTAGGCACAACTAAAAATATATACATCTATTCAGTTTTTATGGGAAATAAGAAATGTAAAAAACCTAACAAAACTTGAGAAAAACAACATCTATAGTGATTATTGTTCTCTAATAATGTTCATTTAAATAAATATGTATAATAATATTCATATTTTTATTTTATTTTTATTATTTATTATTTATTCTCAAAAATTGCTCTTCTCATTTAAACTACTATTTGCAAGGGGGGGGGGGCAATCCCCCACACCCTGGAACTTTTATATACCAACTCCAAAATTAACATACCTTGGAGAAAAGGGAATATTCTAAGAAATGGCATGTTGAGCTTACTATATCTAAGTCCAGTCTTTTGGCTAGTCCATCTCTGAAATTTGGGACTTGCTCTAGTGGGTCCCAACATTTCATATGATTACTGTACAGTAATTCCGGCAATACACTAGTTTTACCCCCATAGTGCAGAGAATGTGTCCTGCCTCCTCAGACAGGCTACCCTGTTTTCTTTGATCTCCTGTGTTGCTGAAACATATAAAATTGACAGTAATGAGCACAGTATACCCCTGAGAGCTGAAGGCAATTGCACCTGCATGTGTTAGGGTTAATGGACAGTGACATGGGAAAATATAGTACTTCCTATAATATTGTGTCTTCCTTTGTACAACCTTTAATTCCCACTAATGGAAAAGGTCTGGATGGTGCCTCTCCTGTTCACTTTACTTATGCCAGTACTACTGCAAGGCATCTATGCCATAAATTTGACCCTTATAATCCCCCAACAGGTGCTTGTTCATCAGGTTTAAAAAGGTCTTGCACTTCCCATTGCATTGAGTAGGGCATGTCTACTCATGAGGTTATGTTCAGGAGATAAAATATTACCTGGATCACATGACTGCACATTACAGAGAACATGTGATGTGCATTAATAGGAAGTACAGTCATGTAATGCCATTCAGAGTAGCATGATACAATACATGCAATCAGTAGCATAATGAAAGGATGCATTAGCATGGCCAGCTTCCACTGGCACACACCTGTATCAAAGTCAAACACATGGACATGAAGGGTCACTAGGCAGGACCATGATCATTAGCATATGAAAACTATAATTAGAAAGTTAATGTTCATTTGGCATGCACTGCATACCGTATGAGATGTCCCAGTCATACAACACACATGACCTCTGTGAAATGCTATCATTGCTGTTTCCTGTCATTGTACACTGCCCACAGTTTTGCATATGATGATGACTGTGCCTTTCTCACACCTATGGTTTATGTGTGAGTAGTTAGGTCTGTTATGCAGAGTGGCCAGGCAGTATACTATAAGGCATATCCTCGGTGTGCTATTGCATGCATCATTTTTTGTTTTGTGGTTATCTTGTCATGTCCCATAGCTGTGGACAAGAATGTATGTCTTTGCCAGTGTCACAATGCCTCCTCTGCACATGAGGGCTGACTCCACAATGACTCATCAGTCTATTCCTTTTTGTGTTGGACAGTGCTATGGTCAGTCCCTCCCTATAATTGTTTTCCTACCACCATATTATTTTGTATGGTGTGGACTGAAACATAACTTGCTGCAGGTTTCAAAAGCATAATACAGTGTGCCATCAGATGTATGCATCCAGCAGAAGCAGGCTTTAGACATTTCAAATACATTTGATGATGCTACATGTCTGAAACAATATGGTGTTATATGCTATTACTTACATAATGAAATGGAATTTATCAGTCATCCAGTATCACCTACAACACATATAGACTGACATGGTTGTGGCTTGTCTATGCTCTACTTTCATGGGACTGACGTGTTTTGGCCACTGTGGGTGGCAATCTGTGCACTTGCCAACTAGATGGCCCTGTGGAAAGTCAACCTGCATATAACAGTGGTATAAGTCACACTGCTATCAAATGTGGGAATCATGGGAAGTCCTTCAATGTTACACATTTACATTGCGTATAATAGCCTGTCTACCATGCATCATTTGGCAGTTGATGCAGTAGAAGCCCTTCCAAATTATATACTGGAGGGCATGTGAGCAAGTGGATCTTAATAATCTCAGAGAAATGGGATGCATTGTAGAATGCTCATATAGTAATGGCTGTCTTTTCCATATATTCTCCCCTACTTACTGCAGCATCATGTCAAGGAACTTGAGTAAGGATGATTAATGCTACACAAACTTGCTACACAAACTTGTGAGTCCACTGGGATAAGCAGTGGAGACATCCCCCTTGATTCCATGTGAGGATGACTCATATCTACTAGCTCTTTGTTGATGTCTCTGCCCACATCGTAGTAGTGAGCTATGTCCTGGTAATGGAGGTGATGGCATGTCTGTCATTGATAGACTCTTTAAGATTGCAGAGAGCAGTGGCATGCAGCAAAGAATGAATAACTCAAAAATAGACTAGCAATTGGCAAGATTCAGAGAAAAATCACGTTGGTGAAATTACTGCTTCACTGTGGGATTCAAAGAAATTAAAGATTCTCATTGAGCAAAAGCTCCTTATTGTCTCCTTAGCATGCCTCTGACTTAACCACTGTACAGTTAAAAGAACCTTCTGTAGTGTTCTCCCCACCAGCACACACAGTTCTGTTATACAAGTGCACACACACACACACACACACACACACACACACACACACACACACACACAAACACACAAACGTGTGTGCGTGTGTGTGTGTACACAGTGACTGCCTTGTAGTACTTCACTGTTGTGGTGATAATATTCCTGCTCCTGCCCTATACATCACTAGCCATATACAGTAAAAAGATGGTGTGCATTTTTATTGTTGCTTTAATCCCTCCATAATGGGGTATGCTTTTTTTCTAAATCACCGTACAATTCTGTTCCATGGTCAGTGAAAGCACTAGGGAGGTGCACATGGCTAATTTGCATTAGTCAAACCAGTGGACTGATATATTTGCATGCAGCTTTCTACAGGATGGTCATTTTAGTGCTACAGGCTGGAGTGTGGTGCCTTCTTAACACTGGCACTAGAGTGGTCATTGAATCACTCTTACATAACACACTGCAATTCTGCTAGAAATAGGACTGCAGAGTGCATTATGTGATCGGAATTCCAACCAATGTCTTTTCCCCTGCTATGAAAGATGTGTAATGCAACTGAAGTTATATTTTAAGAGACCAAAGCCAGGTTCCACAACGGCATACTGTATATCCAAAAATGCAAAATGAATGCTGCAAGGGTAAATCCAAACCTTTTTAATGTCTTAAATCCAGAAGTCTTAGTGCTTTCGTTTGCCACCATTGAACTTCATCAAAACTGGTTAGAAATAAACTAAGTCCCCTTATATAACCTTTTGAAAATTGCATCAAAAATTTTAAAGTGACATAACTCAAATAAACATATACAAATCCACCATTTTAAAACACAGACCATAAAGTGATGTAAAAAATACAGCTATGAATTGAAATACATTTTGTTTAAAATAAAATTTGTTAAAATAATCACGATACATTTATGAAATACAAGATGTCCTGTCTTTAGAGCAGGTTTCAAAGAAACCACATTGTTGATGCCAGGCAGGCTAGTGGCATTCATTAAAATTTGCCAAAAAACTTTCTTTTTTCTAGGAGAGTTTCCCAGTCACCACCCCTAGGCTGCAATTCCACCTATTCAAGTACAGGGAAGGAATTTTCTTGAAATTATTACGTTATACTATGTTGAAAAAAGGCATTACACTGGTGAGTCCTTTTTATAGCAGAAGTGTGTTGGTAAATACGAGACATAAGGGCACCAATGGTCTTTCCTATGTAGAAGGCAGGACAGGAGGAACAAAAGGCAATATATAAACCACCCCCTTGGTGTTGCAGTCATATCTGCCTTTGACAGTAATCAAATTCAGAAAGCCAGACACTTAAAAACTGTTGCCCTCCAGGATGAACCTACATTGCCCACACGAACCATATTTCTTCATACCACAGTTCCTCATAAATTTATCTGAGTTCCTACAACTCCATTCAAACATGTTTTTTTTTATTTCAATTGTTTTTGTAAACAAATCTAGGGGTAGTCCCAAGCTTTTCCAGGAGCCCTAAGATCCCCAAAACTCTGGTCCAGTGGCTTTTTGTAGCATCCTGATGGGAATCTATTCCTCTACTGTATGACAATACCAAAGCCTGAACATAGTCATTATCATTCAGTTCTGATATAGGGGTTACTGGATCTCGACCATTGCTGTTACCATCACCAAATCCCTGAATGGGATGGTATCTGCATGGTTGATTTTCACAAACATACCTAGAAACCTCCTCTACCACGGATTCTGGGTAACCCCTCTCCTTAAAAATATCAATCAGAATCTGAACTTCATGCAAAAATTGGGAATCCAAATCAGACACAATTCGTCTTATTCTGATAAGCTGATCCTTCACTAAATTACACTTTTGCCATATGGGGTGCTGGCTATCGTAATGTAGGTAAGAGTTAGAGAAGGTAGCTTTTCTAAATATTGTAGATTCATAGCTTTGCTTAGGTGTGTTCTTGTACAGCATAATGTCTAGGAAACTAATCATATTATCATCAGAATTGCAGGTGAATTCCAAAACTTCTGTGGAATGGTTCAAAAAATGTATGAATTGAGACAACTGTTCCTCATTACCACCCCATAAAATAAAAATAGCATCCAAATATCTCAGATATACTTTGAGATAAGATGAAAAAGGTGAATTGAACACTACCATGGTCTCCCATGTCCGTAGAACCATATTTGCAAAAATGGGGGCAGAAGCTGCCCCCATTCCTACACCCCTGTGCTGTTTAAAAAAATCACCTTCAAAGAACACGAAGTTATTGGATAAAACAATTTCCATACATTGCAACAACAGTTGTGTGTCAACATTTCTCAAGTCAGTTCCTTTGACCATGGCATGATGAAACATCTCTATGCCTTCAACATGAGGTATAACACAGAACAAGTCTTTAACGTCTATGGTAACCAGTATTGCATGTTCAAAAAAACTAGTACCCAAGGTTACCTCCAAGAAATCCCAGGAGTCCTTTAACAAGTGTAGTTTATCAACCATAAAGGTTTTAACTTCATGTCCACAAACTTGGCAAAGGGTTCAGGTTTAGACCCACCAGAAGCCATGACAGGTCTCAAAGGAGGGTCTTACACACATTTGTGGACCTTAGGGATACCAGACATTATCAGTATAGGAGGATGTTTAACCATAAAGAAGTCTCTGAGGTCAACAGGAAAATCAAAAGTCAAATACATGTTTTCTATAAGATAATTAATAGCCCGATAGGCAATGTTGATCTCATTATGTGAGGCTTCTATGAAGAATCTTCCATTGTGTAGATATTCAAGCATTTTGGAAGTGTAAAGACACTTGTCCATAATAACCACACCACCACCCTTGTCTGGATTCATGATACAACTATTTGTATCCTTGACAAGGGCTGCCAAGGAATTCCTCTCAGCCAAAGTTAAATTGTGGAATTTGTGTTTGTTGTTCTGTTGCCTCCATTCCCTTACTCTTCTCTCAAAAAGCTGCTCAAATGGATTAATATCAAGATGCAAAGGAGGGTTATAAGTACTGGTCCGTTTTAGGTTCAATGAAGTGTTATCAATGGAAGGTGGAAGGATACACCTGAAGTTAAGCTTCCTAGTGAAAAGCTTGAATTCTGTAATGACATCCACCACACTAGGTTGCCTGAAAGTCACAAATTTAAAGCCTTTTTGCAACAAGGAACCTAGAGCATCGGTGACCATGAAGGCAGAATAGTTGAATATTTTACAACCCCCAAAAGTGAAAATAGAAACAGTACCTGATAAATTGTTGAGGGAATTCTCCAAACATGTCATCTCCAATATTTCTGATTGTGTTGCCCTCTGTTCCAAAAATCCTGGTTGGAAGGGTTATTCCTGGATCCACCCTGATAGTTATTTTCAACTATTGCCCTTCTTTCCTCTATTCTTTTAGACCTTCTTGGATCACTAGAGTGGTCACTGTGGTTGTTAGGGTTAGTGAAAATATCTTGCCCAGCCTGTTCAGGTATTGGGCTAGCACATTCTTGCAAAACTGCAGCACCAGGGTGGCTTGGCTAAACCCTCTTATTCCTGTAGTCACCAATGTCCCTGATAATTTTCTTTTGCTTCTTCCGAATGGCACTGCACTCATAGCCATGCGCCTTATGTAAAACCTCCTGAAACTAATGAGAGCTAGGAGCAAACAGCAGATCATTCTTGATGTCAGAGTCAAGCTTCCGAAGTTCCTCTTCATATCCTGATAGGCATTTCATATTATCCCGAACTATAAGGTTCATAAATTCAATTCCTATACGGTCAAAAAAATCAAGCAGTTCCATGTGAAATACTCAACTGCTATTCACACCATTTGGATATTTAAAAATACATAATCCTTTTAGGACCTGTTTGTTAGCAATACAATGATGCAGGAAAGAAGTGTCCATTTGCAAAGTTTTGAACTTAAACAACATTTTTTCAAACTGTTTTATTTTAAAGTCCAGGGTAAGTTCTTGGTCAGAACCCTGTGTTGATTCAAGACTGTCAGCACCAAAAGAGGTTTCATTAAACAGGAAGTTAGCCTCAGGTCATCGCTGGATATCCAATGTAAAATCAGGAGATGGTTCATGTAATAGCAGCCCACCAGCTCCCATAGTCATGTTGTTGTCAGTGTTGAAGGAATTACCACAAACAACAATGTTGATAAAACACCCTTGACTATTAGTACACATACCTCTGTTTTGGGTTAAAGCAACTGCTAAAGACTGAATTTGGTCTCTTAATTTGTCCATACCATCCAAAATGATGGTTAACTCTCCAGATGCTTCTTTGTTGCCTGAAATGGCACCAGGGGACCTGGAACTAGAACCAAATAGCATTTTGGTTTGAGACATACCCAAGAGTGAAAAAATGAACAACAAACCAAAGCCAGGTTGCACAACAGCATATTGTAAATCCAAAAATGCAAAATTAATGCTGCAAGGGTAAATCCAAACTTTTTTAATGTCTTAAAGCCAGAAGTCTTAGTGTTTTCGTTCACCATCATTGAACGTCATCAGAAACTGTTTAAAAATAAACTAAGTCCCCTTATATAACCTTTTGAAAATTGTTCCAAAATGTTAAAGTGACATACATCAAATAAACATATACAAACCACCACTTTAAAACACAGAACATTCGGTGATGTGAAAAGTACAGCTTTTTTTTACAACCTTTTAAGTTTTATTTTAAACAAGTTGTATTTCAATTCATAGCTGTATTTTTATATCACTTAATGGTCTGTGTTTTAAAATGGTGGGTTTGTGTATGTTTATTTGATGTATGTCACTTTAAAATTTTTGGCACAATTTTCAAAAGGTTATATAAGGGGACTTAGTTTATTTCTAACCAGGTCTGATTAAATTCAATGGTGCTGAATGAAAGTGATAAGACGTCTGGTTTTAATACATTTAAAAGGTTTGGATTTACCTTTGCAGCGTTCATTTTGACTTTTTATATTTTAAGAGCATATAGTCACTTCATAATCTACAAGCTTGGGAAGTTTCAAACATAGGAGATACATGAAATGAGAGCTATCTAAACAAATTGGGTACAGTGGACTGGTTGGACATTTGAATTTCAGTAAAATAATTGAAATCAGCTAGTCAAAGAAAGAAACATGCAAGTGACTGTTTTCAACAAGAGTGCCTACATTATGTGAGTGGCTGCATAAATGGATAGCTTTATTGTCGGTAAACTTACCACAAGACACAGTCCTGTTGGAGTAAGACACATTAGAATGTAGAAAATAATAAAACAAGAACAATATATCAATTAGATAATCTATCACAAGTCTGTGCACATTATCAATCAGTTATCACCACTCTTTGTATGTGATCAAGTACCCCATAACATTCTAATTATGTAACCGGTCATGCTAATTCAGCCTCATTCATGCAGAAAGAGGAGGACATTTACTGACCCCCCCCCCACCGACACACATATGTGTCTATGCATATTTACACTTAAACCCACAAATCTGCTGGACCATTATAAGTTAAACATCAAGAAAGGACATGTAAGAAAATTCAAATTAAAAAGATGAAAAAGTGTAAATAAAGTAGTAAAAAAAGAAAAGCCAATCCCAGCCAACCAAATCAGAGAGTGAATGCCAGTTGTTGTGCTACAGCCAACCAAATCAGAGAGTGAATACCAGTTGTTGTGCTACAGCCAACCAAATCAGAGAGTGAATACCAGTTGTTGTGCTACAGCCAACCAAAGCAGGGAGTTAATACCAGTTGTTGTGCTACAGCCAACCAAATCAGGGAGTGAATACCAGTTGTTGTGCTATACCTAATGAGTTATGAGAAGATGAAGAGGGGTGAAAGAGAAGGTAGGCATTCTTAACAATGACTTATTTACAGAAGAGAAAGAAAGGATTGGACAATTTATAGGACTTTGGTGGTGTGAAATCAGCAGGTAGTTTTGCTGGGTTGAAGGGTAGTTGACTGGTAGTGGATGCCACCAAGGGCTGAGAGGAAGGCACATTTTAGAGATTATGACGTTAGTAGGTCCCTTATTTTGTTTGCACAAGTGCCCATTTAATAGATGTTAGAAAAACACTAAGAAAGTTTGGGGGGAAGATTAGGGCCTGGAGACAAAGTACTGGTATTGTGAAGTTCTGAGGTGGATTAAAGGTATATGTGGTGGAATTATAAGTTAGTGTAGAGTTCATGATGATATTTTCAGAAAGAAAGTGGCCAGATTTATGTGAAGAAAGAGGGTAAAATTAGTTATGTTTTGATTTTGGTTTGAATTGCATTGAAAGAGTAGAGGGTTGAAGTGTAAAGGGTAATTGGACTAGTAAAGAAAAACTGGCACAGAGTTGAAATGTTTTGAAGATCTCATTCTTTACTCAGTAGAAAGGAAGTGCAGATATGAGTAAAATTTGTTGAGTAGTATTAAGGAATGGAGTGGGAGCAAAGCCTTTGGGCTATGTTGTGGGGGTTGGGATGAAGATGAGTTAAGGGTTATCTGTGGTGGATAAGATAACAAAGATGGTTCAGTGGATGTAATTGCATAAGAGTGATTATTGAGTCAGGGAGATTAAAGTAGAATGTGAATGGCAATGGATGGATTTGAGGGCTTAATATGCCTGCACAGTTTAAAATGGAAATGTTTGGTGAATTGGTCAATTCCCAAGCGAGTCTGCACTCCTAAGAAAAAAAGGCTGAGCTGTCTATGAAGCACTAGCCTGCATACATAGGCTGCATACATAGGGTATGATTTTATGATCTATGCTTTTATGAGTAGTATATCTGATACATTATGAGGAACTGCTATCCTGTCAGGAGAGGGATAAGTAATTATAAGTAAGTGTGCTAATCACATAATGAAAACAAAAGAGCCAAATGGAAAATGAAAAGGTTTGCAAAAGAAAACTGATTGTAAAAATATACACTAAACAAGGCCAAACTTATTAAATAATGTAACTCAGCTACAAACATAAAATAATTGAGCACCACCATCATAACCATGTGAAATTAATACCACAACCTTGCCTTAGATTATTAGAAAAGTAAATGAAATAGAAATTGTCTTAATTACCATGCAGTACAAAGTTTGATTCCCTAAGACTTCATTTTCATGGTGTGACCTTGAGCGAGTCACTTAATAAGGCAGTATTTTGAGGCATTTGGGAATTTGGACTGGAGTACATGTCTGCTAACTACCTGTCAACCACGAGCTACACTAGAAAACAAACTATGAGACAACTGATTCATATATATACACTAAACTCTTTGCAGTAGTCAAATAATGCAACTACAACTTCCTAAAAAATGAACAGAAAGCAATTTAGACTTAAATGCATTGATGAATGCAAGTGTGTGTGTGTGTGTGTGTGTGTGTGTGTGTGTGTGTGTGTGTGTGTGTGTGTGTGTGTGTGTGTGCGCGTGTGTGTGTTGTGTGTGTGTGTGTTGTGTGTGTGTGTGTGTGTGTGTGTGTGTGTGTGTGTGTGTGTGTGTGTATGTGTGTGTGTGTGTGTGTGTGTGTGTGTATATATATATATATATATATATATATATATATATATATATATATATATATATATATATATATGTATATAAACAATCAAACTGCGTTAGCAAGTTAAAATGAACAAATATTATGCTTCAAATATATTACAATATATTATATAACCTAAGCAACATTACAGAAATTATTCAATTCCTGCCCCTTTTTTTAAACAAGAAACATCTTAAATAAACCATCATGACATAAGCAACCATACATTTCTATAAATGAAAACAAATCACACTGACACAATTCTAGTTGCAAGCATTTTACATCACCAACCATACTGCCACACTCCCGGTTGCAAACACTATACATCATTTATAATCTACCCAATTGTTTTCATTCAAACATTACATAGCCCATTTAAGTCCTGTCACCTTTTAAACTCTATTCCTCCACTGTATATATTGTTCCCCAATTCCCATTTATTTCCTAAGTAGTTTGCTACTACCTTTTTCTAAAGATCTCCATTCCAGTTGTTTTAGCTCTGTTACTTTATTCACTACTTCAAATATTGTTGATGTAGATCTTGAGTTGTATTTTCTAGTAATTTCTTTTTTGCAGCCACTATAATTAGAGACAGCAAGGCCTTAGGCTGTTTGAGAAAACTAAAGTAGGATAGGTCTTATCGTTTATCCTTGTCCTACATATCACCTTTTATTAGTAGCTTATAGGTTATAGTATGTGGTGCATTCCTATGTACACTGCAAAAATCATCTCTCAAAAAATAGAAAATGATGTAAATATTACTTAAAAGAAGCAAAATTATCTGCCAACAGAACAAGAAAATTTCACTTGCAAAGAATAGTTTAAAACAAGTAAATATTTCTAGCCTCCAAACCCCCATGGGCATCTTAAAACTAGTGCATTCAGTCTTAAAACAAGTACATTTGTTTAATACAGAGAAAAGAAATTAAGATTTACTTTCTGAATATGTAGGAAAGTTTGTTTTAATTTAGAATGTGCTAGCCATTGTATTGAAACATTTTTAGGAAATATATCTTAAAACCATTGCAACCAGACTAACACCAAGTATGTTATAGATGCAAAGCAAAATATAAGCCCTTTTGTCTAAAATTGTAGGACATTTTTCTTGAATTTAACATTCAGTGCTGGTTTCAATGCCTTGAAATGATACAAAATACAATGGAATTTAGAGAGGAAAGTATATTATACTACAGATTGACTGACTGCTTAAATAATTCTTTATCCAGAAACATGTATGGCAGGGCAACATGCAAAAGCAAGGCCATTGCTCAATGTGAAAATGAGAATGTCAGCATATGAAATATATCAAATATAGTGACCTTATAAATAGACAAGCAGCAAACTAAACCAACACCCTGCCAAATAATTAAAGATGAAATCACATTTGAAGTTTGTTATGTCTTGCAGTACAAGGGACACAGTCATGACCAGGAATGAGAAACAAGGTTCTGTCATTTCTACTCAGCAAGGAACTTTTTCCACTCAGCCATAGCTTTTCTATAGGAAGAGGTCATGTCATGGTCATGGATGGTATCCCAAAGTACTTTAGTCTGCTGCACAGAGGGAAGTGTGGCAATGCACTTAGGATACATAAGGTGAAAGGTGTAATAACATGCCGTGGAATACATCATACTGTCATAAATGTTCTCTTTTGGGAAGGTCATTAAAGGCATGGTTCCAATGGCCAGTAAGCAGTTGGTTTCACAGACAAACATGACAAGGCTGAAGAATGGCCTTGTCTGAAGAAAGGTGTTTGGGTCTTCTTTACACTGACCAAAACAAGGGAAAAATAATAAGATTATGACCACAAAAATTACTCATTGTAATTTATGCCGAACTAGTATATAAATTATCAAAAATTCACAAACTTCTTACCTTAAGGATATGAAGCATAGCCTCACTTGCATGAAACGTCTTGGTTGGAACCACAGGTGATCGGAACATGTCTGGTAAAGCCCTCATTAAGGCAATTGTGTACTTCACTATTAAAAACAAAATCTGACATCTGATTTACTGTGACCAGTTGTTTTCAAAACCACAGGATAGTTCAGATTTTTTGTATGCACTTAGCAGGTTGTGATGTCATCATACAGGAAATGTTACATGCTGATACAATGCCAATAAAAGTATTGAAATTTAATACCATTTTCTATACTTAACACAGTCAATCAAAGTTATTTACATTGGAGTTTTGTTTGCATGCAGTAACGTCTTTTCAGTGATAAAGAAACACTTTGAGACATATTCAGAGTTTAATTTTTCGATAGGTTTGAGGTAATTATTGTGTGGTGGTAGCCTGGTCTCAGTTGTCAAGACTGAACTGGAAGTGCATGTTGTAGAGTAGTTACCATGAGAGAATGAATTGAAATACATGATCAAATTGATACTTTCCATATGTTTGACAACCCTAGTAGGAGGTACTTATTATCCATACTCAGAATGTTACCTACAGTATGATGGTATAAGCCCAAGTTTGCAGAAGCAAACAAAACAGGGAATAAGATAAGATCTAATAATTACATTTGTCCAGCAATGATGGGTTCATGAGCTTTCTGAATACTGCATAAAACTGTCCCTTCTCATAAAAGGTCCCCCAGCAGGTCTTCAGATCGGTTAACTAGTTACCTCAATCAAGGATCTGTCAGAGCTCATCCGTAAGCTGACATACACACACAGCCAGAGAGAGAGAGAAAGAGAGAGAGCAGTGTCAAACATATATAAAAGTTATAGTTGGGTAACTAAGGATTAGCCAGAAAAGATCAAAAGTTTTAATATTTTTCTGGGTATTCAAAAATAATACATTTTGCATCTTTCATTCTGCATTCAATATTGTGACTCAGCTGATATTGCTACACCATATCTCATTTAAAATTTGTTTACATATATCTACTTAAAATGAGCACATTTGCTTACATGTTCCAGTTCCCTGAAGCAAGGATATGCTTGAATAATCTTGGTAGGCTTGTCCTGCCCCTTAGTAACATCAGAGTCAATGAAGTCATGTCTTGCTTGGAATTCAAGGTCCAGGAGCTGTGAAATATACTTCTTGTTGGGTCTAACGTTGCTTTTGTACATCTTCTATAGAGTTGTATAATGTCTTCCCTGTTTCTTTAGACTATCTGTAATTGCAATTAGGACATACTGTGAAATTTAATGTTTTCTTTGTAGAAGTTTCATTTATACAAAAACATTATATTTCAGTTTGTGTTCTTAACATCCAACTGGTCAAGCTCTGCGTAGCTACATTGTGGTGACCTCTCTATCGCAGATGTGGCAGAGTCATCAGTCTCATCAGTGGACATCTCCTGGATGTTTTGAAAGCTAAGGTGTTGTGGTCTCTTTCTTGAAGGGGTCACTTTTGGGGTTGTCATATTCTGAACCCTTTTCAACAACTGCTTTTTCACCAATTCCTAACAAGAAAGAGACAAAGAAAATTGTTAGCGTTACAAACCTAATTTAATAAAATTGAATCCGGAATAGATACAGACACATGTTGGCCTGATTTACATATAAAACACCTCCTAATACCTGTGTCAGATGTTTACACTTTGACAGGCAAGTATACATTGCTGTATATGGAAATGCGAATAGCACACTATTGACATATCCACTGAGCTCCACTGGCTGCAGATTTGTCCTGCAGCATTGGGTAGTACTCTAGGAAACGCTTTGCCATAACAGTGAATTCATGTCTGCTTAGGTACTGGAAGGCATCCACAGGTGCTCTCTTAAATGAAATTATGCTTGTCGCTGTATTTATGATTAATCAACAATAAAGACCTTTGGAAAGAGTGTAGTCTCCTTCATGTCCAACACACTGCTTTTCAAAAAAGATGTTTCTTGACTGCTCCAACTCTGTGTATAAGACATTCTGTGGGCTTAAAAACTGTACAATTTTGTTGATACCATGCTGGTCTCTTGGCTTTGGAGAATGTTGGGTGAATGGAAAGGGATGAGGGCTAAGAAAGTGGCTGAAATCATAGGTCCCAGAGGAGGTGCCTGGTCTACACAAGTTTGATTCTTTATCCTGTACATGAGAAACATTTAATTGTAATTATAAAGCAAAGAACACTGACTGTAAGAACTAAGAAACATCAAAACAAAAAATACAGTCTTTAAATGTATAATGGTCATAGAATGATTATTTGATAACAGAAAATATTGCATGGTTATATTAAAGGTTGTCCATTTGAAAATTTGTCAAAAATGTGATTAACTCACTTTCAGCATGAGTAAATCTCCAAATGGATCTCTTTCTGAAAAAGTGCTCTGGCCCAGGAAAGAGATCACATAAATCCTCCTTAGAGTGGCTGGGAAGCATGTCTGTGTTTATAGTAGGAGCTGAAAACACATTTACTCACACACTAAATGATCAAGCAACTTATTATTTTAAACAACTTCAATCTTCAATTAATTTAAGAGTGAAGTTTTATAGTAATACACATCATTATAATATCCAACATTCTAATACATTTTTATTCAACTTCTCTTAAGGTGACTTTTATATCAATGAATAAAAGAAGTATAATGTGTCATGAAATGCAAAAGCACTAAAATGAAACGTTTCACCCAAGCGACCCTGGTAATGTCTCGAGGTATGCACAAACACTAAAGTCAAACATTTCACAAAAGCATATTGCAAATACAAGGAAAGACACTATGTCTTACAACCTTGTCGTCTGAAAGAGAAAAAATGTGTCTCTCGTTTGCGTCATGGGAATGGCCCAGTAAACAGCTCTGTACTTGCTTTTCAAATGTAGAAAACCTGCATTGACTGAATTGATCTGGACTTCTTGAGTTATTTATTGCTAACAGTTGACTTTACCAATTAGCACTTAGGCGAGCCCAGTGGCATAGCTAGACTTTGTGCTGCCCAGTGCAGTTTTTGAGTTTGCCACCCCTCACCCCTGAGCCTCACAAAATAAAATATACCTTTTGTGGGGATTTTTCCAATCATACCTGTCAGTCCACAAACATTTAAAACATAAAAGAGAAGCCAAGTGCTCTGGATTATGCGGAATGCTGCACAATCGACCATAAACAAACTCATTCTTATGCCTTGAACAGCTTTGGCTCCACTACACAGCTTTTGATTGGTTCATATACTGCAATTACTGTCAATTGGCATTGGGCCCCCCAGAATAGCTCCTTTTGTGGCAGCTCCCTACCCCTCCAAAGCAGCCCTAGCCATTCCAGTGTTCATGACATGGCTATTTCTCCACAGTTACCATAAACACTGTTCAAATCTGTTGCCTACTGCTTTCTTATTTACTTCTACAATAATTACAGATATTGAAATAAAATAGCACAGACAGTGATAGCCATTTGCTAAACAAATACAGTCTCACAAAGGCAATAGTCTTAACATGACCAGTAAACTTCTGTGCCTTGAAACTCACTAAAATGACATTAAAACATGCATTCAAATAAAATGCATCTGGCCAATGGAGGATTATGCTTACCTTTGGCCATTTTCAAACCATAGGCTCCTTGCACACATTTTTAGGGCCATGCATATATGTGTGTGTTTTTTGAATCAACTTCCTGATTGTATTAAATTATATTCCTTGTATAATACAGCACCGCTTGTTAGAATGTGTTTTAAATTTGTAATTTTGAACATTCTTTCAGTAAGCAATGAAACAAAATGTAGGAACCAATAATGAAAAAACTACTCATTTTAGGAAATTTCAAACATAAAAGGACACTCAGTCATCTCTCATTACAATCCACCAATTTCAGGCAGTAAGCACAATCTCTGCAAAAGTAAAAATCATCTGAATAATTCCACATTAAAAAGAACTGTAAGAGGTTGCTACTGGCAAAGAACTTTACATTTCAGTTTTTCATCTTGAAATTCAGTGCCTGTTGCCCCTGAAGAATTAAATTGCTGATGTTACATTAATAAAATGGTAAGCTGGTAATATTGCAAAATGGAATGACTGCCAAAATGACAAGTTCATAGTTAATAGGCATCTCATACAAAGGAGGGCACACTCAGGAGTGCAGAACCATATCCGCCCTTAAAATGCACCAAATAATCAGCAATCAAAAGGGCATTACAATACCAGCACTCAAGCTGCATGGTGTGGTAGTAGAACCCACAGCCTTCTGCATTAAAAACAAGTATACTCCCTGTTGTGCTACTAATACTTTCAAATACTTTGCCACAATACAAGTGATATCATTTGATAAACAGTTGCACATTGTAAACAGACTTAGCATTTAAGCAGCACTAAATTTCTCTTCCCCTGAATCTCTCATCTTCTTGTAAAATGCACTTGACACTTAGACATATCTCTCAACTTTGTAGCACAAGACATCAGGAAAAAGCCAAAATATTTGGGGGGAACAAAGGCCCAAACCAGTGACATCTTTGAAATATTATTTGTATGTCTTAAGAAGTTGCTAGAATAAAAGGGTTTTATTACCATGCATTTCCTGAAAGTGCTAATACTGTATAAGCTAACAAAGTTGTGACTAGACACAAGCTATAGGCAGAGAAATGCAACAAATTCAATCATCAGCCAGTTAAGTTTACAGCGTATTTACAATCAATATAGAAAACTAGAACAGACCATTAATCTAACCATACCTAGTGATTCATATAGCTAAACCAACATTTAATAGCCAAACCTCTAAACTGATAAAACAGTTTAACTTTATGAGGTTTATCTGCTAGGCATGTTGTTGTATAGACACCAGAAACAGTTAGCAAACTCACAAATATCCACAAAATAATCCTAGATAAACACAATCAAAAATAAACATTAAATGTAGAGCTAGAAATCACTACAGTACAGCTGAAGACAAATACCTGCAATGGAGTATTGTTACTAAAGCAGATTTCAAAAAAGAAAAATACAATATGTACATTAAATAAAGATAAAATAATTAACTTAATCTGATAAAGCATCCAAAAACTTACAGTAAAACCACTGAAATAATGGCTCATACACACCACTAAGGCTTGCAGGAGACAGTAGAGCAGTTAAAAGTAAAAGAAAAGATGGCACCGAACACATGACTGAGAGACTGTTTGAAGGTAGCAAGGCAGTATGGGAGTAATGAAAGGAAAGTACACAACAGGAATGTGTCCAAAAAGGTTAGGTACAGGAATACATACAGAAAGTGAAACCAGACTGCATCTATCAGCAGAATCCTATCACTGGAAAGGTGAGTAGCGTACAATAATCAGTATTTAGACTATTATAGACTACTTAGGAATACAAAGGAAAGGGTAAAAGCAACATAAATGCAAGGTATTGTGCTGTAGTATAAGGTAGGGTTTACTAGATATCACAGAGTTAAAACAAAGCAGTGAGGGGGGTAAAAAGGAAGGAAGGAAATGTAAGGGAGGACAGGTATTTGCAGAGAAATAGAGATGAACAAGAAGGGTGATAGTAAAGGTGGTACCCAGTGGTGTGCAGAGAGCCTTACAAAGAATGTATAGGTTACAGGAGAATGACAAAGTTAATTTCAAACATTTATTTTATTTCTGTGCTGCAGACCAGAGATTTAAAGCACTGAGCTTGGTATAGGTGTTGCAGTAATCAAACAGTAAGCTAAAAGCTAGTTAAGACTGAAGTCCAAAACCAAAAAAAAAAAAAAACACAAAGGAAATCAAGCTGTTTTAATAAAAATCCAACGACAATTCCACGGTAAATAATTCCAGTAAGCGCTTTCATCTGGAATAAGACTTCTTCAGACTGGAAGTTAACATTCAAAAACAAACATTTAATGTTTAACCATTTGCATTTAAGGTGTATAACCTATTGTTCAGACCAGGGGGGTAACAAGCATTGAGTCTAACCTGCCAACTATAGTCCAGCCACCCCAAATCATCTTCTGGATTAAATGAATTTTCTACATTTTTTTTAAACTGTCCACTACAAGGAATTTAAAGTTAACTTTGCATGAACCATGTTTGTAATGCTTCCCCAGGGCATTATTTTCATCCCCAATAGAAACTGCATATTTATGTTCGTATAGTCTTTTATATAATTCTCTTGTAGTTCTTCGTACATAAAAAGATTTACATTCTAAGCAAAAAGTGACATAAACTACATACTTAGATTTGCATGGAAAGTCCCCATTGACAGTTATTTTTAACATTATTCAAAGTGCATTCTGTTTTATTTTGTGAACAAATAGTTACACATATTACAATTGTAATACTTAATCATTCCATTTCTGTCTGACCTGACTTTAGGTATAGTCAACTTACTGGTAAAGCGAGGCTTATGCCCTACAGTTTCTAGTAACTCAGTTTGTCCACCAATTTCCAATTATTTCTTATTATTTATTTTATTCTCCCTGAGTTCAAACTATTCACAATAGGCATTCTCACTTTATTTTCATTTTTGTTTCCTCTACCTTCTTTTCTGTTTCTTGTACCTCTCAGAGTTGTAACTTTAGTTCTAATATCTGTGACTAATGTTTTTTGATAACCTCTTTGATAAAGTTTTTCACAAAAATTGTCACATTCTATACCAAAATCTTCTTCCCTTTCTGTCAGGTCACTAATCCTTAACAACCATCATGTTACTATATTTTTTTTGGTCTTTTTAGGGCGCATGCTACTATAATGTAACTATGTATTATTTTGAACCTGTTTTTTAAAAAATTGTGTTCCTAATTTGCTCTTGTGCTTAAAGACAGTTACATCCACGAAAGGTATTGTTAAATTAAATTGGCAGGTAAATTCCAAAAAAGTACACACACTGTTGATGTATGTCTTAAATTCACATAAGACTTCTTCCATTCCTCTCCAAATTAATAAAACATAATCAATAAAATTATACAATGCCACAATATTATTTTGGTACTTACTATGTAATATATGAGTGGTTTTCCACCCATACATATACAGATTGGTATAGCTGTGGGCCATTGCCGCCCCCATTGCCACTCCATTTGTTTGATGGAAAAATCATTATTAAATGAGAGTTAATTATAATTAAGAATAACATCAAGCAATTCCATTAATATTCCTACAGTATTGTCAAAATATAACTTAGAGTTAATTAATTCAAGCCTCACTGTCTCCATGCCTTCATCATTAGGTATTACTGTATACAATGATTTTATATCCATAGTTACCAGTAAGTCACTTTCTTCCACATATATTTATTTTATTTTTTCCAAGAAATCAAAAGTGTCTCTGGTATATGCACTGTTGTTAACCACTACCCTCTGTAAGTATATATCTACATAGATAGCCATACTTTCCATTTTCTTATGTAGACTAGTCTTGGGGGGGGGGTCACTTAGCTCTTTATGGATCTTTGCAATTCCAAAGATTGTACTTCTTTTTGGATTCTCAATAGTAAAGTATTTTTTAGTACCCTGAGTAATGCTGGCTGTATAAAACCATTATTGTACTAAGGAATTAATAAATGAATAAGCTTTCTTAATTTCTTTGAATGACACTTTCTTATAAAAATTCACATCAGACAATAGGTCATACATTTTTTTATATTGTTCTGTCTAGAACAACTATTGTTCCCCCTTTATCAGCTTTAAACACTAATAACTCATTATTTTTAATAAAATCAAAAAAATATTTCTTTTCCCTACTGGACATATTATAGTAATTATAACTAGATTCTTTTTCAAGAGCTTCAATAATTTGCAATTCACAACTATTCAGGAACATTTCCAACTCTTTTCTTAAGGGTGGATTAAATGTGCTAGATTTACAGAAATATTCTCTCTGTATTTCAGTAGCTTTAAAAAAGAACTTAAAGTTTAACTGTCTTACATAGTCTCTAATACTATTAAACACTTCCATTTTTTCCTGCCCTTCTGACAGGCACATAATTTTACCTTTTACTTAAAATACAGCCTTCTTCTTGAGAACGTTCATAACTAGTAAAAATCACAGCAGAAGTCCAGTACTACAGGTGGATGCCAAATAATTTATTCTTTAAACACAATATATGTGCTTTCGTCTTGAGAATCAAGACTTCATCAGATCTGAAGTCTTGATTCTCAAGACGAAAGCGCTTATATTGTGTTTAAAGAATAAATTTGGCATCCACCTGTGGTACTGGACTTCTGCTGTGATTTTTATTCGTTCATACAATTAATATACTGCTTTTCCAGTTTTTTTCAAAGTTCATAACTAGATAAATTCACTATTTAAAAAAAACAGTACCTATGTTTTCCATCCTTTGTTGTTCTTCTTCCAGTTTTTTGGCTGTCTTCCGTTGTTTATATATCACTTATTCAATAAAGAAGCAGTTATTTCAGCTCTTGTCTTGTTTCCACCTTTATTTTGCTGATAAACATACAAAGGCTGGGTGGAAACCAGTCTTACTGCTGTTTCTTGTGAATTACTGCTATGTTATCCACTTATTTTTGTGATAGCAGTATTTATCTTTTTATTTTGATGTTTGTGAGCATCAGAGACACATGATAGTGTCTCCTCTTGGTTCCGTTGTTTATACAACAAACGCTCTGATTTTCTCCTAACTTCATTTGCTTCACTGCTCCCATTTTCCACATCTAGTTGCTCCTGCCTGCCTTCAGCCTCATTCTGAAAAAAGGCTGTATGTCAGCACAGTCTCTCTCATACTTTTTAGTTTTCCTTTTGCACAAAGCTTCAAGTTAATTAAAAGATCTTGTATGGCACACGTCTTTGTTTCATAATTGTCAAACAAAGTAGTCTGCTTAAGTTTGTTAAAATCAAAGCAGATTTTTTCATTTACAATAACTATATTGTTTCTGTTTAAACAGACAAGAAGCTCCATAGATTGCAAATTGGCTTTCTGATTAATATCTAGCCATTTGTCCATAAATTCTTTGGTATAATCATTTCAAGCGGGTAATTTTGTCACCCTCAAACCCTTTGGTACCATTTGAGTTCTAAGACTGTTTTCAAAATAAATATTGTGCCACTGATGTTGTTTGAGCTTACTTAAGTCTCTTTCTAATTGCAAAAAAAGCATCAGTCAAATTAAAGTTATGAATCTCATTTCTGCTGTTTTCTTTATTCTGGAATGGATTCAAGAGTGGTGCCAGACAACCTAAAAGTACTTCATCACTTCTGTTGCTCCCAGCACTCATAGTACTTTGTCTTACAGTTGATGTACTTGCTGTTCCTTCTTTACATTGACCTCATATTTACATTTTTACCTTCAAAATGCATTTATATCTGACCCCCACTCTACTTTCCACAACCGACATTTAATATTTCTGATAAATTCCATTTTACATTATAGATAATTTCTTTCCCTCTTTGGTTACAAATTATTCAGATAACAAATATTTTTATTGAGCTTTTCAATAAATACTTTATCTCTAGCTTTATAAAACATATAAAAATATATTAAATAATATCCCTCTTAGTATTTTTGTATCCCCTAATTTTGTCTATGTAATGATTCTCATCTATTCTAGTCCATAATGTATAGATTCTTTTACATTGCAAAAAAGACATGTTCAGTAGTTTCTTCTTTATGACAATAATTACACAATATCTCACTTTTTTATATGGCATATTAGCTTTGATGGGTAATTTCCTTGTCACCAGTCTTCATATAAAATCATGACATTCTAATCTCTTTTTAAATCTATCATTTCTCACTTATTTTTACTTCCTCCAATTCTGTCCATGGGTAGACACACAAATATTTTACCATTTCTTTTTAATACCACTTTTGTCTTTCATCTTTTAAATCTTCTATACTTATTTTCCACATTACAGTTTTCACTTGATATGCTTTCATTTCTTCATTCATATACCTTTTTACTCTTTTACAACTTTTCTTCATATCCCATATTTTTATATTTGTTTTCCAATAATAGACTTATCAAATTAGCATTTTTTAACTATTTAAGTATTTGATATAAAAAATCCAAAATCCACTGGATTTAGAAGTCCTAAACCATCATCCTCTTTTGTTACATATAGCACATCTCATTTTATAGGATTGAGATGAGATCCCCGTATAAAGGAGAAGATAGCATTAATAATATATTTTTTCAATTGACAACTGCATACAAAACACATTAGCTAAATATGAAATATTTCTTAATACAGCAGAATTAAGCAAATAAATGTTTTTTCATGAAAAAAAGCTTAAAAGACCTCTAAAAAGAACACACCTTTTTGATTTTTTCATATTTTTCCCATTGTAGTGATACAGTTTATTTTTTCCAAATGTAATACATAATACCTTTATTGGTTGAGAACTAAATTCAGTATCCATAACCCTGCCTTAATGCCTTACAGCTTTATTTTTTTCTATGTTCAAACACATAACAGTTTTACTAAACATAAATTCAACTTGCTTATAACTTCTTCATTGTATTATTCCATCCAATTGCTTAGTAACTAGAATGATGTCATCTGCATATGATGACATTAAAGTTACATCAAATCCTTCTTTTGTTCTATATCTAACATTATCATATACTGAAATAATATAGCTATTTATTGCATTCATAATTAATTAAATATAATGTTAATAAAATGACATCCTTGCCTTATATCTCACTCACCCATCCATTAATCAAGACATTAATTTTGTTCAGTGTATATGTTGTAAGACACACATTTCCTATTTTCATACTTAAATTTTAAGTTTGAATATATCCCATAGCATATTATGCTGAATAGTGTTAAAGCTTTGATTAGATGTCCTACCATAAAGTCTTTTCTTGTCTATTTAGTATGTCATCTATAATTTCTCTAAATGTCATTAATAATTCTTGACATCCTTTCCCTTTAACATCACATACTGCATCAAATAGAATATTCTTAAATTCTGATTACGTTCTTTTCTGTAGTATTTTCATAAAGATTTTATAATTAGTATTATTCAAAACAACAGGCCTCCAATTTCTTATGTTTTATTTCACATTTTTCCATGCAAATTTAAAAAGTCTACTACATAATTCCTCTTACTTAAATCATTCATCAAACCACTTATTTAATACTTCTGTAAAATACATTTTTTCGTTAATGACGTGTTCTTATGTATTTGATGTTCTAAGCCATCCAGACCTGTTACTGTGTAAATAATTACTTGTCTTAATGCTGTATCCAGTTCTTCTCATCTTCTAAGCAAAAAAATATAAATGAAGCAGGACGAAGGTTGGTAAAACAAACCAGAATAGCAAAAATACATAAAGAAATACCAAACCAACAGGGCTAAAATCCAGGAACTTTAATAAGTGAATCCAAAACACAAAGAAAATGATAAGTGCTTTCATGGTGACCACACCGCTTCATCAGACAAGTAATTTTCTTTCTGTTTTGGATTCACTTCTCATCTTCTGACTTTCCGTGATATCCTTTGGTCTTTAATAATATATTTAAATAAATATTTTAAAAATTCTATAACATTGGTTCATAGGTTCATACTAGGCTATCTGCCCTAGGGCATTTATAAGCCTAGCCAGAGTGTATGTGGCTTACACCACCCCTTAGGATGAGAATACTACACCCTTTTAGGGTTTAGTTTACTATGCCTCTGTCTAGTAGTGACAAAGAGATGACCCCCGGGGTAAACCTATGATCTCCCATCCACTCGTCAAGATTTCTCTTGAATAGAGTCAGTGAGGGGCTCTGCCTAACATGGACTGGGATTCTGTTCCAGAGTGTAGGGAGCCTCTGGGTTATGAATCTGTCCCTCCAGCACATTCTATTTATTTCTGTGTTGAGGTTTAAGTCACTTGTTCTCGTGGCTCTGATGGATTTGGATTTTCTGAGGTGGAGCATGTCCATTAATTCAGGATTGGACATGGCCTTGTACGTCAGGCACAGATCACCTCTGAGTAGGCGGTATGCGACTGACTAAAGCTGGAGTTTTTTCAGTTGGGCAGCATATGACATATGTTTAAGACCCTTTATCCTCTTGGTTAGGAACTTTTGGGGTCTTTCCAACTGCTGCAGGTATCGGGTGAGATACATCCCAAATGGGGCATTGTACTCAATCATTGGCCTGATAAGAGAAGAGTACAGGGGCACAATGACCTCTCTTGATCTAGATGTGAAACCCTTCATGATAAGGTGGGCAATATAGAAGGTCTTCCTAACCACTTTGGCAATGTGAGTGTCAAATGAGAGGTTACTGTCAACCTGGGTCCCTAGGTCCCTGATTACCTCTTCCGTACTTAATGGATTACCGCCTATGTGGTAATTTGTCGGTACCTTGTTTTTCCCAAAGGGTATGACTATACATCTTTTGGCATTCAGCTTAAGGCCATGGCTCTGGCACCAATTATCCATTTCTATGAGGCCTCTCTGAAGGATATTTATGTCCGCTGGAGTATCAATTATGGCGCCCAGTTTGCAGTCATATGCGAACTTTGTCAGCCACAATCCTCCTATGTTTGCTTGTACCTTGGAAAAATAAATGCCGAACAAGAGGGGTCCCAGGACTGAGCCCTGTGGGACACCGCTTGTGACTGGCTTAGAGTCTGACATAGGTCCAGCAACTCTGACCCTGTGGGTTCTGTCCTTGAGCCAGTTTGCAACCCATCTTGTGACATATGGGTTTACATTTAAGCTGGTGAGTTTGTCTATGATGCCCGAGTGGGGTATTGTGTCAAAGGCTTTTGCAAGGTCAAGGTAGGCTGTGTGAACTGCCTTACCCTCATCAATGGCCTTAGTGACTGTTTCAAAAAAGTCGACCAAGTTCAAAAGGCAGGATCTGCCCTTGACAAAGCCAAATTGGGTAGGATCCAGTGTCTGTAGGTCCCCAATGTCTTTGTTTATGAGTTCCATAATGATCCTCTCCATAGCTTTGCAGACCAGGCTCATCAAGCTTATGGGGAGGTAATTTCCAGGGTCCATAGAAGCACCGGCTTTGTGAAGCGGGACCACTGTTGCCGTACGCCACTCTTTGGGTACGTATCCTGTAGTAAGGCAAAGATTAAACAGCAGCCTTATGTGTGGGTTTAGTTCCTCTTGGAGTTCATGTAGCACACAGCCCGGGACACCATCCGGTCCCATTGATGCTGTGTTTTTAGCTTTAGAGAGGGTGGCTCTCACCTGGGCATCTTAGATGTTAGGGAGGCTACACTCTGCTGGGATAGTTATTTCTCCTTTTGGGGGGGGGGGGGGAATTTGCACTGAAACTGTCTGCCAGAATGTTGGCAATGTCAGTGGGTTCAGTGTATTTTGTGTCATTTTGGACTAACTCTGAGCATATCTGGGAGTTTTCACCCAGGTTTCTAACATAGCTAAAGAAGGCCTTGTGATTGTCTTTTGTGTCTTGCGATTTTTCTCTCAAAGTTGGCCTTGGATGATTTTATGAGTGATCGTAGTTTTTTGCTAGTACTGATCAGAGATGCCTTCCCTTTTAGGGATTTTGCTCTGTCATGTAGTAGCTTCCTCCTCCTGTTGTAAAGTTTGTTTATGGCTGGGGTCCACCAGACCGGGTGCCTGCCTTTGGGGGAATGGGTCTTGGTTTTATTTGGGATTGCATGATCCATGCATTCTTGAAGGTGCTCATAGATGGCATTTGCAAAGGATTCAGCAGTGTGGGTTGTGGTTTCCACTGGCCCAGTGGCCTTGAAAGATACCACTTCAGTCTTAAGAAGTGTGACGTTTGCTTTTGAGAAGTTCTTCACTGTGGTCTTTTGTGCAGGGGGTGGGGGCGGGATGTGGATTTTCAGTGAGATTAATTTATGGTCTGATCTTACCAAAGAGGGATGTACTTCCGGTGTGGAGCATTTTGTCCCCATGTTTGTGATGATCAGGTCTAGTATATTGTCTCCTCTTGTGGGAATGGTGACTAGTTGTTCCATTGCATTTGAGTTTATGAATTCTAGGAATCTTTGGGCTAGGGTGTTGAGGCTTGAGTAATGTTCCCAGTCTATGTTTGGGTAGTTGAAGTCTCCCAAAATGATGGTATTTGGAGAGACATTCATACTGTCCAGTGTCTTCAGGAAGGCTGTGTGGGGTTCCTGAGTTTGAGAGGGTGGTCTGTAGCATGCTACAAACTGTAAGGCAGTTTTGCCTATGGTTAGTTGCACCTGGATAGTCTCCGATGCTTCGTGCTTTGCCACTAACCTGGAGGTGTGGGTATCTTTGATGAAAATGGATACTCCCCCTCCTTTTGTGGTTCGGTCCAAGTTTTAGGGCCGGAAAGCATGATATGAGGTAAAACCTGATAGTGCTGGGGTGCTCTCAGGAGCCTTGAACCAGGTTTCAGTCACTGCACAGACATCGATGTTCTCCATACTGAGGAGGGTTTCGAGGGCATGCATCTTGAGGTTTAGACTTCTGGCATTGAGCAGCATTACCCTTAGTTTTTTCCACTTGTGTTTTCTAGGGAGGTAGGTTTGTCATTTGAGCCTTGCCTAAAAAAGGCACTATGGGGGTGGCAAGAACCTTGGCCAATATCCGGAAGCCCAAGAGTGACAGGTGCAAGCCATCCCTTGCGAAGCAGCGTGGCTTGTCAAGCATGTCATCCCAAGCAGACAGACACTGGATCCCCTTAGAATGACACCGGTAATTAAGCCAATTGTTAAAACTGATCATTTTGTCTTTGTACTGTGGCATCATTCTTGGTGAGGGTAAGATGCTGCTCAGGGTCAGGGTCATACCGGCCTGGGCTACATAATCAGAGAGCTCCTCTATGTCTCTTTTCATGTAGTCCAGGGAGGTACATCTCAGGTCGTTCACACCGGCATGTACAATGACTGAGTCATATTTGTACTTGCTGTGGAGTGACCTGAGTGCTTGTGTTATGTGGCGGATTCTAGCTCCCGACAGGCAGCTTACTGTGACCCTCTCCTTGTTCAGTCTGGTGAGCGGGACGTCAGTGTGCCTGACTATGGAGTCACCTATTACAAGTGTGTCTTGCATGTTGTTTGGCCTTAAGGGCTGTGACTGTTTAGCACACTGACTTTGTGAACTATATGTTGCATGTGCTATGTCTTGAGGTGGTGGTTGCTTGGGTGTCTGCTTTGGAGGCCTCTGTTGTTTGGGTAGACTTTTAATCAGCGCCTCCGAGTATGTTTTTGTGTGTTTATGTGTTTGGTTTGCAGTTGTGATAGTTCTATGTGAGACTGGGTTTGTGGTGTGCGTGGTTACCTTCTCCTCCTGACTGGTCTTGCCAGTACTGAATTGAGAGAGCTCAGCCTCCAGTTTGGCTATATAGTTGCATCTCTCGCATATATTTGTATTTGTTGGGAGGAGGAGAAGGTTGTCTGTGTACATGAGGCAATTGTAACATTGCCTCAAGATTCCCAGATTCACCAGCTGAACAGGAGAGGACGCTAGCAACTGACCCTTCGACATGCTAGAAATAGTGAAAAAGATTGCTGTGTAACTGAGTCAGAAAGGACCTATAGGGAAATGGGTACTCAACAGAATTTAGGTGAATGAAGTACTTTCATTTGTTTAACAATACATATTATATCTGTTTGGACTTTCTGTCCTATCCTTTTTGTCTATTAATTCTCTCATTTACTATCTTCCTTAACTATTTTATTTAAATAAGGAGCTATAAATTATTTTTTTACCTTGAAGGAATATCTTTATTTATACAACAGATTTTTTTATTTTTTCATTGCACATGACTCTTGTTCATTCCTAAAATATTCATTTTCATCCCTTTCTACATTTTTAAAAATTTCTTCACTTAACTTACTTTAACTAGTGTTGCTCATAATGGGGGATTTTTTGTAGAAACAAGACACTTGGCAGGACAAAACATACCCATGGCTAGTGCAAAGGACAGAACTTCACTTTTTTGCCTTAATAAAAACTCATTCTTGTAAATTTTCAGTTGCAAATGTTATTTTGTATAACATTTAGCTGTTTCAAATACAAAATGAATGTTTTATGCAACTATTATAATTTCAGGACATTTACCATTTTTAGTTTTTTTGCATGACACAGCTGTCCAAAGAGAGACAGGTGGTAACCCTAAAAACTCTTTTTCACTTCCTTTCTGTTTTTAACTTGCTGTCCTCAATAACATTTTTTTATCTTTCTTTTTAAAAGATATCCACTATTCAAACCATTTTTATAGAACGTTCACATGCATATGTGATCTCATAATTATGACTTTCTTTTTTCACCCTCACCTACCTAGTCTATTTAATTTCTTTTTAGACCATATGCTATTTCACTTTGTCTCTGAATTCTATCTAGATAGAAGGTCTAAAAAAACTATGTCTAATGTACCTTTACTTTTTATTTGACATCCTTCTGAAAGCAAAAAAATAGTCTATCTGTGTTCTATATATTCCTGTACTATATGTCCATGAATTTTTCTATACTTTTAACTTCCCAAGTCTCATAATTTGTATAACTTTTTTACATTATTCCCTTTCTTTTTTCAGGTTACAGTTGAAGTCACCTACTATAATAACTTCCATATTAATAGCAATGTAACTCAATATTAAGGCAAACATATTCTCTCCTTTTTTTACTAATTACTTATGCATATAATGCAATTATTCTATACACTTTATCTCTCCATCTAACATCAATAACCGTAATCCTACCCATTACGATTATAGTAATATCAAACACCTTAACTGTTATTTTCATACGTATTGCTGAATATAAATATTGTGCTAAATTCAAGTATATCTCATTACCCCACACACATTATATTTGAAATATTTCTTCTTTCAATAAAAATATTGTATCTTCTAGATTATTGATATCACTATCTCATTTTTTACACCAGTCTATAATAGCTACTTTTCTAACTATGCACTTAAAATTGTTAACATTCAGTACGAATATCCTGCAATTAGCATTATTTTTAATTAGGAAAATATCCTAAAGAAAAAGTAAAAAGTATATAACCTTCACCCTTTTTCTTTCTTCCTTTCCTTTGTGTTTAATCCTGTATTTTTTTCTCTTTCTCTCTCATTCTTTTACCTATATAATTGTTTTACTATTTTCAGATACTATCATCTTTGTCACTAACGTCAGTACATTTTTCTTATATTTAATTCTTGTTTTTTTTATGTGTCATACTTTCATCATCATTTGTTGACTGCTTATTCTATATATTTTTCTACATGATTTTGTCCCTGTTCTTCTTCACTTAGTACTTTCATAGCCCCTTGAATATGACCTACCTTATACATTTAACTCACATTTTATTTTGCATCATGACCTATCATACCACATATAACACATTTCAGTTTTGTTCAATCAACAATCAATTGATGTGATTTTCCACAGTAGAAACAAATTTTAAGTTCACAGAAATATTTAACAACACATTTTAAACCATCTGCATTTATAATACAAGGGATATGAATAATTCTATCATTTTCCATTACTATCTTAACCCCGAGTCCATAATACTCTATTATTGAAAAATTTAGAAATGTCCAATACATCTTTACATATGCTATTTAAATGTCTTTTCAAATTCTCTTTTTCAATTTCTGTTCTAAATTGAGCATGAATTTTCTTCTTAGTTTCTCTGAAAAAAACTTTAAATACATAAGCATTCCACAAAGTACAGTCTTGCTTACTTTCATATTGACTCAAACAATTTTCTATTGCCTGTTTTCAAAAATTATATCACAAAAGGTTTCTTTGCGTATATGAATGAAAGCTCTTACCTCTGCTGGAAAAGTTGCTAAAAGTGAAATAACATCATGTCATACCTTTTTTCTATTTCTCTTTCTTTCTTGTAGAAAATCCTAACAACATTTCTTTTTTGTTTCATCATAGTTAATTTTCCTGTTTTTTTTTTTTTTTTTTTTTTTTTTTTGCTTTTTCCTTAACCATGTCAGCATAAGCTTTTATCTTACCATCTGTTGTTTCTTGTATCAAAAGTATCTCTTCATTTTGGATTTTGTCCATAATATCTCCGCATGTCACATCCTTGCCACTCTCAGGTTTGCTTTCCTGACATAGTTTCTCTAATAAAACATCCTTTCCAGCTGGACAACTACAATAATACATCCCTCATCATGCTGGTTCTTTTTCTGGAATAGCTGCTGCTGGAAAATCTCTCCTGAATCTGAAAAAAGCTCATCTGCCTTTTTTCCAACTATGCACCTTCAGCTTTTCAAAAATATCCACAGAAGACAATGCTGTCTTTCTACCATCATCTCTAACCACTGGATCTCAACTACAAGGCATAAATGCCTTCTGTCTCAATTCTCCAAACTCAGAAATAGATTTAGCAGGCCTGACTTCCTTCTCTTCTCTCCTCTTATTTCTCAAAACATTTTAAGGTGATTGGAAGGCTAGGCCACCTTCTTCAGCTCCAAATCACCACAAAGAAGCTCCTTCCAATCCACTGTTGTAACTTCCTGCTTCTCTGAGCTTCCTCTGTGCCAGAAACAGAAGCAGGAAGTGCAGCCACAACAATGCTCTCCCTCACAATGAAAAGAGTAGGGGAAGTGCCTTAATTCCTTAGCCATGTTTCCCCCTAGTAGTATAAGTACCACCTCAGGTCTCCCCTGAACAGAGACTGCTAACCTAGATGGACTAACCTTGTCAACAAAGGATAAATAAAATAAATAAATAGGACTTGCCACCAAGTGGTCTGAACCTTGACTCAAGAAGACTGTCACTATTGATATGATATCCTCAACCCATGTGCAAAAATGGGAAAAGGGTTGTGGATGAATGAATATATATGTTAGCCATATTTATTTGAATCAGGCTGTTTGAAGTATAAACATCTGATATATTTGACATATATATATATATATATATATATATATATATATATATATATATATATATATATATATATATATATATCTTCTTCTTTCAGCTGCTCCTGTTAGGGGTCACCACAGTGGATCAACTGTTTCTATTTCTTCCTGTCCTCTGCATCTTGCTCTGTCACACCAACCACCTGCATGTCCTCTCTCACCACATCCATAAATCTTATCTTAGGCCTTCCTCTTTTCCTGTTTTCCTGTTACCTGGCATCTTCATCCTTAGCATCTTATATATATATATATATATATATATATATATATATATATATATATATATATATATATATATATATATATATATATATGTATATGTAAACATTAACATTAGCATTAACCTCTGCCATGCACTACACTTCTGTGAATTTCAAGAAAATAAGTTACATCAGGGTTAATGCAATTTCACAACAAAGTTTCACTGTTCCTTCTGAAAGACTCCCATTTATTCTTCCTTAGGTCAACAGATTCTCTTTAAAACAATTGTATGGTGCATTAATGAATTGTTATATCATCCTCCTTAGAAAATTTTTATTTATTGCAGAGTGTGTGCATGATGTTTCTTTTGATATTGAGTAATGTATCTTTTGATATTGAGTAATTAGTTTCTGTAAGTTGTTGAACTATTTATATATTGTTTATAAGCTTGTTTTCAGGTGTCACTAAATTGAACCATCCGCATCATATTTCTTTGTATGTTATTAATGCTATTTTATTTTGTAAATAATGGGTTTGTGTTACAGAAAAATGCACTCAAGAAAAGCTGTAAATGTGCCATCTTACTAGAAAATGTGTTACTGTCCATAAAAGACGGATGTCACTTGTACATCATCAGAACACTAAGCATTTTAAGTCTGACAAATGTTTGTTTTAGTACTATAAGGTTTTACTGAAATAAAATCTAGAATTAAATATGTAATCTTTCTAAAAGTATTAGCAGTTTCCCTTGGGGGGGGGGGGTTAGGGTGAATCTTAAATTTCTACTGGATGATACTTAAGCATTAAGTGTGTGTCACAAAGTTCAGGAAAATAAGGCAAGACAGGGAACAAATCATAAATTCATGGAAAAAGAAATGCTCAGCATTGAAGGACTGTTTGTCTGTCTTATGATTATTGTTGTGCCTTTCATTGCCAGCAAAACCCTACTGATATGATTTGGATTTTTACTTGTTGACACCTTTTACACTGTTCATTAGACATGGTTTTACACTACATTATTATGTTCTTTAATTTCTGTTACCCTTAGATATGGCTCAATTTGCTCCTTTGCACATAATTCTACTACCATGGTTAACAGAGAAAGGACAACTAAATATTTTGATCTATACATTTAACAGGTCTTCTTAATTAATAGGTTAATTCATTTTATACAATGCTGAACAAAATTTTGAAGACACTGCCATTATATGACAAAGCTTTCCCTTACATAATATATAAACTCATTGCCCCTGCACTGTGAGATAAATACTATAGACCTCTGTACTTATTTATTTAATATGTTGAACTTGTCATTTTTAAGATTTAAGGTAATTGAATAATGTTACTGGTAGAATTATTACTGTGGGTCAAGTGTAGTTCACATCACTATTATCTATATATTATTGCAAATGAGATGTTACTTGACAATGGAATGACTCTAGCAGAGTTTCATTTTAATAAACTATAAATAAAAGGATTTCAGGCTGTTTAATTACATTTATTTCATTAAGCACAGATGTTACAAAGTTAATTGCGTTATTCTGATTTCAAAACAACAAAAATTATTACATTTTGTTTTACTTACAAAGTAGTAATATTCTAACAACTGCATTTATCTGAGTGGTTTCCTAGGTCTGCATTGTTTTTTAAGTATGGTATAAAATCTACTGTCTCTTGATACGTATATGCTTTTGAAATTCTAGCATATAAATTGAGAGATGCATGCTTTTAAACGTATTACTTTTAATCTTGCGTTCTTGAAAAGACCATATAGCTGACCTGTTGTAATTTCATATATACAACTAAAGACTTGAAGATGATTTAAATAAGATGCATATGTGATCTTCTTAGTGATACAGTATATATTCATATCTATATGTAATTATGTACTACATTCTTCTGTATACTATGGATGATGGAGTTTCCTTATTCTGTTTTTATTATTTATGTTTTTATATTCTTCCTTTTATCATTTATGTGGTACCTCTGCAAAGGACCCTATGCTCCTTCCTAAAAACAGGAAATTAATAACTAATGTAAATCCTGATAATGGATTTAGCATGTTTCCCATTTTATGATGCTGAATTAATCCAGTGTTAAAATATGGCTTTGAGGGCTTTGAAATGAGAGTGAGAAGATAAACTCCCTCGTCTTCTGGGCTAAAAAGATCTCCCTTTTTCTGTCCCAACTACCAAGAGGAGCCATTGGCAAAGGAGTTCTCCTTTTTCAAAAAAAAAAAAAAAAACATTGCCACACTCCAGACTGCCTCCAACTGCATCTGCTGACTCATTACAAACTGACCTATCTGTCAGCAGATTCAGTTCAGAATCCCGAATTTCCGAAACATCGAATTTCATATGATTGAGACCATATGATCGATGTTTCAGAATAATGAGATTCTAATTCAAATCCAAAATAAAAAATATTTTTAAATGTTAATCTTTTTAAATGTTTCTGCAGGGTGGCAAGCCCCCCTGCACCACTCACATTCCTGCTACTTAAATATACAAACTTTGAGATTGCACTACAGCGAAGAAAAGGGAAATCTCCCATTCTGCGCTGTATGCTGATCTACATTCAGAATTTCGAAGTTCTAAAACTTCGATCATATGGTCTCAACCATATGAATTTTGAAGGTTTAGGATACTCCAGCTCCACACATTTACTCCCCTTGCAGCTAGACTCCATGGAAAAACTTCCTAATACATCTTGTGGCAATAATAACAAGCCACACCAACTTTCTTTACTCCTAAAACCAAACTCCACAGCATGGCACATGGTTTTTCCTATCAGGCACCTACTCTTTGTCAATCCCTCCCCATCAATATTAATGAAATTGACACTCATTCTAAATTCAGAATACAAATGAAAAAGCACTTCATCATCCAAGCCAAAAGCTCCTACTTCAACACAAGACATATCACCTAAAATATGCCCTTTCTGAGTCTTTTATTCTTTTCCAAGATTTACTAATGATCGACCCACTTTAGAAACTAATGTTGTGCATTGCACGGTGCTTGTTGAATTCAATATATATATATATATATATATATATATATATATATATATATATATACATTTTTCCTATGTAATTAGTCTGAACTACTCTGTTATTGCTTATATTTCTGTATTTTTTGTTTGTGAAATGTTTTGTATTTCACATGGGCTGAGCTTGAAACTGGTCAGTATTGATCAGAATACTACCCCAGTAAACAAATATAAATAAATTACTCTAGTTCAGTAAATTAACTGATGGTCAAATCTGTTGTAACTTGTGAGGAGTTCAAATATATGCTGTGGTAAATAGTTTAAGATAAGTATGACATTATTATAAGTAGTACTACTAGAAATATATGTATTTATTTATTATAGATTGACATGTATTCTAGTTTAATTAAACTTATGCCACAGAAAATACTCAAAGTGTTTTTATGTATGATTTAACAGTCTAAGTCATTGGAGCTATTAAAAACAGCTATTAATTCAGAATGATGTAAAAACTGACATTTATAAAGATAATTGCTGATTTGAATCATAGAATGTATCAACATTCCATTCACTTTCTTTAACCATTTCTAAATGCATCAATATTATCACTCTGCAGCTCCCAGGGAGGGAACAGTTTAGTATATTATCAAAACTGACTGGTTATCATTAGCGTCAATTTATGCGACCCTGGAGTAAGAATATAAAGTTAGGGGGTGTGGGGGCGTGGGGGGCATTGCCCCCCACATAATTGCAGTTTATGCACTATTATATACACGTGTATCCCTTAAAAATGCATTAAAACATACATCAGTAAAAACTGGTTGCAAAATGTGGGGGTCTATGCCTAACTTTATATTCTCACTCCAGGGTCACACTACAGTGGGGAATAGGGCATATACCTGCCAGTTCTGTTTTTCGGTGAAATGAGTTTTTGGTCATATGGGTTTTCGGTCAAATGAACTTTCAGTTATTTGGTCTCAGTCAAATGGGCTTCGGTCATATGAACTTTTGGTCATATATAGTGAACCCATATATTTATATATATATATATATATATATATATATATATATATATATATGTTTGTGTGTGTGTGTGTGTGTGTGTGTGTGTGTGTGTGTAATTACTAGTAGGGACGTTCAGTGCCAGGAGCACAAACGTGCCAACAAATCCAAACAACAAAAATAAACAATGTCAGAGGTGCCAAAAGAAACCACTAATGTCCAAACTTCACAGCAATCTAAAGATTTAATCCCTTCAAGCAATAAGTGCACACAGAATAAGTACACACTGAATACACACTTAAAATGGTTAACTTATATCACCACATTTTTTGTCTCACTAACACTGAGACTTCCTCAGAAAAGTATGAAACAAACACTCCTTATATACTACTAATAATTATTATTATAATTTAATTATCTTATCAATAAAATATAAGAAGTGTATCTTTATTACATAAAAAAACAGACAAAAGGAATAAAACACTTTCTGAACCAAAAATATAATATACCTATAAAAGACTTATTAATGGAGGCTTTAAACTTTTATGCACTTAAAATTTAATAAGTACATAAAAAATTAAACAAATAGTTTAAGGCTATATTTCACATACTCTGCTACCATCTAGCAATTAAAACATTAAATGAGAACATTTTGTAGTAATAAATATGTGCTAAAAGCTTTAAAATATCATAGAAATATTTGATAAAAACAGGATTATTTTGTGTGGAAATTTTCTTATCCTAAATGAAGTTTTTTTTTTTTTAAATAGTGCCTATGTTTGTTATTATACTAAATAATAAAAAATTCATAAATATTTTCTTACAACCTAGCTGCTCTCATTTTCAATAATGGTAATATTGAAATATTATTGATTACGCCAGGGGCCTCATTAGCCTGTAAATATATTTGCAAATAAGTTATTCAAAACTACTCGGGTACTAACTCCTTTTCCCAACGGCTCTTGGAATTCATAAATTCCAACGCCCTGGATCAAGTAATCCATTGTCCCACGAGAGGCTCCAATATCCTAGACCTGGACATTACCAACATGGGAGATAGATGCTCCACACCAGTGGTCACCCCCTCATTGGTCAAGTCTGACCATAAGCAAATCACCTTTGACATCCACATCCCACCCCACCCCCCCCCAGTAAGGAAACCTCCTTAAAAAACTTCTCTAAAGCCAACTTCATGCTACTGAAGTCAGAAGTGACAAAATTCACAACACCCACCCAGATGGGATCTGGAAGTTTGACTGCAGAATCCTACACTAAGGCACTGTATGAGCACATCTACTCATGCATGAATCGTGCCATCCCAAATAGAACCAAGATGCTCTTCTCCAAAAAAAGGAAGCCAATCTGGTGGTCCCCTGCTATAAACAAACTATACAACAGAAGGAAGAAACTGTTGCAGAAAAAAGAAAAATCCCAGGATGCAAAAAAACTCCCTCGCTGGCCTCAGTAAGAAGCTGAGATCCCTCCTAAAATCCTCAAAAGCTAGTTACGAAAATAAAATTGTCAAAGATTCCAAAGACAACCACAAGGCATTCTATAGTTATGTCAAGAATCTAAATGGGAATGCTCAGATCTGCTCTGAGCTACAACAGAATGGCATTAAATATACTGATCCCAAGGATATTGCCAGTATCCTGGCAGATCGATTTAGTGCCAACTTCACCCCCTAAAGGGCCTATCTCAATACCAAAAGATTGCCAAATTCCGATAATCATGGCCACACAGGTAGAAACCGCACTCTCCAAAGCTAAGAATACAGCATCCATGGGACCAGATGACATTCCAGGCTATGTACTACATGAACTACAAAATGAACTGGCACCTCACCTAAGTGCCATGTTTAATCATAGTCTCACCTCAGGCTTCGTGCCCACTGAGTGACGCACAGCTACAGTTATCCCAATCCACAAGCGAGGATCCGCCTTGGATCCCGGGAACTACCATCCCATCCATCTGACAAGCCTGATCTGCAAGGGCATGGAACGCATTATCATGGAACTTATAAACAAAGACATTGGCAACCTTCAAACACTGGACCCCACCCAGTTTGGGTTTGTGAAGGGCCGATCTTGTCTCTTGAATCTGATTGACTTCTTTGAATTAGTCTCCAGAGCTGTAGACGAGGGTAAGGCGGTCCACACAGCCTTTCTGGACCTCGCTAAGGCCTTCAACACCATCCCCCACTCTGGAATCATAGATAAACTTACTAAGCTGGGCATAAATCCCTACGTCACTCGATGGGTTGCCAACTGGCTTACTGACAGAACCCAGACTGTAAAAGTAGCCGACTCCAAATCCAGCTCCAGACAAGTGACAAGTGGAGTACCTCAGGGTTCAGTCCTGGGACCACTCTTGTTTGGCATCTACTTTTCTGAAGTACAGGCCAACACTAAGGGACTCTGGCTAACAAAGTTCGCAGATGTCTGCAAACTGGGAGCCATTATTGAATCCCCAAATGATGTGGATATTCTACAAAAGGACCTTAGAGAAACAGATGCCTGGTGCCAGAGCATTGGGCTCAAGCTTAATGCCAAGAAATATATAGTTATCCCCTTTGGAAAAAACACATACCCATGAATTACCACATAGGTGGCAGGACACTAAACATCGAAAGTGTGATGAGAGACTTAGGGACACAGGTGGACAGTGGTCTCACTTTCGATAACCACATCGCCACAACAGTCAGGAAATCCTTCTATGTGGCACACCTCATCACTAAGGGCTTTTCATCCAGAAAAAAGGAGGTCATTGTCCCACTGTACTCATCCCTCATTAGATCCATTATAGAGTATAGTGCCCCATTTGGTATGTACCTCACAAGACATCTGCAACAGCTGGAAAGGCCACAGAAATACCTCACTAAAAGAATTACAGGCCTAAAGCAGATGCCATATGCTGACCGTCTAAAAAAAACTCCAGCTGTACTCTGTGGCATATCGTCTACTCAGAGGCGATCTCTGCTTAACATACAAGGCCATGTTAAACCCTGAGCTGTGGACATGCTCCACTTAAAGAAATCCCAATCCCTCAGAGCCACATGCTCCAGGGATCTAAACCTTGTCATGACAATGAACAAAACATGCTGGAGGGATAGGTTCCTGACCCAGAAATTCCCCATACTCTGGAATAGACTGCCCATACATGTCAAGCAGAGCACCTCATTGGCCCTCTTCCAAATGAACCTTGATGATTTGATGGGAGATAGGAAATTCACCCCAGGGATCATGTCAGTCGCCCTGCTAGACAAGGGTCCAGAGAAATAAATATTGTAGGAAGAAATATCCAGGGAATTGTTATGGCTAGGCTTTCATAGGCCCTAGGGCCGATAGCCTAGTACCAACCTATGAACCATAAACCACCCTATTGTTTACTGGGACTGTTTCTAACACAAAATACATAAACTTAAATTTTTCACAAGCCAAACAATGCTTAAATAAGGCATTATTATAATTAGATGTTGTAATACTATAGTAATGCTGGTGATTTCATTTTTTCAGGGTAATTTCGGTTTTGCCCACATAAAAAGCATTACAAACCTTGCATTTATCTAAATATATAAGACCTTTGCTATCGCAATTATTATATTCTTTTGCTTGTATCAGTTTATCTCTGCTAGGAATGTATATACAGCTTGTATTACTAATATACATACACTGCATACAACTACCACACTTAAATGTTCCTTTGTTCCTGTTTGAAATGCCTTGCCTGCATTGATTATTATTTTGGAAGATATTCTTAATATTCAAACTTCTTTTATAAATGAACTGAACAGAGACCTTAAATAAATTCTTTACATCAGAGACAGTCTTAAATAGCTCCCAGTGGGTGTTAATAATTTTTGTTATAGTGGGGGGTATCCTTATTGTAATTCGTAATAAAAGCTCCTGTATAACTTGGACTGTTCTCTTCTAAATCTCCATCTGTACCGTTATTTTTCTTTTTATACAGCACTAGATTATTTTTCCCTAATACAGGGAAGTATTTACTCATTCTACCTTCTTTCACTTCCTTGATTACTTCTATTAATTTAACAGGATATTTTGTCTTTCTATAAACATGCTTTTGATTATTTCACACTCCTTAGAAAAATCACCTTCTTCCAAAGTCATCCTTGAGGCCCTTATAAATTGGCCCTTAACAATACTATGCTTTTGTTTACCTGGATGAGAAGTTGTGAAGTGTAAATAAGAGTTTAAAATCAACTAAATCAACTATACATAGAAAAATACATTTTCAAACTCTTATAACATTGTTAATGTTTGTCTTTTCGACTTTGCCTGGTTAGGAGTCGCCACAGCGGAACTCCGGTCCACTAATGATTGGTAGTAGATTTTTATGGTGCCGAGTTGCCAGCCCGCCGCCCAACCTTCAGTGAAGGCATGCCCATTCACGCATGTCTTTCGAAGGCCACTCGACCATGGGGAGGAAATGCAGACTCCACACAGAAGGCACTCCAGCCCAGAATTGGACAAGAGATCCTCTTGCTGTGAGCCAACAATGCTACCGCTGTACCTCCCCGGCTATTTATAACAATGTATATACACATTGTAAAGTAACAATTAACAGTGTGATATGTTGGACATTTTACAATTAACAGTGTGATATGTTGGATATAATCAAAAATGCTGACATGTAGAGCACTAGCATATTAACCAGCTGTATTTATAAAAATAAAAAAAAAACACTATATATATATATTAGTATTGAATAGAGCAGTGTATGCAGAGTTCATGTACAATACATGAATTGTTTAAGAAGGTTGCATTTTCCAAATGCTCATCCATGAGGTAAATGAAAGTAGTCCTAGATATAATTTTAGATAAGCTACGTATAAAAAGAAGGGTTATTGAAAGAGAGGAGACAGGGCTTGATGAAGAAGACAAGAGTTTGTTGCAAGATGGGGGAGAACTTCTGTGGAAGTATGAGGGGAATCATCCTGGGGTACAGCAAGAGCAAAGCCAATTTATGGTCAGATGTTCCTCAAGGAGAAGATTGAATTTGCTAATACTGGTAGTGTTGACTATGTGTTAGGGGGTAGGAGTCTATATTTTAGATATTTGTATGGAGTACAGGGAATCCCCGAAATTATTGTTGGATTTGTCTAACTTTAGTATGCGTTTGTTTTCAAGTTAATTTCAAGTCTAATCACATCTGCTTTTCTCATTTCTTACTAGTCTCCCAAACTGTATAATCAGTACTTAACATTTCCTCTTTCCCTTATCTGATTTTTTATCTCTCAGTATCACTTATTTTTTCACTATTCTCCATCCCACCTCTATCATTTCACTCTTTGCTATACTCATTTTTTTTCCTGCAATATCTGCCATACCAGGCAAAATTTGGTCTTCCACTGTTATAACTGTCTGTATGTGAAAGATTCAACTGCACAGCTGTGAGTAAGTAACAATATTGAAAAATGAAGACACTAATACAGAAAGCTGAATCACAAAATTCTGATTCCAGTCAAACTATCTTTAAGAAAATGAGGCACACTGATTTGCTAAGACTTTGGAGTTGGTTTAATGGAGGAGGATATGTAATTCACAGCTCTCTACAATAGGAGGCCGTACCTTTCAACCTCTTAGCACAAGAAATGTGGACAAACCTAAAAATAATGGGGGGAGCCCAAAATCAGGGAAATCTTTTAAATATTGCTTTTAGAAACTTTGAAAGTTACCAGAATAACAGCTTTGTATTAGTAAGCATTTACCAAAGGATATGAAGATTGAAACTCAAGTATCTGTCATTGTTTAATATCTTCAATGCTCAATGATTTGCCATAAAAAACATTTAGTGCTAAGCGAACTTAAAATTGAGGGAAAATCTGTACATTCTGCAAAATTCTTGTCAGTTGAGCAGTATGCAGAAGGTTATTTCTTTTTGGATACTTGGATATTTCAGAAAAATATAGCCTCAGTACTTTGGTTTCAAGGATTCTGATGTATACCTTTTTTATAAATCAGTCATAGTACTCTCTCTCTCTCTCTACACACACATATATATATATATATATATATATATATATATATATATATATATATATGCGTGTGTGTGTGTGTGTGTGTGTGTGTGTGTGTGTGTGTGTGTGTGCGCACGTGGTAGGAATGGGAAAAATACAACACTCTTCTTTGACACCATAAGATAGAAGGAGCCAGTCTCATAAAATCTGCAGTGAAGAGACATTTAATTTTATTTTAACATTTTGGTTTCTCAGTTTGCAGGCAGTGAAATGGACCATTGCTATGTGATATGATTATGCATGGTGCAGGTTTTATAGCTCCAGAAAAAAATGATGCAGGAAAGAGAGACAGGTGTGCATAAAAAATGTGAGCACATGCTGCCATTGTTAGAATGTTACTAAGCAATTGACAGGTAAACCCTTTAATCCCCGGTTTTATACAGTTGGCAGAATATTTAAGGAAATTAGCTGTTTTCATTAACATATACTAGTTTTTAAGAACCATCTGTGACCTTGTTCATTTCTAAATGTGTTTGCCTCTGCTTGCTGTGTATAAGCCATACTCTGTACACCTAGAATTTGAAGAAAATGAAAAGTGACATATGCATTGCAGGCAGTTTATTTATTTCTACTCTTTGAGTCAGCAGGGGCATATTTCATATTATATGAATATATTCAGTTTTTTAAAATGAATGTTATCTGGCCAGAAAAAGGCTGCATCAGATGAATACACATCACCAGCTTATGATCTTTCTGAAGTGACAAAATCAAGGGCATGATGACACGGTATTCTTGTATTTTCAATAAAGACCTGTGTTTCTCTGTAATACAGTTAATATTCAGCTTCCTATATCAGCTTATCTCATTATTCCCAGCAAGGTCACTATGTTAGGATTATTCACAAACAAAGAAAACATTTCATGGCATCATCATTTCATAGCATGGTACATCATGGTATGTAATTCTGACAATGTTTACAATGCGAGCTTATTACTGAATAAAAAATACATGATGCAGACATAAAAAGAGATATAATAAGGCACCTCACTAGCTAATTAATGCATTGAGAGATATTTAGATAGATAGATTAATAGCATAGACAAGTATTAGAAACATAAAAAAGTGGATAGACAGGCTGCTACAATTATGTTAACTAGAAACGCAGTATTATCAAAGTACCAATATTCCAAGACATAAAACTGATTAGAAAATGAGCAAATTGTACATCAGTACACTGATTGCAGAATGGGCATTCTCCACCATGGTATTTATGTACAATTAATACCCACCAAAAAATAAGTCCACCACTTCATAGCAGCATATCAAGCTGCCATGGAGCTCGGAGTGAGAAAACGAAATGGCTGACATTATTTTACGCTCGCTAAACATCGCTTTTGCTGTTTAGTGAGTGTAAACTTTAAGCAAAAAAGAAGACAACAACAAAAAAAGGTGTGCGCGTGCATGTGCGTGTGTGTGTGTGTGTGTGTGTGTGTGTGTGTGTGTGTGTGTGTGTGTGTGTGTGTGTGTGTGTGTGTTTGCCTGTGTGTGAGTGTATGCATGCATGTCAGTGAAACTGAGACCAAGCAAGACATTATTTTTTACTCACTAAGCAGTGTTTTTGCTGTTTAGCGAGTGTAAAATAAAAAAATAAATAAATAAAAATAAAGCATGTATCTGAGAGTGTATGCATATATGAGAGTAAGAGGGAGAGAGAGAGAGAGCGATCAAATGAGCAAAACAGAAACGTGTGTGTGTGTGTGTGTGTGTGTGTGTGTGTGTGTGTGTGTGTGTGTGTGTGTGTGTGTGTGTGTGTGAATAAATGAAATGTGAAAGTGATCCAGCGATCCCGTGGTAGCATGTATGACAGAGAGTGAAGCAATAATGATCTCTGCCAGCACTTAAAGAATGGTCTGTCTGAAAAATTCTGTTTTACTTACTTATGTATTTTTTAAAGAAACTATTTTACATCAAAAATATATTTAAAAAAAATGAAATAGTACTTAGAAAATACATAACTAAGTAAAACACAACAAGTTTACAGAGAACCCATTCTCTAAGCTCAATAATGCCCTCCAGGGTGTGTGTTAATCTGTAATTAATGCCTTTCCAGGGGTCTAGAGGCCCTCTGCCACACACCTGCATGGGCATTAATTGCACATTAACACACACCCTGGAGGGCATTATTGCTTCCTTAATTTATGCTATTCTGGCAGCTAGTGCAAAGGATTAAGGCTCTCAACTTGAGTTGTTTCTTTTAACCAAGGATATCAAGTTCAATTAATTCCACCTTGGTTTGCTTGCTGTGCGAACCTAAGCAAGTCACTTAACCCATTGGTGCTCCCAAATTGCCTCTGAAAAGGGAGATGGTTTCCAATGTGCTTACCAATCAGTGAATATGTAAAATAAAACAAAATTCAGCATATTCCTTTAATGGCTTAAAGTAGACAGCTGCAATGCATGATTGCAACTGTCAATTTTGTTTTGCTGAATATTAATTTTTGATGAACACTCAGTCCATACTGTGCAATCATTTTACAGTAAGTGACTTTGTGTTTTCTTCCATTAATTAATGTTTAAATGTTTAAGTGTTGTCTGACTATAGTGTAAGCCGGTGTACTTTGTAAGTGTGGATACTTGCTACTGCATGCATTTTCAATTTAGTAAATTCTTACATGTTAAGTTAATTATTATTAATAAAGTTGGGAGAGTGGCCTAATGGTTAAGGTGTTAGTCTTACAAGCACAAGGTGTAGTGTTTGAATCTCACAAGGGATAATTGGCTAGGCTTATAAATGGCTCGCAAGGGCAGTTAGCCTAGTATGAATCTATGAAGGAGTCTTTCTGAACATTTATCTTAAAAAGATTTTATTTTCTTTATTTCAAAATCTAAACAATGGGATAGACGTGACACCCAAACAGAGAAAGCCAGATAGAAAGAACATAATTTTGTGGCTATACAAAAGTCCATCAGAGCTGGATTGGAGGCTATCTTTTATGCCAGGAATAGATTCCCTCTCAGTAACCTGTAGGAAACCAAGTATTCATATATGGCTTTAAGGTACTCAGTTCAAGGCAATGTGTTTATACCCTGGATTCTCCTGGTGAGGAAACTTTGTGGGCATTTTAACTACTGTCTGGCCAGGTACTCGCCAAAGGGGGGTATTATACTCAATGATGGGCCTTATAATGGCTAAATAAAGTGGCACTATGACTTCCTTGGACCTGTATGCCATGCCTTATAGGTTTATAGCTTCATAGGTGCTTACTAGGCTAATGACCATAAGGGCATTTTTAATCCTAGCCATGCTTCCCAAATCTCTGACAAGTTCTTATACTATTGATAAGTGTAAGTAGGGACTTGGGAGATAAAGCCTGTGTCAATTAGAGACTTAGTACCTCTGAATAGTAGATGCCAAATAGGAGCGGTCCTACCACAGAGCCCTAAGGTGCCCCACTAACAACTAGTCTGTTAGTGGAGGTGATCTCACCAGTTTTCACCTGGATCCTGTCTGTGAGCTGACTGGCAATCAAATGAATTATGTAGGGGTTTATGCCCAATTCAGTGAGTTTCCTGAGTAGGGTATTATACCAAGCGTCTTAGCTATGTCTATGTAGGGGGTATGAACTGTTTTTCCTCATCCATTGCCTTGGTAACTTTCTCAAAGAAGTTCACCAGATTTAGTAGGCATGACATTCCCTTGACAAAGCCAAACTGGGTGTGGTCCCATTTCTGTAGTTTGTCTGTGTCTTTGATGATCATTTCTATGATGATTTATTCCAAGGCTTTGTGCATTTGACTTGTCAAACTAATGGATCTGTAGTTTCTGGAATCAGTCCCCCGTGAAGTGGGATAACCATTGTAGTCTTCCATTCTCTTCATACAAGTACTATTTTGAAGGGCCTATTGAGGTGGTGTTTTTGACTTTAGTATGCTCTGCCAGAACCTGCTCACTCTAATAGTGGGCTAGTTATGCTATGGCATTTCAGGGTTGAGGCAGGGATGATGAAGTTTGAGCTGAATTTGTCAGCAATCAGATTCACTATATTGCTCGGCTCAGTGAAGGTGGCACCACTGATCACCACTTTGGCACACTGCTTTGTGCTGCTTTTGAGGTTTCAGACATAGCTGTAGAAAGCCTTGTGGTTGTTTTAGCCTGTGAGGCTTTCTTGACCTTGTAATTGGTCTTGTTGGACTTAATCAGTTTTCTTAGTTTTCTGGTTAGTTTAATTAGAGAGCTCATCATTATGGGAGTTGCTCATAATGATCATTTGTGGGATTTTACTCAATAAATTGTTTGTTCTGCACCTTGGGTCTAGTTATATAATCACATGTAAGCTACTGGATAGTTGCTAGCTGCTAACGGTACATAGGAGAGAAGGACTGGTGTCTGAGGTAACAGTTTATGAGAGTTGCTCTGCTTATAGGAGTCCATTGAGAGCAGGTCATTTTTTTCATTCCCACTACCTAAGCCACATTGGCTCATTTGTTCCTATTTGAGGAAGTTGCCCCAGACCTGGAGCAAATTCACCAGGTGCATCCTTCAATCTGGGATCCACTGGATCCAGTCATCTCACCAGATAACTGGGAACAGATTGAATATTGGTCCCATCCTTTACTCAGTGGAAGAACCAAAACTCTTTCATGTACTGTAATGAGCTGGCCAGTCCTCTGTGGTCAAGAGTTGTCTCAGTCTTCAATCTGATGGACTTGATCTCCTTCCCCCAAGAGCTCCAAAGTCAAAGGAGATCTGCAATGCAGCCTGGCTTCTATGTGAACACACTCACCTTTGTGAACATATCATTCCAGGACTTAGCTCTGTGTATAGAGCCAGTCTGCAGTATGTGCCCAGTATGTCCAGAATCGACAGGTGCAATGCTTGGAGATTCCACTAAGTGCCATACAAGTGGTGGGCCAGACCTACCTCCCTTTCCCCTGGCCATGTCCACTCACTCCTACACCCCCCACCCCATTCGCTCCAACATCCAAACCGCTAAGAGACATAGCACAGACTTAAAGGAGCTCTCTGAGCAGGTAGCCCAGGCCGGTATGACCCTGACCTTGAGTAGCATCTTACCTTCACCAAGAATGATGCCACAATATGAAGACAAGATGATCAATTTCAACAATTGGCTTAAGTACTGGTGTCATTCAAAGGGGATCCAGTGCCTGTCAGCTTGGGATGATATGCTCGACAAGCCACGATGCTTCGCTAGGGATGGCTTGCACCTGTCACCCCTGGGCTTTTGGATATTGGCAAAGGCTCTTGCTACCCCCATAGTGCCTTTTTTAGGCAAGGCTCAAAAGACAAACCCACCTCCATAGGTATCACAAAGGATAATAAACTAAGAGTAATGCTACTCAATGCCAGAAGTCAAAACCTCAAGATGCATGCACTCGAAACTCTCCTTAGCATGGAGAACATCGATATCTGTGCAGTAACAGAAACCTGGTTCAGGGCTCCCGAGAGCACCCCAGCACTACCAGGTTATACCTCATACCATGCTTTTCGGCCCCAAAACATGGACCGAACCACAAAAGGAGGGGGAGTATCGCTATTCAAAGATACCCACACCTCCAGGTTGGTGGCAAAGCACGAAGCATCAGAGACTATCCATGTGCAACTAACAGTGGGTAAAACTGCCTTCCAGTTTATAGCCTGCTACAGACCACCCTCCCAAACCCAGGAACCCCACTCGGCCTTTCTGAGAACACTGGAAAATATGAAGGTCTCTCCAAACACCATTATATTGGGAGACTTCAACTACCCAAACATAGACTGGGAGCATTACTCTAGCTCCAACACCCTAGCCCAAAGGTTCCTAGAATTTATAAACTCAAATGCTATGGAACAACTTGTTACCACTCCCACAAGAGGGGAAAACATACTGGACCTGATCATCACCAACATGGGGACTCTATGCTCCAGACCAGAAGTGTATCCCTCACTGGTAAGATCAGACCATAAACTAATCTCACTGGATATTCACATCCCGACCCCACCCCCTGCCCAGAAAACCACAGTGAAAAACTTCTCTAAAGCAAATTTCACACTCCTTAAAACTGAGATGGAATCCTTCAAAGCCCCCGGGATTGTGGAAAATACAGCCCAGACCGCAGAATCCTTTATAAATGCATTCTATGAACACCTTCAGGAATGCATGGATCATGCGATCCCAAATAAAACCAAGACCCAATCCTCCAAAGGCAGACGTCCTGTCTGGTGGACCCCAGCCATAAACAAACTATACAATAGAAGGAGGAAGCTACTAAATGATAGAGCAAAATCCCAAAAAGGGAAGGCATCACTGATCAGTATTAGCAAAAAACTACGGGCACTCATAAAATTGTCTAAGGCCAGCTTCGAGAGAAAAATTGCACAGGACACTAAGGATAATCACAAGGCTTTCTTTAGTTATGTTAGGAACCTGGGTGGTAATTCCCAGATATGCTCAGAATTAGTCCAAAATAACAAACAATACACTGAATCCACAGACATTGCCAACATCCTAGCTGACAGGTTCAGCGCAAACTTCTCCCCCCCCCCACCAAAAGGGCAAATATCTATCCCAGCAGAGTGCTGCCCCCCTGACATCGCAGATGCTCAGGTAAGAGCCGCCCTCTCCAAAGCAAAAAACACAGCATCAATGGGACCAGACGGTGTCCCAGGCTGCGTCCTACATGAACTCCAAGAAGAGCTAAACCCAAACATAAAACTACTGTTCAATCTCAGCCTTACTACAGGATATGTGCCCAAAGAGTGGCATACAGCAACAGTGGTCCCTCTCCATAAAGGTGGTGCCTCAACGGATCCTGGAAACTATTGCCCCATAAGCCTGACTAGCTTGGTCTGCAAAGCTATGGAAAGGATCATCATGGACCTCATAAATAAAGATATTGGGGACCTACAGACACTGGATCCTACCCAGTTCAGCTTTGTTAAGGGCAGATACTGCCTCTTAAACCTGGTTGATTTCTTTGAAACAGTCACCAAGGCCATGACGAGGGGAAGGTCGTCCACACAGCCTACCTGGACCTCACAAAAGCCTTCGATACAATACCCCACTCGGGCATTATAGATAAGCTCACCAGCTTAAATATAAACCCCTATGTCACTAGATGGATTGCAAACTGGCTCAAGGACAGAACCCACATGGTTAGAATTGCTGGAGCCATGTCAGACTCCAAACCAGTTACAAGTGGTGTCCCACAAGGCTCAGTCCTGGGACCTCTCTTGTTCGGTATATATTTCTCGGAGGTACAGGCCAACACGGAAGGACTGTGGCTGACCAAGTTCGCAGATGACTGCAAACTGGGCGCCATAATCGACTCTCCAGCCGACACAAGCATCGTCCAAAAGGGCCTCATAGAAACAGACAACTGGTGCCAGAGCCGTGGCCTCAAGCTAAATGCCAAAAAGTGTATAGTCATCCCCTTTGGCAAAACAAAGTGCCCACAAATTACCACATAGGTGGTAATCCATTAAGTACAGAAGAAGTAATTAGGGACCTGGGGACCCAAGTTGATAGCAATCTCTCATTTGACAACCACGTGGCCAAAGTGGTTAGAAAAACATTTTATATAGCCCACCTAATCATGAAGTGATTCACATCTAGATCAGGGGAGGTCATCGTGCCTCTTTACTCATCCCTCATCAGGCCCATAATTGTGTACAATGCCCCTTTTGGGATGTACCTTACCAGACACCTGCAGCAACTGGAAAGACCCCAAAAGTACCTCACCAAGAGGATCAAAGGGCTCAAACAGATGCCATATGCTGCCCGGTTAAAGAAACTCCAGCTCTACTCAGTGGCATACCGCCTGTTCAGAGGCGATCTGTGCCTGATGTATAAAGCCATGTCCAACCCGGAATTAATGGACATGCTGCACCTCAGAAAATCCAAATCCCATCGAGCTGCACGCTCAAGAGACTTGAACCTCAGCACTGAAATAAATAGGACATGCTGGAGGGACAGATTCATAACCCAGAGACTCCCTTCACTCTGGAATAAAATCCCAGTCCAGGTTAGGCAGAGTCCCTCATTGACTCTCTTCAAGAGGAATCTTGATGAGTGGATGGGAGATCATAGGTTTACCCTGGGTATCACTTCTGTGTCACTTTTAGACAGAGGCACAGTATACTAACCTCGAAAAAGGGCATAGCAAAATAAATTTAAAATGGGTGGCGAAAGCCAAACACATTCTGGCTAGGCTTATAAATGCCCTAGGGCAGATAGCCTAATATGAACCTATGAACCTATAATCATTCCTAAATCAATGTGGGAAGAATCAAGACTTAATCATCCAATATCATGGGAGTTAAGGGGGTCAATTTGCTTTTAAATGTATAGTTAGAGACCTTTTTTGATTAGTGTGATTTTAGTGATGTTGGTTCTTAAAAACTGGCACAAGCACTAGAATGCAAACCTATAGTTAGTAATCATAAAATTGTGTGCATTCAGATATAGTTCTATCCTTTGACCTTTCTTGCATACATGAACCATCGCAGTGCGCCATTCAGTGGGCACAAAGCCTGAGGTGAGGCAATGACTGAACATGGTACTTAGGTAGGATGCCAGTTAATTTTTATTTTATTTTATTATTTTATTTTATTTACTGTGGAGCTTTTCTCCCCGGTCCTCCGCTGAAAATGGACCCACGTCCAGTTGGACACTCCCGGTCAACAAATTTAAATAAATAAAATAAATAAATGAACCCTGAATGAATGTGTGTTGTACAACTATTTTGAACTCCGCAGTTCTACTTTTATTACCATAATTTTATTACTGTAGAGCCATTCTGAAAGACTGAAGTGCCTCCATCATTTTTACATTTTGTTTAGTTTTGAAGAAAGATTCTAAAGGGAGTATTAATTCAATTTAGTTCCTTGCATATTTACAAACAGATTTCAAAATTATCTTTATTTTGGACCACCAGGTATTGCGGATATGTTTTCTGTATGAATTTGCAGCCAATTCTTTACCAAATCTTCAGAGCCTGTCAGTGTTTATAGGTTCATAAGTTCATAGGTAGGTACTAGGCTATTGGCCCTAGGGCCTATATAAGCCTAGCCAAAAATGTACCCAGGCTTTCGCCACACAAGAAAATTATTTTCCTGTGCCCCTGTCGAGCAGAGCCACAGAAGTGATCCCCGGGGTGAATTTCCTATCTCCCATCCAATCATCAAGATTTTTCTTGAAGAGTCCTAATGAGGAGCTCTGTTTGACATAGATAGGTAGTCTGTTCCAGAGTATGGGAAGTCTCTGGGACAGGAATCTATCCCTCCAGCATGTTCTGTTTATTGTGGTGACAAGGTTTAGGTCCCTAGAGCATGTAGCTCGAAGGGATTGGGATTTCTTTAAGTGGAGCATGTCCAACAGCTCTGGGTTTGACATAGCTTTGTATGTTAGGCAGTGATTGCCTCTGAGTAGGCGATATGCGACGGAGTAAAGCTGGAGTTTTTTGAGACGGTCTGCATAGGGCATCTGTTTGAGGCCAGTAATCCTCTTTGTGACGTATTTCTGTGGCTTTTCCAGTTGTTGTAGATGTCTTGTGAGGTACATACCAAAAGGGGTGTTGTATGTACTCTATAATGGGTCTAATGAGTGATGAGTAGAGGGGAACAATGACCTCTTTTTTTTTCCTGACCACTGTGGCAATGTGATTATCAAAGGAGAGACTACTGTCCACTTGTGTCCCAAGGTCTCTTATCACATTTTCGGCATTAAGCAAACTACCAGCTATGCGGTAGTCCATGGGTATAGAGTTTTTACCAAAGAGGATGACAATACACTTTTTGGCATTGAGCTTCAGGCCATGGCTTTGACACCAGGCATCTGTCTCAGTGAGGCCCTTTTGTAGTATGTCCACATAGTTAGGAGTTTCGATTATGGCTCCTAATTTGCAGTCATTTGCAAACTTTGTTAGCCAAAGACCTTCTGTGTTAGGCTGTACTTCACAGAAGTTGATACCAAACAGGAGAGGACCCAGGACTGAACCCTGTGGTACTCCACTTGTCACTGGTCTGAAGTCGGATTTGGAGTCTGCTACTTTCACAGTGTGGGTTCTGTCCATGAGTCAGTTGGCAACCCATCTTGTGACATAGGGATTTATACCTAGTTTAGTGAGCGTATCTATAATTCCAGAGTGGGGCATGGTGTCGAAAGCCTTATCGGGATCTAGATAAGCTGTGTGAACCACCTAAACCTCATCTATGGCTTTGGTGACTGCTTCAAACAAGTCAATCAGGTTTAGGAGACATGATCTGCCGTTTACAAATCTGAACTGGGTATGATTCAGAGTTTGAAGATTACCAATGTCTTTGTTTATGAGTTCCATGATGATACATTCCATGGCCTTGCAGACCAGGCTCATCAGGCTAATGGGGCAGTAGTTCCTGGGGTCCATCATGGCTCCCCCTTTGTGGAGTGAGATAACCATCGCAGTGCGCCATTCAGTGGTCACAAAGCCTGAGGTGAGGCAATGACTGAACATGGTACTTAGGTAGGATGCCAGTTCATTCTGTAGTTCATGTAGAACGCAGCCTGGGATATTGTCAGGTCCCATGAATGCTGTGTTCTTGGCTTTGGAGAGTGTGTGTTTTACCTGTGCAGCTGTGATTACAGGAACTTTGCATTCATCCGGTATAGAGATGGGCCTTCTAGGGGGTGAGAGGGGGTTAAAGTTAGCACTGAACCTATCTGCCAGGATGTTGGCAATATCAGTTGGTTCTGTATATTTAGTGCCATTGTGCTGTAACTCAGAGCAGATCTCAGTGGTGCCATTGAGATTCTTGACAGCTATAGAATGCCTTGTGGTTGTCTTTAGAGTAAGTGGCAATCTTGTTTTCATAACTAGCGTTGGAGGATTTTATGAGGGATCTCATCTTCTTACTGATGTTGACCAGGGAGTTCCTCCAGTCATGGGATTTTACTCTTTTTTTGCAACAGTTGCTTTTTTCTGTTCTAGAGTTTGTTTACAGCAGAGGCCCACCAGATTGGCTTCCTTTTTTTGGAAGATAGCATCTTGTTTCTATTAGGGATAGCATGATCCATGCATTCGTGTAAGTGCTTATAAATTGCATTTCTGTAGGATTCAGCAGTCATACCTCTATTGTCCGTCTGCATGGGTGTCATGAAGTTTGCCACTTCTGTCTTAAGAAGTTTTTTATGGTGGTTTTCCTAATTGGGGTTGGGGGCAGGATGTGGATGTCTAGGGTGATTAGCTTGTGTTCGGATCTGACCAACGAGGAATGTGGAACACCGGTTGCCCATGTTGGTAATGACCAGGTCTAGGATATTGCTGACCCTGGTGGGGGTGTGAATAAGTTGATCCAAGGCATTGGAATTTATGAATTCCAGAAAACATTTAGCAAAAGAGTTGGTACATGAGTAGTTTTCCCAGTTAATGGTGGGGTAGTTTAAATTGCCCATTATTAGGGTGTTAGGCTGTACCCTAATACTTTCCAGTGTATCAAAAAATGAGGAGTGGGAATCCTGGGGCATGGTGGGGGGTCTGTAGCAAGCTACAATTTGGATTGCGGTCTTGCCCAGAGTTAGTTGCACTTAGATAATCTCGGATGCATTATGCTGTGCAACTAGCCTGGAGGTATGGATATCCTTAATGAATATGGACACGCTGCCACACCTTAATTATTTAAGTATCTGCACTGCTAATGAATCTTTAGAATTTGCTCTGAAATTCTGTCACCTCTTTAAGAGCTTGGAATATGACTTTTGCTTCTTTACACAACATTATTAAAAAAGTCATCAGTTGGACTTGATGCAGTTTTTCTACCCAATGTGGCCAGTCAGATCATTTTTTGAATTTGATAACCTCTTGTACCTAATATATTATCATCAGTTCCTGGTTATTCTTTTACTGAAGCAGATTTGGTCTGTACTGATAAAACGGAAAGCCTTAAAGGTACAAGTGGGCTGCAGCCCTTCAGGTTTCGTATGACAGGCTTTCCACCCATGTACACATGCCTCTTTACTCATCCCTCATCAGGCCCATAATTGAGTACAATGCCCCTTTTGGGATGTACCTTACCAGACACCTGCAGCAACTGGAAAACCCCCAAAAGTACCTCACCAAGAGGATCAAAGGGCTCAAACAGATGCCATATGCTGCCCAGTTAAAGAAACTCCAGCTCTACTCAGTAGCATACCGCCTGCTCAGAGGCGATCTCTGACTGACGTATAAAGCCATGTCCAACCCGGAATTAATGGACATGCTGCACCTCAGAAAATCCAAATCCCATCGAGCTACGCGCTCAAGAGACTTGAACCTCAGCACTGAAATAAATAGGACATGCTGGAGGGACAGATTCATAACCCAGAGGCTCCCTTCACTCTGGAATAAAATCCCAGTCCAGGTTAGGCAGAGTCCCTCATTGACTCTCTTCAAGAGGAATCTTGATGAGTGGATGGGGGATCGTAGGTTTACCCCGAGTATCACTTCTGTGTCACTGTTAGACAGAGGCACAGTATACTAACCTCAAAAAAGGGCATAGCAAAATTAATTTAAAATGGGTGGCGAAAGCCAAACACACTCTGGCTAGGCTTATAAATGCCCTAGGGCAGATAGCCTAGTATGAACCTATGAACCTACACTGCTGAGGTGTTAAAAGAAGGGGCCTGTTGGATTTTCTTGTCCGTAAATAGACTATATTTCAACACATAACAGTTGACTATTAGCATTTATGGGCTTTGCTTTCTCAGATCTCTTTTCATCTGCTTGATTTATTAGTTGTTATATGTAGGTCATCAGAAAAATGAGTCTATTGCTGGTTCATATAATGGGATAATCACTGGTTTGTCCTTATTAAGATGCGCCCAGTCAGGGTTTACCCTAAGACACTTTACAATGATCTTTCCTGTTTCATTGTCTCAATTCTACACCAGTGGAGATGGGGCAAATATAAAGAGGAAAGGTAAGCTCCAGATGGGAGCTTGGTTCAACTTTCCCCTAGTTACTCATACTAGAAGACTCCAAAGAGATTTTTAGGCTTTTAATCAAATACAGTGAAATTTCTGAAAGCCTAGAGTCCTCTAAGAATGATTTCTTTTTACTTTATTTATGTATTTAACTTTGCTAACTGAGACAGTGAACTTCTGAAAGACTGTTTTCAGTCATGTCCTGAGCCATAAGGTAGGCACAACATTATCAAACATTTGCATACCTGATACAGTATAGTTTAGCCAGAGTGCAAGGTATAGTCAACTTTCACACTCCAAAATTGATATTCTGACATTACATACAATTTAGACGATTAATTCTTTCAGGTCATGCACAGGTTGCATAGCTCATTCTGTCTAGCTAAGAGCAGAATATATATCTATTAGGAATATGCGAAAAAATGCATGATTTGCAGTACTCTTTGTTGAGAGACTTGGGTTAATATGGTTAATCTTATAATGTATTTTATTTGTGTGTTTTTTTTTTTTTTTTTTTTTTGAAAACTGAACTGGCAGTAAATCCAGAATTTGACCTGTCCTATCAAAATTGTTGATTCATTATACATAACTAGAGACAGAAGTTATGAACTATTTTCTAATCTGGTAATTCCTTATTTGAGTACAGTTGCTTATGTTTATTATATTCTCTTCTAGTCAAGAAAATGTGACATTAGCAATCCTAGTTCACCATCACGGTGAATTCCTTGAAATCCAGTTCTCATATATATATATATATATATATATATATATATATATATATATATATATATATATATATATATATATATATATATATATATATATATATATATAAATAACAAACTGGTCATGACTGTTGATCGATGATAACCTTGTGAAATGTCTGGACTTTTGATTTACAAACATTATGACTGGTTTGACTAGATATTTTAAGTTTTCATAGTCATCTCTATGACTGTGTGGCCACTGTTTTCCTCTGCTATTGCAAAGTGCATATGAATGCAAGTGGAACTATCCCCATCATGGTATATGGACCTGACATTAACAAAGTCTCACTTTCTGATTATAATAAAGACTCAATGTACTGTGTGTTTATTTTGTTTTCTACCATGCAGAACATGTATTTGTTTCTAGCAATACCAGCTGCAATGCATTTTGGTCTTTTCTGATTCCCAAGTAAACAGCACTCTTAGAAACTCTATTTTGGGAAAGGAAGCTGACACAGAGCACAATCCATGTATGACTGAGTGAGCTGAACTATTTTGCTTTGGATTCATTTACAGTTTTGCACAAATGAAATAAAGGTGACAGAAAGACTTCTGCTTTTGATCTTCTTGTAATGAAATTATAATTAATAAATTAAGTTAAGCACTAGAAATGAATAACTTTATCCCATGCTGTCTCATAGCAAGAATGTCTACATGTTTGAGATACAGAATGGAGTAAATTTAAAGTATTATTTATGAAACAATTTCATAAGCGATTGTTGGTAATCCTTGACCTTAATGAGGAGTAATAAAAGATGTCCGTCAACAATATCTCCTGTAAATTGAAAGAAAGCATAGCTGACAAAAACACATTAAAATGCTTTGTGCTTGTCCCACCAATACTATATCAGTCGCAATATTAAAAAAAAAGAAAACACACAGAAAGCAGGGCACACTATATTTGTTTTGCCATTCTGATGTGAACAGAAGAATCTAAAATAATAAATATTGCAAAAAAAAAAGCACCCAGTTATATATTAATGACTATAAGTGTCTGAAGTTCACACTGCCACTAAATTACAGCATATATGACTTTGTATGTGTTTACCTATGGGTGGACAAATATCAAATTCTCAAGTCTCATTTGCTCAAAATTCAACCTGCTAAGGATTGGAGCTCCTACACATGACATCAGTGTTGGTGAGTTGTGAAGACTGTATTGCCTTTTGGGTGGGAATTTCCCCCTCCTTCGAATAAGTGTGATTGTGGATTTGGTATATATAAGTTTTAGAGGGTGTGGGAGACTTGTGTCCCTGAAAAAACACTTGAGTTTTTCTGGAATTTTTTTAGGGAATGCAGTTGGAGATTCTGACCCTTGGTGGGTTTATATTTGTTCACTCAAAGTGGAAGCGTTTTAGTACAATGTCTTTCTCAGATGTCAATGTCCTTTATGAAAAAGGTACACACAAACTAGATTTAGTTTTATTTTCATGTACCTATCTGGCCATGTTAAAGATGTCATGAAAAGTTTCAGTATAAGCCTATACAGCAACGGAAAATCCAGCATGCAGTCACAGTAGTTAGATGGTAAGGTGTGACTTTGCTAGTGCATTCATTCCATAGCTGTACATTCTCCAAATGGTTGGTGCTCAGGCCTGAACCATCAGACTTCCAGGTAATAGAAGGTATATGGATTCAAATAATGAAGTACAAGTAGAAAAGAAAAATAATTAACATAAGTGTGCATTGTGGAGCCTTAGTACTATAGTTCTGATCAAACAGAATGAAAATCTGCTATGATATTAATTATGATTTCTAGAAAAGGTGATGTCCAAACATTGTCTTTTAAAAAGAAAACATATAGCATCTGATTTGTGAGACTATATGAAACTATGCAGTGCGCCATTGCCTCATATTGTCGTCTTGAAGAGCAGACTTTGAGAAGACTATCAGGATATCCTGAAACATCTTATAAAATATCTGTGTAATGAACCATCAAACCCACCATGTTCATACTTCCATCATTTAAATGTTGCTGCTGGACCTTTGTATCATGTGGTCGTTACATCATATGTACAAAAAAGGAGTTCTTGTTGAGTTACAAACATATTCTCACATTAAAAAGAGATATTATCAAAGTGTTCATCAAGGAATAAGGCAGAACCATTCACTAAATTTAATGTATTATTTTTAGCAACACTTTACAGTGCTGTATCCAAATATTAAGGTTATTGATTTCTCCTATATTACTGCTAACATACCTAGCATCTTCTGCTCATGGAAACTGATAAGAAGCATTGACAATTACATACAAAGTCAGACAAATTACAATGTGCACTCAGAAGCCATTCTAACCCTGCCCCCAGCAAAGGGCTCCCAGCTGTTCAGTATATACTCAAACACCTGCTGATTGTCCTGCTTGTGTGAAAACAGCATGCCGGACATTGGGTATGAAGGCAGTCTTTTGACATGATTATGTTTTTTTTTTCTTTTGCCAGAACCAAAATGTTTAAATTTCTTTCTTTCTTTCTTCATGTAAGTATTTGTGTGTTTGTTTGTTTGTTTTTGTTTAATTTTTTTAACACGGTACAGCACTGACCAAATGTCACCAATTTCAGGCTCAGCCCTCGATACAGTAAGGCAAGATGGGCAACAGTAACAAATAATGATAAAAATGCTTGCAATGTATTGGTACAAACACTGAACACAATTTTAAATTAAAGACCACAAAATTGCAAAAACAATGTTAGTTGATATCAGTAGTTACAGAGAGTAGATGAATACAGAACGTATGAGAAAATAGGAAAATAGAGGGATATTTCTATCTATGTATATACACACACATACCTATATACAATTGATCTGGTTAACAGTACAGTACATTATTGTTAGATCATCATTAGGTTAGATGATGGGCTTTATTGTTGGGGTTATGAGATGCAGCCTGAGATGACGGATATGTATTTGCTTTTGTTGCTAAGGTAGGCTTTCAACTGAAGAATAAATTTAGTATAGCTGGAGAACTCCAGTTAAGGAATGCTTGCAGGACAGAGTCTATGATTGATACTGTGAAGTTTAGTTCTAGGTGATTAAAAGACTGGTTCTGATTCTGAGGAACTTCTGATGGTGGTCTTTGCAGAAAGGCTGGGTTAGGAGCATCTTGGTTAAGTAGATTGAAGAGCAGTAAGCTTAACAGAAGGACATGCATTTGTTTAAAAGCAAGCCAGTTGGTCTTCCTGACTGTATGGTAGTGGTGTTATCTTTTGTTGATCTTGCAAAACACCAAGATATTTGTATGATGATGTGTTTTCAGTTGGTTGGTTGTTCTGATCCTTGATTTTTAATGTTTTGGACACTTTGAAGAATTTTTGTAGCTTCCAAATATCATGGTCTTGCATATGTTGCAATTAAGTAGCAGCTTCTTTGAATTAAGGGTTAAAAGATCTTAAGAGATTTTATCCTGCAGTATTTGCTGATTGGGGCTGGACCTGTAAATAACCAGACAACTTACGACATGCATTCAGAAACCATAGGTAAACCTGTTCCCAAGCAAAGGACTCCCAAAGAGAAAGCTGTGGAAGATACAGAGTGAATATATTTATAGAAACAGAAAAAAAGTGGGGAAAGAAGTGATCCTTATGGGGCACCATGTTGCTGTAGCTGATGTGGAAAGAGATGTACCTAATCCAATTCTAAATAGCTTCACATTGAAAAAATCTTTGAACCCAGCTGCAGCTTGTGTGTTAGTATTTATTCTGGACTTATGATAGAGTAGATTGAAATAGTCTTCTCAATCAGAGCTCTAGGTGAGGTCAATGAGCAGAGCCTCTGATCTGATGTTGATGGGCAATATTTTATATGCAGTAGTCCAAAAAAGTATTTGTTGTCTTCTATCAGACTAGAAACCACATTGCTTTGGAAAAGGAGGCAGTACTGCTGTTTATATAATGACAACTCACTGTATATGATTTTCTAAAGGATTTTACCGAGAGTTGACAAAATGCAAATAGCTCAGAGGGTAGGTGGGTTTAGGTTATTTACGGAAGGGATTAATTAAGGTGGCTTTCCAAACAGTTTATAAGATATTAGTGATGCAGAGAATGTAAATGACGTGGAAGGGTTAACTATAAATTGCCTTTAGTAGGTTCATATGTTCAGAGGTGTGTACTAGGCTAATGGCCCTAGAGCCTTTACAAGCCTACCTCATGATGTCAGCATCACCTGGGGAGTTAATAATAGCTCCCAACTTGAAATTGTCTGTGAACTTTGTCAGCCAGAGTCCCTTCATGTTGGCCTGGACTTCAGAAAAGTAGATACCAAACAGGAGAGGACCCAAGTCCGAACCCTGTGGGACTCCACTTGTGACTGGTCGGCAGTCCAACTTAGAGTCAGCTACTTTCACACTGTGGCTTCTTTCTGTAAGCCAGTTCTTAACCCACCTAGTGATATAGGGGTTGATGCCTAGCTTAGTGAGTTTTTCTATGATTCCTGAGTGGGGAATGGTATCAATGGCCTTGGCCAGATCAAGGCAGGCTTCATGAACCACCTTGCCTTCATCCACAGCTCTGGTGACTGACTCAAAGAAGTCGATCAGGTTGAGCAGGCATGATCTACCCTTCACAAAATCAAACTGTGTGGGATCCAACGTTTGGAGATTCCCTATATCATTGTTTATTTGGTCCATGATGATGCATTCCATAGCTTTGCATATCAGACTCATCAGTCTAATGGGACAGTAGTTCCCAGGGACTGTAGTCACTCCTCCTTTGTGGAGAGGGATGAATGTAGCAGTGCGACAGTTGGTAGGGACAAAGCCTGAGGTGAGGCTGTGATTGAACAAGGCACACAGGTGTGGTGCCAGTTCACTCTGTAGTTCATGTAGCACAAAGCCAGGGATATTGTCAGGTCCCATAGAAGCTGTATTCTTGGCCTTGGACAGTGCTGTTTTAACCTGTGCAGCAGTAATACTGGGTGCCTGGGAATCTACTGGTATTGTGATTGGTCCTCTGGTGGGGGAGAGAGGGGTAAAGTTGGCACTGAATCTGCCAGCCAGTATATTGGCAATATCTGTTGGCTCAGTATGGGATATACCACTGTGTATTTGCTCAGAGCAAATTTGTTGTGGAGATTCTTTACATAACTATATAAGGCCTTGTGGTTGTCTTTACTATTTGCTGCAATTCTGTTTTCACAGCTAGCTTTAGAGGATTTGATGAGGGATCTCAACTTTTTGTTGAGGGTAATAAGGGAGTTTTTCCGGTCTTGGGACTTCACCTTATTCCACATCAGTTTCCTCCTTCTGTTGCAAAGTTTGTTTATGGCAGGGGACCACCAGAATGGCTTCCTTTTTTGGAAGAGAACATCTTGGTTTTATTGGGTATGGCGAGATCCATGCATCTGTGTACGTATTCGTACAGTGCACTGGTGTATTCTCCATTTGCATGGGTGCTGTGAAGTTAGCCACCTCTGTTTTTAGGATGCCAAATTTAGCTTTGGAGAAGTTTTTCATGGTGGTCATCTTTGTAGGGGGGTGGGAGGGATGTGGATTTCCAAGGTGATTAGTTTGTGGTCGGATCTAACAAGGGAGGAGTTGACTATTGCTGTAGAGCAAAGGTCACCCATGTTATTAATAACCAGGTCAAGGCTGTTGGTACCTCTGTTGGGGGTAAGAACGAGCTGGTCCAGGGCATTGGAATTAATGAATTCCAGGAAACATTGGGCAAGTGCATTGGTACATGAGTAGCTTTCCCAGTTAATGGAGGAGTAGTTGAAGTCACCCAGTATGAGAGTGTTAGGTTGGACCTTAATATTCTCCACGGTGCTTAGGAATGTGGAGTGTGAATCTTCCGACATAGTTGGGGACCTATAGCAGGCTACGACCTGAATCTCTAGCTACACCTGCAGTATCTCTGATTCATTATGTTGGGCTATCAGTCTGGAGGTGTGCGCATCCTTTATGAATATGGAAACACCACTGCCTTTGGAGCTTTGGTCAAAGTTCTGGGGCCGAAAGGTGTGGAATGAGTTATAGCCTGGTAGTGCAGGGTTGCTTTCTGTTGCCTTGAACCAGATCTCTGTTTCAACACAAATGTCGATATTCTCCATTTTAAGGAGTGCTTTGAGCAAGTGCATTTTGAGATTTAGACTTGTAGCATTGAGCAGCATGACCCTCAGATTGCATTTGTTTGCAGCTGTTATGGTGGTAATTTGGTCTTCAGAACACTGCATAAAAAAGGCACTAAGGGGTGGCAAGAGCCTTGGCCAGTATCCGGAAGCCCAGGGGTGACAGATGCAGGCCATCTCTGGCAAAGCATTGAGGTCTGTCAATCATCTCATCCCAGGCAGGCAAATACTGGCTCTCCTTAGAATGACACCAGAAACTTAGCCAGTTGTTGAAATCAATAATTTTCTGATTTTACTGTGGTATCATTCTGGGTGATGGTAGGATGTTGCTCAGGGCTAGGGTCATACCTGCCTGGGCTACATAATCTGAGAGCTCCTCCATGTCTCTTTTCATGTAGTCCAGGGAGCCACGTCTCAGGTTATTCACACCCACATGTACAATGACATTGTCATATTTGTACCTGTTGTTGAGGGACCTGAGTGTGTGCATTATGTGGTGGATCCTGGCACCTGACAGGCAGCTGACTGTTACTTTCTTCTTATTCAACCTAGTGAGTGGGACATCAGTGTGCCTCACTATTGAGTCACCTATGACTAGTGTGTTGGACATGTTGTTTTGCCTTAGGGACTTTGGTTGAGTGGCACACTGTTTAGGAGAGTTATGAGTCTCGTGATTAGTGTTGTGTTGGGGTGGTCAAGTGCATTTCTGCCTAGGAGGTCTCTGGTCTTTGGGTAGATTTTTTGTGAGAGCCTCCACAAATATGGGTGTGTGGTTTGCATTTTTATGTGAAGGCAATGCTGGTGTGTGTTCTGGAGGGCCATGTGTTCCATATGGTGTGGTGCAAGTGTTGACCTTCTCCTCTTGACCAACTATTCCAGTCTTGGCTGGAGAGTGCATGGATTCCAACTTGTATATATAAGTGCACCTCTCGCAAGTCTGAGTGTTGGGAGGTAAGAGGAGATGGTTGCCAGTGTACATGAGGCAGGTGCTACATTGCCTCAGGAGGCCCAAGTTCACCGGGTTAATAGGAGAAAGCACAGGGAACTGACTTTTAGACATGTCTGGAGGGGTGGGCATTAAAAATAGTATTGGAGCTGTTTCCTTGTAGAACATTTAGTGCTGGTAGCACTTTTGTGTGCTACAATAATTGCTACAAGAAGTCTAGTAAAGTGCTAGACTAATTACAGAAACTATATGGAAGTGTGTATACACATTTGTTTGTGGGGCGGGGGGGTTCCGCATGTATGTGCACACATATATCAATATAGTCATTGTGTACTTAGATATTAGGATATGATACAGATGTCTTGTTGTAGATGTAATAACCATATTTATATAATTGTTTTGTAATGAAGGTTACTATATGGCCACAGTCAAGCCCTGTTATAAAGACCCAACCCTGCTAGCTTTGAATCAGGAAGCATAATGACACCGTGTCTTTGTGGTCTTTCTAGCTGAAAAAAGATCTGTAAAGCTGTCCATTCTGACTGGAGCACTGTGTTTATGTTAAGTCTAATTATGGATACCTATAGAGGAAATATGGTTTCATCTGACATAGAGGAGATACCGCTAGAGATTTGGTGCTCTAGGTAGAAATTATTTTTTAACTACGATCAGGAAATGATGGTCGAAACAAAGCTCATTGTCAACAAGCCTATCCAGATCTCTAATAACTTGGTCAGGTTTGAGGAAAGTATTTTTTATCTGATAAGAAGTGGAAGCGCTGGATTTTGCAAACATATCTTCACTATGTGTTTTGGCATTGATGATGATGACCATATGGTTGTTTCACCAATTATTACTCCAATTAAGCCCATATTGTACAGGCAGGGTATCAGACGTATAATGCACAACAGCACACAGATGGAAGTTGCCAACAAGCTTGATTAGAGTTCTCTAGCTTCTCTTTTACTTCAGAGAAATAGATTCCAAAGAGAAGTCTCATCACAGAGCTCCAATGAACAATGCCACTGACATTTCTTTTTACTTGGAAGACCATCTTCTTACCTTTACCTGGTGATTTCTATTATACAGCCAGTTACTTAACCTGTGGAAAATGTAGTTGGTTTGATGCAGTTCAGAACATTTTCCAATAATACGTATGAGTTATGCCATCACAAATGCCTTGGTCAGATCATGATAAATGCAATGAAAACAGTCTGACCCTTATATAGGGCCTTTGAAACTCTTTAAAAAAATCTAGAAAGTTCATAAGGTATGATCTGCCTTTCACAAAACCAAACTGACATGGATCAAGGTACTGAAGGTTACATATGTCATTATTTATTAGTTCAATAGTAATGCATTCTATAACTTTGCAGATGATTCTAGTGAGGATTAAAGGTCTGTAATTTCCAGGGTTCATGGAGGTCAGCTCACATGTAATGGTACTGCAATGACCATTCTCCAAACATCAGGCATTCAGCCAGGAGAGAGGTTTACATAAAGAAGATCAAAACATTGAATGCTTTATCTGTTATGTATCATATCAAAATGCTGTTTATGTATAAGCGCCCAAATAAATTACATATTTGTTGGAAGACTAATGCAGAGAGTAAAACTGTATTCTTGATTGTTAGATAACTAACAAATTGAATTAGAATAATATATCATCCATATCTGATCATATTAATCCAAACATCTCAGTATGGATGTGTGTACATTCATGCTTTATGGTTACCCAGTTCTGTATACTCCTGCTTTAGGTTAGGCTTGTGGCAATGTTTTATTTACTCTCTGCATTATGTCAACATACCGAACAGTGAGCAAACCTTACCCTAGCCATATCATACAGGTGCATGCCATGATGCAAGTCTCCTGTACAAAGGTATTCTAACCTGTCTGTGCAGAGCTAGACTGAAGATGACGGTCAAGGGTTTAGGCAGGTACATGCCATTTACACCGCAGTATACAGTTTTAAAATTATTTATTCGATGCAATAAGATGTATTTAAAATTTAAATATAAAAATGTCATAGCATATTTATGTATTTTAATATTTTGTTAAATGGATTTTTTTTCAGAGTTTCTGGTATACTATTCAGAAGCACATACTTTTCATGATTGGTAGGGGACTACACTTGTGGATGGGGGCAATACTTTCTGAAAGGTGGCATTCCTTTTCAAAACAGCTATTTATGCCTCTTTTGGAAATGTAATGTGATATAATTGGAAGTAATCATGCACCATGTATATACACGGATGCATTAAACCTAAGTACTATCCCAAAAATGGGCAGCTGGAATCAAATTCACATTCCTCCAGAGACATGAATGAAACTTATTGATCCATTTATAACGTTCACAGTGTTGGCAGCATCATTTCTGGGGCTGCATCTGTTACACAGACAATGACAACAGCAACAACATAACAACATCAAAGTCAAAACAGAGTGCTGTTGTGAGAATGAGAAAATGAGATGTGGCATTCTAGGCTGTGACAATGAGTGTTCACAGACCTGTACTGCGTGAATGGAGCTCTGTTGTTGTATAACACTGCCACTATATTTATTCTGCAGCACTGTGCAAACTGTTGGTCAGATTATACCATGCCATACCTCTATATTTTTTATTTGTTTTTATTTGTTTGACATTTGTTAACCAGGTTAGTCTGACTGGGCTGCAAAGCCCATTTTCAGTGGAGACCCAAGGAGAAAAACTCCACAAATAAACTAATAACAAAAACAAAACATCGTACAATATTAACATACAAGTGTACATACAGAGCAGAAACATAATGCAACTTATAAATGAACTTGTTAGATTACAAGAGTAATACTGAGGGTTTAAGCAGCCATATTAAGTATATAAAATATAATATAAAAAGATAGATTCTATCTAACAATTACCATCAGAGAGTAATTCAAGGATGGTAGAATATTATAAAGACCTTAAATGAGTAGTCGTGGTAAAATGTGGGAGCTGAGAGGGGAAGAGAAAAAGGACAGAGAGCACTTTAGGTATGAGTGGTACAAGGACAGGTCCAGAAATTAGTAAATTAGTTCTTTAAAAGTTTTTTGAAGTTAAGGAAGTTGCTGTTTGTTCTTAGAGAAAAGAGAAGTTTGTTCCAGTCATTGGCAATGGAGTGGCTGTATAAAAGTTTGTCAATATTTTTATTGGGTTTGTAGATATCTAAGAGGTGTAGGCCTGTACTGCGTAGGTTACGATGTATGTACGGGTTATTGCTGTTTTCTTTTTTAATCATTGATATGATTTTTATGTACAGACCTAATCCGACCCTTAAATCCAGATTAAGATATAAGATACCAAAGATGTATCGCATTTTATATATTTATGATAACACACCATTATAATCTTACTACCCACCTTTTCCTTCACACAGAAAAGAACAATTAGAACAGACCAGGATCTATCATGTACTATCACAAATAAACTAAAAACTTCAGCACAAGTGGAAAAACTTAGAGATACACAGATAATATAAGAGAAAAGTACAAAATAAACAATTTATTGATGACCCAAAAAAAGCTTTACAGAGAATTGGGAAATAAGGTAAAAGGAATTGAAAGACCGCTAAAAAAAAAGAGGAAGCAGATATATTTTGGAGAAGTATTTATGAAGTTCTTGTAGAACATAGCAAAGATGTTAAATGGGTAGAAGAAGTAAAAGAAAGAATTAGAAGTCTAAAGGTACATGATATGAAATGGGATGAAGTAACAGCGAGAGAGATTTAAACAAAGTAAAGAAAAGTCTCTGACTGGAAAACTCCAGGCCCGATGTAGTACCTAACTTTTGGTTAAAAGTATCTTTGCATGAGAATTTAGCCATGAGTAAGAAAAATTTATATGCGCACCCCAAACAGACACCACACTGGCTAACAACAGGCAAAACAATGCTGTTACTTAAGAGTGAACCTGCAAGCTACCCTTAATATTATAGACCAATAACTTGCCTTCCAACGACAATAAACTATACACGGGAACTGACACCGACAGAGTTTATAGTCATTTAGAAGAAAACCCAATTATGGCAGTAGAACAAAAGGGAAATAAAACATATGAAACAGAGGATCATTTGTTGTTAAATAAAGTTATAGTGGAGAACTGTAAAAAGGGGAAGAATCTAAGTATGGCATTGATTGTCTACAAAAAAGCATTTGATAGTATCCCACATTCATGGATAAAAGAGTGCTTAAAAATGTATAATATACACCCTACACTGACTGACTACATTACAGTAACCAGGAAACAATGGCAGACCACTTTGCAATTAAGCCATTGTAAAGGACAGATTATTACCCAGGGATAAAAAATTCAAAGGGGGATATTCCAGTATGACTCTCCGTCACCCTTGCTATGCTGCCTTTCCATTAATCCATTAATCTGTTTACTTAACAGTTTAGGCCATGGCTATAATTTGGCTCCGAGAAAACAACAAAGTCTAATGACTTCTCATCATCTCTTGGTCAATGATTTAAAACTGTATAGCTCATCAGATGAGGAACTGAAAGCGCAGCTGTAGGTTATCAAAACTTTTTCAGATGATATTAAAATGTCGTTTGGTCTTGATAAATGTGCAAAAGCAGCTGTTAAAGCAGGAGAACTGCAGCACCAGGAAAACATCAGTTTGGAACAAGAATGTGATATAAAAGAACGTGAGCAAGAGGGAGTGTATAAATACTTGGGAACTGATGAAGGATCAGCAATAAAACATGAACAAATGTGAATAAACTCAGTAAGGAATACTTTAGAAGATTTAAATTAATCCCAAGAACAGCATTGACATCTAGGAACAAGATCCAAGCTATACATCAATTTGCTCTTCCTGTCCTAACTTAAGAGTTTTGGAGTGATTGACTGTCCCCAAACAGTGTTGAACAGATTAGATATTAAAACAAGGATACTTCATGCTCACCAAATGATTTACAAAAATCAGTGTATACCAAGATTATATATTCCCCGTTCCGAAGGAAGGATGGGCCTCCTTGAAACTGATTACATGTATAGATCTGCAATCATGGGACTCCACACATATCTACTGATCTCACAAGATCCAAATGTACTGAAAGTTTTGGAACATGTTGAGAATAAATCTAAGATGACTTCTCTGCTTAATTTAGCAGAAGTATATCGATGTCAAGCAGGAATGGAAATGAAACCAGAAGGAGATAAAAACCAGGCAGCAACTGAATGTGCCAAAAAACAAAGAAAGAATATAATGTGAAGGAGCAGATGAGATGGCAAGAAATGTGGAAAAAACATAAATATATTTGCAAGTATAGAAAACTTCTGGAAGAACCTCATGTTGATTAGGAATGAATGCAGGAATGGTTAATAAGAAGTGAATTCAAACCAAGAAATGAAAGGTTAATATTGGCAGCCCAAGACGGGCTACGTACACACTGGTTTACAAAGTCCATTGAACATGTGGGAGAAACAGACAAATGTAGGTTTTGTAGAACCGAATTGGAAACAATCACTCACTTTGTTGCTGGTTGTGACACACTAATGGCAGAAGGACTGTATACTGAAAGGCATAATAATGTGGTGAGACTGTTGCACTGGGGATCATGCAAACATTATGGTATTGAAGTGGCTGAAAAACACTGGAAACATGAGCCACAAAGCATCATAGAAAATGATGAAGTTTATATCATATGGGATCACCCATTACCAACAGTCCAAAAGATAGATGTTAGAAAACAAGATATAGTGGTCCAAGAAAAGAAGACAAAAGTAGCACTGATCATTGAAATTGCCACACCCAGTAAGTACAGTGTCTTCCGTACAGTGAGACACAAAGTCATAAAATATCAGGATCTGCAGGCAGAAACAAGAGCAATGTGGAAGAAAGATACCCAGACAGTTCCAATAGCAGTAGGAGCAACAGGTATTATAAAAAAGAATTTACAGTTGTATTTGGATATGTTACCAATACATGTAACTCCATACGAACTGCAGAAGGAGTCATTACTGGGCACATTGCAAGTGCTGCGAAGAGCACTACTGACTGACATCAATGATTGAAATGATACTAATTTCATGAACTTTAATCATTCTTTGACATAGGAATGGGGGTCCATTCCCATGATGGTGTTAGACACCCAAAAGACTTGGAGAAGTTAAAAAAGACAAAAACAAATACCTAAATTAAGTCTACACACCTCATGGAACTTATATTTCCATGACTAAACAGTTGCAGAGAGAACTAAAAATCCATCAGCCCATCAATTCCAGGAAGTTGTTTCTGCACATACCCCATGAATATGCCATCCTCCCATACCCTTCCACCTCCATCATAGTATGTTCCCTAAAATGACACCTTAAGAGCAATTCAATAAAGCCTACATGGAGCGATTCTCCATGTAGGCATAGTGGCATGGCCCCAACATTGACATGGCCATTGAGCAATCCAATAAACAGGGCAGACGGGTGTGCACAAACGTGCAGACATGGAAGTGTCCAAGGAATGCAAATCACCTCATAAGCTGGTGAAATCAATGCAAATGAGGTTGATTGATGATCTAGTAAGTAGAAAGGCACCCATGTAAGTGGTAGAAATGTACGCCGATAGAAACCCTGTACCAGAATGTACGCCGATAGAAACCCTGTACCAGAATGTAAAATTTAAACAGGGCTGTAAAAGCCCCAATAAAAGGGTAGATTTTGCACAGTAGACATGCAAATGGTCAAAACTATGGCAAGTGAGTCCAAAAAAGCAATGCAAATGAATAAAAAAATATTTTTAATACATATATTCCATTTGCGTGGCACTATTACCACAGAAACATGCCATATGCAAAAAAAAAAAAATTTTGAAAAGTGTAAAAAATGAAAACATTTCCACAAATATTGAATTGTAGTGCGCAGCATGCAGAGTCTTAGAAGAGTCTTAGAATGGCAGGATTCAGTGGTTGCTATGGAGGCAGGCCCTGGAATAGTGAAGTATCCAGGATATACTCAATTAGCTGTATGTAAATGAGCTGGTATTACTGAATAGCCAAAAGGGCCACTGTGTTCACAGATACAACCCATGGTAGGCCTAGAACAGTGTAGATAGTAGTAGAACAAGCAGCTGACATCAAAAGGGGGTGTGTCACTCTATGTGTAAGTGGATTGGAGCTCAGCAACACCTGTTTGCGCTCATCTACGCACTGCTAAGCGGGGGGGGGGGTGTCCAATGCTGCTGAGCTCTGTTTAGTCCCAGAGTGTGTATGTTAGCTAGTTTAAGAAAAGCTGAGCATGCCCATGCACAAGGGAGTATCCAAACTGCTGAGCACTGTTTAAACTAGCGCCATAGGTTTGCGCTCCATGCCCCAGTGCTTAGCAGTGAATGAATTTAAAATGAATAAATAAATAAATAAATAAAGGAAATAGTTAGGGGAAGCCAATCAAGTAGAAATGACTGATAAGCCCTGTTAAACAGACACTGGCCCAGTCAAACCCCCAGTGATATACCTGTAAGGTGGAATGCATCATAGTGAGCCAATCATACAGGCTGCATCTGCAGCACAACAGTATAATGTATGTATACACCCTACAATCTGATTTTTCAAACATACTCGGCACTATTGGAGAACACACTTGGGAATTTTAACTGACAAAATGATAGGGGCTGCTGCTGCTGTGCTACATCTGTACGTGCTTAAGGCTGAGGCCAGTAATGATGCTAATGCTGACAATAGGCCCAGACTGAACAGAAGAGTGGTCAGGCCCAGGGTAACCTTTCAGGGGCTACATGAGCTGGAGATAGAAGAGCACTACAGGGTGGACAGGGACATACTACAAGAACTCACCATGCTCTGTTGTCCTCAACTCAGACCCAGAGCTAACACAGGGGAACCCATCCCAGTGGAAACAAAGGTATGTGTAACCCTTAAAATATTAGCTAAAGGTCCTTTTCAAAGACCAGCTGGGGACATAATGGCGGTCTCACAGGCATCTGCATCCAGGGTACTCCACCAGTTCCTAGATGCCATGCAAGCACATGCCAGTGAGCACATTTATTTACCCCGCACCTCTGAGGAGAGGGCCAGCAATATGCATCTCTTCCATCATGTAGTACACTACCCTGAGGTACTGGGTGCCACAGACTGCACTCATGTTCACATCAAAGCACCACCCGGTGAAGAGGGTACAGTCTATATACCCGTAAGGGGTATCACTTCATCAACTTCCAAGTGGTGTGCAATGCTCAGGGCATTATCATGAATGTGTGTGCTGGCAACCCTAGCAGTTATCATGACTCCCACATCTGGCATGCATCACAGCTGTACCAGATGTTTTCCAGGGGGGACATCTAATGGGGGATGCTAGCTATGCACTGGAACCTTGGATGATGACACCCATCAGAAATGCATGCAGACCAACCAAAGAATGCCATAATGAGGTACACACACAAGCTAGTAACATCATACAGCATGTGTTTGGGCTGCTGAAGTCACGGTTCTACTGCCTTGATATATATCTGGTGGAGCCCTGCAATACTCTCTAGCTACATGTGCACACATGTTCATAGTATGTGCCATGCTACACAATATGATCCTGTGGCAACAGCTGCAGCAGGAACACCACAGGGAAGGGACATACAGCCCCCCACCAGTGTCAAGGTCTCCACAGTCACAGGGGGACTCGGAGGAGGAACCTACTGAGCCTGTCCCTATAGGCAGATATAGGCATGCCCAGTATGCCCTGGCCTTGGCAAAGAAGCAACGCATAACAAATGCACTGACAACTTAGGGACCTAGGGACTGACACCTCACTCCGACTCACATACATACTAAAAAGGATGTCAGCCACTACACACAACCTGTACCTTAACATGTATTGGCTGTGCACTGTGTGCATCTGACAGAGTCCGACCTGAAGCACTGTTATATCCACTGCTGCAGGCACAAGATAAGTCACTCTTCATTACAACAAATGTATGGAGTACTACACTATGGTAGCATAGGTATGGACCTGCTGCATGTATGCAAAAGAATAGAGTAGGCTACCGGGATAGCTGCAGACAACTGACAGCATATGGGACAACAGGAACTTTCTGCCCAATAGTGGTTGCCCCATATCATGCAGTAGGCCCCAAGCCAGCAAAACCCACTGCACTATGCGAGGGAATTACAAACTGCAGGGTCATAGGACAGATGCTTGACTGTCAATGCTAAAGTCATCTACCCTCAACACACCCGTGTTCCGGTATAACTGCAGTAAATTCTGTTTGCAAGGTAATAGCAGCAGACCACACAATCCCAGGGCTGTCCCAATTAAACTGGTGACATGTTCCATTTTCACAATATGCTGGGGTTGATGTGCTATTTATGTCTATGGTTTATAGTGTCAGGAATTATACCTTGTTCTTTGGTGGCTGTCGTGGATTAGTTGGCTATGTATATTACCACTGTTGATGGTTCTCAAAGTTTGAGACTGGCCCCCCCTACTATTTTGCATGTGAACTACACCTATGGTAGGACTTCTACAGACAGTCCATATGTCACTATTTGTTACTGCAGGACAGCTGGACAAAGCCAGAGACATTGGAGGGACAGGTAGCCATAGATATGGACAGTACAGATCTCAGAGTAATCTAGACAGTGGCTACTAGAACAGCAGGTTGCAACATGTCAGAGTAGCAGCAGGTTGTCAAGGCTGTCACGTACCTGTGTCAGTACTTACAAGTCAGTGGGCACCATCATACCCCTCAAATGTAAGAGTGTCACAGAATGTCCACATTTTTGCCATATATATATATATATATATATATATATATATATATATATATATATATATATGTGTGTGTGTGTGTGTGTGGTGCAAGGCAGAGCAGACATATGGGGTGCAAGGCTGGACATCCTGCAAAACAGTTACAGTCAAAGGTGTGAAGTCTGTAACCCTGCGTGTGGTGTTACTTCACATACCCCAGTCACAGCATACCTACAACTACATACAGCAACAACTGTGGAGAAAGCCAGGAACTGGAGCAGGGCAGGACAAAGGGCCACATATAAGGAAAAGGAAGAACTAATGGCCAGACAAATGTAGAAAGTGCAGAATAGAACATTTCATGCAGTAGCATGGGTCCCAGGCAATATATAGAGTCAGTAACCCAAATGTCTGTCAGCAGTTCCTCACATCAATTTACAATGATCTGCCACTGATGTAGCAGAAAATCATATAGATATGTAAAATGTACCAGACATATGATGCAAAACCCTGTTCAATCTATTACACTCAGTACATGCCCTAGATATGAGTCAGATATTACGGACAACACACAGACAGGAAATTCCTTGGGCATCATATCAGAGAGGTGCTGTACTATTTAAACAGGTGCAACAGATAATTGTCTATTGCACACAAACTCACGGACTGGAGTACATGTAGGTCTGACTTTGAGTCCCCTTGTAAGTACCAATGGTCAGTCTGGGCATGTTCCTACATTTAGCTAATTTCAGCCCATATCTGAAAGCACATCTGACTATAGAACTGAAATGTCAACATATCTCTGTGCATGCAAACAACTATGTATACCAAACTGTCTCTCCCTATCCCCATCAGACATGATTGTCCTTATCTATCAGTATGTGGCACATATAAGATATATATGGATCGGTAGGATTTTATATAGATACATATATAATGGTAACATATATATATATATATATATATATATATATATATATATATACATCATGTATATATATATATATATATATATATATATATATATATATATATATATATATATATATATATATATATATATATATATATATATATATATATATATATATATATATATATATATATATATATATATATATATATATACATCATATATAGAGAGACAGATAGAGGGGGAGGGACAGAGAGAGAAAGAGACAGACAGACACACAGAAAGGCATATATAGTGATGTATTGCTGCAGCCACTTGTACACCAAGTATAACCAGTGGCATGTGCTACTTGTATGGTCAGCTGTGTAATAGTAGGCAGACAGGGGTACTAATCTCACATCAGACACTGCGTGTGTGTGCGTGTGTGTGTGTGTGTGTGTGTGTGTGTGTGTGTGTGTGTGTGTGTGTGTGTGTGTGTGTGTGTGTAGATATTCCACATACAGCAGTATACATATGCCCAACAGGCCTATCTCTGTGCAATGGTTACTCATTTTATGGTCCTGTGACCACTGTCCTCCACAACAGTGGCTTCTCTGTCAATTGCTGCTGATGTCATCCACCCCAACAGCAGTGGCAGACACTCTTCAAATGCATAGGCTCTGTGGTGCATGCAATAACTAACTATCCAGCACTACAGTATATACAATTAGATAGGTAGTATATCTACTTCCAGCAATGGCAACTATGTGTGCAATGCCAGTAAATTATATGGGCTGTGCCTACCTATTATCCCCCTGTGGTTTACTTCACATTGCCTGCTGATGTCATCCACCTTAGAAGTAGAGTTAGATCCTCTCCAGACACATAAGCTCAGTGTCACATGTGATAAGTACATAGCACTATAGTGTATATAACTAAATAGGTATGGGCTCTAATCCCAGCAACTCCTACTCAGTGAGTGTGTGTGTATAAGCATAACCCCTGCAACAGTGTGGCTGTGTGTGTGTGTGTGTGTGTGTGTGTGTGTGTGTGTGTGTGTGTGTGTGTGTGTGTGATGGTTATACCATTTTAAGGCCTGTGCCTACCTGTTATCCCCCTTTGGCTACTTCACAGGGCCTAATGATATCATCCACCTTAAAAGCACAGTTAGACCCTCTCCAGACACATAAGCTCTGTGGCGCATGTGATAAGTATGTAGCACTATACTACATACAACTAGATAGGTAGAGGCTCTAACCCTAGCAATGGCAACTCATTGTGTGTGTAAGTATATCCCCCTGCAGGTAGTTGTGTGTGTGTGTGTCTGTGTGATAGTTATATCATTTTAAGGGCCTTTGCTAACCTGTTAACCCCCCATTGGCAACCACTTTAGGGCCTCCTGATGTCATCCACCTTAAAAGCAGAGTTAGACACACTCTCAACACAATAGCGTTGTGGCACTTGCGATATGCACGTAGTACTGTACTGTAGACTGATAAAGCTTCTAATTCCAATACTGGCAACTGTGTGAGTGTGTGCATACCTCCTTGCAGTAGTGTGTCTGTCTTGTATGTGTACAATGGTTATACCAATAAATTTGTTAACCCCTGCATTTGGCATCCTTTACAGTGCCTGTAGATGTCATCCACCTGAATAGTAATGGCAGACACTGCAAAAAAATGAAAAGCTCAGTGGCACACGCAATATGTATGTAGCGCTATAGTATGTACAACTAGACAGGTAGGAGTTCTACTTTCAGCAAGCGCAGTTCGTGTGTGTGTGTGTGTGTGTGTGTGTGTGTGTGTGTGTGTGTGTGTGTGTGTGTGTGTATCCCCTTGCAGCAGCATGACTGTGTTAGGGCCACCACCTGTCCCACTGTGCAGGTTGCAGTCCATGTCTGGACTGATGTATCCTGTAAAAATAACAACCAATGCATGTGTCCCGAGAGTGCAGGACAACAAATGTCATATATTTGTGTAATAGTTGCATAAAGCAGTCATTTTACATCAGAAACACCTTAATGTTATGAGAAATAACATAATCTAGGCAAATGTACAAAAATAAGCTGTCATATTTGCAAAAAAATTAGAGGTCCTGTCCTTTTCACTTCCCAAGGGTATGGTTTGTCCTGGCATCTGTCACGATTCTACAAGAAGTGTCCCATACTGGCCATTTGATAAGGTGGCAACCCTAGTGTGACTTGCCTATGTGTGTGCAATATGTATACATGTTGAGGCCCTGTGAGTAGCAGCTGCCCCTAAATAACCCACGTGTATCTATACATGAATGCTAACTGCCACCACCCACATTTGTAGGTACTGACCAAGGTTGTGGCACATGTAAGTTGAGTGCTGTCTGTCACTGACCCACCAAATGATGTCAACACACTGCAACAGGTTCATACACCATGTATGGACTGGTGACAAGGTCCTGGCCTCAAGCTAAATGCATAAAATTGTGCCATCATGCCATTCAGTAAGAACAAGGCCCTACTGTTTGCCATATCAACAGAAACCCCCTAAACACACAGTCAGGTTGATAACAAAGTTGCACTAAACCATCATGTAGCGGCAGTGGTCAAAAAGCCTAGTACGTGGTTCACCTCATAGGTAAAGGGATTGCATCCAGAAAAAAAGGTGGTCAGTACCTCTGTATAGTCCCTAGTCATTAGACCAATAAGTTACAGCCACGCCCTCTACCTATCCAGACATCTGCACCAACTGGAAAGGCCATGGTAATACCCACAATGGTAATCCATGGCCTCCAACATCTGTCCCATGCAGACATGCTGGAATCAGTAGTGCTCTACTTGGTATCAGACAGGTTGACCAGAGGTGGGTTGTGTCAGACCTACAAAGCAATGTTGGACCCTGGCATTCGGCAGCTGCCCCATATATGTGAGTCTAACTCATAGATTCATAGATTAGTACTAGGCTAACTGTCCTTGTGAGCCATTTTAAGCCTAACCAATTATGCCTTGTGAGACTCAAACCCTGCACCTTTTGTTTGTAAGGCAAACACCTTAACCTTTAAGCCACCCTCCTGTGCATTACCTGCATACTGGGTGCTGTCACCAAATACCCTAGTGATGTGGATATCACCCAAAAGGCTCTCATGCAGACACATGACAGGTGCCAGAAACATGGCCTCAGGCTCCATACCACGACATGCAGCATCATCCCCTTTGGGGAAATTGATGTCCCCACATATTATCACAGTATTAACAACATGATGATAAGCATGCAGACAGCTAAGAGTGATTTGTGCATACAGCTTGATGACAACATGACATTTGACCACCATGTTGCTTCCAATGTATGGAAAGGCTTCTACATGGCCCATCTCATAAGTAAGGGTATGTCATCCAGGGACATGGGGTTCATAACATCCCTGTATTTCCCCCTAATAAGGCCCAGTAGTGGGTATAATACCCCTTTCACCATGCTGGGTAGATCAGAGGTTCCTCACCAAGGAATACCAGAGCCTCAAACATCTACTATGCACAGATAGGCTATAAGCCCATCTCTCTTCCACTGTCATACAGAATTCTCAGAGGTGACCTCTGTCTACCATACAAGGTGATCATGGACTCCACTTTGATGGGACTGCTGCACAACTGCAAGTCAAGCCCCACTCTATTAACTCTGGGGGCTGGGGGCTGGGCCCTAGAGCAGCCTACCCTTGCAGGTCAGCCAGTCTGCCCTCAGTCCGGCACAGTCAATTGTCCAAATCATGCTGGGCAATCTTGCGCACCATGCCTGGAAGCTTTTGCTCGTGACCACTCCCTCTCCACACCCACTCCCAATGTGAGGATGGGCCCCATCCCCTGAGGTGGTTCCTCCCATAGGTGGTGCAGGACCAGTGGAGGAGGCAGCTCCAGATTAGTCCCAGATGTGCTGGGACCCAGTGCCATGGTCATTTGATGTAGGGTAGATGGATCCTTGGGAAATGGCCTACCCAGTCAAGCTTTGGTATTGAGGTTTTTCAAAGTGTATAGGTTAGTAATGAAGAGAACATATGTTTAGTTGTAACAGCATGCAGGACGAATCACATAACCCAGTAATGTAACGTGCTATAGCATATAGAAAACAACAATAATTGGGATAACAGCCAGCATTGTAACAGCATGCCAGTAACATTTATGGTATAAGGACAACGACATAGCTAATTCAACAAGGTATGTTAGTATGCAACCATTGTAATGCATAACAATAATAAAACACAAGGCCCAATGTAATGTTTTGTGAACAATATATGTCAAAAGTAAACCATACCTGATGTATAAGAATAATAAGTTATGATGCAGATAATGGATTGGGGAAGAGAGAAAATCATGCCATTACTACCAGTATAGTCTATAATGTTTGCAACAAAAATCTTTTATACTCTACAGGTCTGCCCTTACTTTATGTATACAAGTGCCCTCTAGATTTCTGTAGCACCTACATGACTCTAAAGCTATCAGCATGGGACAGTATGGGCCAAGCTGTAACACCTACAGGTACACAACTACAGAGAATGTTACAGTTCAGGGGCACATATGTGACTACCAAGGAGTACTGTGGACAGATGTAGTGTGAATGTGCTATTCAGATAAATCAGGAGGCTGTTAAATCTGTATCCCAGGGATTTGGCAACAGTGATCACAGTCTGTGACAGCATGACACTTGAGAGACATGTATCATTCACAGTACCAAGAGAGAGTTTATGCTTATCATGCCATCCTTGGCAGGCATGGGGTTAGATTATCAGCAAACATTCACAGACACACCAGGAATACAGCCATATCAAGATTGAACACTCTAATTTGTTTTAATTAGTTGTATTAGTAGTGTACATGTTGACTGTTCATTTACTGCAGTTCTATCACCTTACTGAGCATTCCTGTTAACACTCTGGTACTTTTGGACACACAAATTAGTAACCGAATTGAACAAATAATAAAGCCATTTATTTACCTGTAATTCTTATGGGGAGAAAGACTGTTAATATATAACAGTTTCTATTAACATTTAGTAGTTCTTGTCCCTGGATTCGAACTCTGGTCTGTATGTAACAAAATGTGTACCATACCTAATGTTTATCACACTGAACTACTGAGGCATTACTAAATATTGCTTGGGGACTACATGAAAAGAGTAATGGAGGAGCTCTCTGATCATGTAGCCCAGGCCAGTATGACCCTGACCCTGAGTAGCAATGATACCACGGTATAGAGAAAAAATTATCAATTTCAACAAATGGCTAAGCTCCTGGTTTCATTCAAAGGGGATCCAGTGTCTGTCAGCCTGGGATGACATGCTCGACAAGCCACGCTGCTTCGCTAGAGATGGCTTGCACCTGTCACCCTTAGGCTTTCGAATAGTGGCCAAGGCTCTTGCCACTCCATAGTGCCTTTTTTAGGCAAGGCTCAAAAGATAAGCCCGCCACTGTAAATAGCACAAGTAACAAAAAAACTAAGGGTAATGTTAGTCAATGCCAGAAGTCTAAACCTCAAAATGCATGCACTCGAGGCACTCCTCAGTATGGAGAAAATTGATATATGTGCAGTAACAGAAACCTGGTTTAAGGCTCCAGAGAACACCCCAGCACTAGCGGGCTACAACTCATACTATATATTTTGGCCACAAAACCCGGACCGAAATACAAAAGGAGGGGGAGTATCCATATTCATCAAGGATACCCACACCTCTAGGTTAGTGGCACAGCAAAATGCTTCAGAGATCGTCCATGAGCAACTAACAATGGGCAAAACTGCTATTCAAATTATAGCTTGCTACAGATCACCCACCATGTCCCAGGACCCCCACTCCGCATTCCTGGAAACACTGGGAAACATAAAGGTCCTACCAAACACCCTGATATTGGGTGATTTCAATAACCCAAACATTAACTGGGAGAACTACTCAAGTACAAACTCCCTTGCATAATATTTCCTAGAATTTATAAACTCAAATGCCCTGGATCAACTGGTCAACACCCCCACCAGAGGTGACAACATATTGGACCTGGTCATCACCAACATGGGTGACCAGTGTTCCACACGAGAGGACAACCCCTCGCTGGTTAGATCTGACCATAAACTAATCACTCTGGATATCCACATTCCGCCAACACCCCAGGTCAAAGAAACCACTGAGAAAATCTTTTCAAAAGCAAACTTCACGTTACTTAAGACCGAGGTGGGAAGTTTCAAAGCCCCCATGCTAAAGGATAACGCTGTCCAAGCTGCAAAATCCTTTAGTAATGCACTCTGTGGGCACCTACAAGAATGCTTGGATCATGCTTTCACAAACAAAACCAAGACTTATTCCTCCAAGAAATGGAAACCAGTCTGGTGGACCCCTGCCATAAACAAGCTATACAATCGAAGGAGGAAACTAGTACAGAAAAGAGTAAAATCCCAAGAAGGGAAGACATCCCTGATCAGTATCAGCAAGAAACTACGTTCCCTTATAAAATCATCCAAGGCTAGCTTCGAAAGAAAAATTGCCATGGACTCCAAAGATAACCCCAAGGCATTCTTTAGCTATGTCAAGAATCTAAGTAGCAATTCTCAGATCAGCTCGGAGTTAGTGCAGAATGGCACAAAATAAACTGAAAATCAAGAAAAAAGATTAGAACCAGCACTTAATCAACTAATAATCCCAAAAGGTGCCAAGAAAACGGAGCGGAGATGAAAATTATGTTTGCTAGTTCATTTATTTAAGCCACAAAAGTAGAAGCAACCAATACAAACACAAAAACCATGAACACCTTGAAATATAAAAAAATGCTTTTTCGTCTTATAGCATTCGACTTCATCAGATGACCAGTGCATTTTAATTTCCTGTATTTATATTACCACTAATTAATTAAAACCAATAAGAAACCATTCTCAGTGTTTAAAACAACCTATTATGCTGTGTTAAATTCCATTATTTAAATATTTGAATATTCAAGCATTTAAATGTTCCATCCTATCCTCGCTCAGCCTCCTTTGCATTTTATGAATATTCATTCCCTTGTTTTCTTGGGTAACAAAACTAAATGTTTGTCACAATTATCCATTCTTTCATCTGAAACATCCTTAAAATTTATTTTTATTATTAAAATAAAGTCCTAAAACTGCTTATTTAAAACATATTTGACAATTATAATATAAACATTTTTATAAGAATGTTTAAAAAATTGTTTAATCTAGTTTAGAGGTAGTGAAAATCAGGGGAAAATGTCTTGAACAATCCCATCACATAAAAGGGTTATGTTGCCATCTTGTGGATGTTACCTTAAACTGTTTTCAAAGTTTAGCTGATCTTAACTTTAATAAAGGAAGAATTGAAAGGTAGTCATTCAATCCAGGAGGGTTCCCTGCCTCCAGGGTCAGTTGCCACCATAATTCCCTGAATTCAATTTTTTCTTCCCAAGGTCCACCCTGATGTCCAGTTTAACCTGTTCTAAAACCATAAAGGTAAATTTGGATTCCAAGCATTTTTTTGAATGTTTAAATAAAGCATTAGTGTCTTTACCTATTGTCATCTCGTACATATGTTCGTAAATCCTTCTTTTAAGCATTCTTTCAGTCTTTCCTATGTAGAAGGATTTACAAACTGAACAAGAAGCCAGGTATACTAAGCCCTTAGACTCGCAATTATAGTGGTCATGACTTGTAAGCCATCTCTTTCTACTTTCCAAGTAAAATCTATCAGTGTTCATAACATAATTACATTGATTACAATGACCACATTTGTAGGTACCTGCCTTCTTTTTATTATTTGTCTGTTGTTTATTCTCCAAAATAGTCCTAATGTTTTGGGAATTTTTATATGTCACTTTCTGAGGAATTTTAGGTATATTATCTCGGTCTGTAATGGAAATAAACCTTTCCCATTCTTTTAAAAACATTTTTTAACATTATTATTAATTGCATTGTATTCTAGGACCAGGACCTGTTCATAACTGAATCCATTGTTCTCCTTATTAATCATTCCTACTTGGTTTTGCTCACAATTATTTAAAATTGGTTTAAACTTGTTAGTTCTACCTTTCTCAACTTCATCTCTTATGTTTTTAATAAATGTTAAAGGGTACCCTCTTTCTAAGAACATCCTTTCCAATAAATCACATTCGAATACAAAATCTTCATCTGCACTAGTCATGCGACACCCCCTCACAAACTGACCCTTCACAATGTTGTTTTTGCAATGTAAGGGGTGCGCACTATCATAGTGCAGAAAAGAATTACAAAAAGTCTCTTTTCTAAAGACTCTAGTTTTAAATTTCTTATTCACTTTAAATATTTCCACATCTAAATATTGCAAATTTGTGTCAGATATGTTGTAGGTAAATTTTAAAAACTACCAAGTTTTTAAAATTTACCTACAAGATATCTGACACAAATTTGCAATATTTAGATGTGGAAATATTTAAAGTGAATAAGAAATTTGAAACTAGAGTCTTTAGAAAAGAGACTTTTTGTAATTCTTTTCTGCACTATGATAGTGCGCACCCCTTACATTGCAAGAAAAACATTGTGAAGGGTCAGTTTGTGAGGGGGTGTCGCATGACTAGTGCAGATGAAGATTTTGTATTTGAATGTGATTTATTGGAAAGGATGTTCCTAGAAAGAGGGTACCCTTTAAAATTTATTAAAAACATAAGAGATGAAGTTGAGAAAGGTAGAACTAACAAGTTTAAACCAAATTTAAATAATTGTGAGCAAAACCAAGTAGGAATGATTAATAAGGAGAACAATGGATTCAATTATGAACAGGTCCTGGTCCTAGAATACAATGCAATTAATAATAATGTTAAAAAAATGTTTTTAAAAGAATGGGAATGGTTTATTTCCATTACAGACCAAGATAATATACCTAAAATTCCTCAGAAAGTGACATATAAAAATTCCCAAAACATTAGGACTATTTTGGAAAATAAACAACAGACAAATAATAAAAAGAAGGCAGGTACCTACAAATGTGGTCATTGTAATCAATGTAATTATGTTATGAACACTGATAGATTTTACTTGGAAAGTAGAAAGAGATGGCTTACAAGTCATGACCACTATAATTGTGAGTCTAAGGGCTTAGTATACCTGGCTTCTTGTTCAGTTTGTAAATCCTTCTATATAGGAAAGACTGAAAGAATGCTTAAAAGAAGGATTTACGAACATATGTACGAGATGACAATAGGTAAAGACACTAATGCTTTATTTAAACATTCAAAAAAATGCTTGGAATCCAAATTTACCTTTATGGTTTTAGAACAGGTTAAACTGGACATCAGGGGTGGACCTTGGGAAGAAAAAATTGAATTCAGGGAATTTTGGTGGCAACTGACCCTGGAGGCAGGGAACCCTCCTGGATTGAATGACTACCTTTCAATTCTCCCTTTATTAAAGTTAAGATCAGCTAAACTTTGAAAACAGTTTAAGGTAACATCCACAAGATGGCAACATAACCCTTTTATGTGATGGGATTGTTCAAGACATTTTACCCTGATTTTCACTACCTCTAAACTAGATTAAACAATTTTTAAACATTCTTATAAAAATGTTTATATTATAATTGCCAAATATGTTTTAAATAAGCAGTTTTAGGACTTTTTTTTAATAATAAAAATATTTTTTTAGGATGTTTCAGATGAAAGAATGGATAATTGTGACAAACATTTAGTTTTGTTACCTAAGAAAACAAGGGAATGAATATTCATAAAATGCAAAGGAGGCTGAGCGAGGATAGGATGGAACATTTAAATGCTTGAATATTCAAATATTTAAATAATGGAATTTAACACAACATAATAGGTTGTTTTAAACACTGAGAATGGTTTCTTATTGGTTTTAATTAATTAGTGGTAATATAAATACAGGAAATTGTCATCTGATGAAGTAGAATGCTATAAGACGAAAATGCATTTTTTTATGTTTCAAGGCGTTCATGGTTTTTGTGTTTGTATTGGTTGCTTCTACGTTTGTGGCTTAAATAAATGAACTAGCAAACATAATTTTCATCTCTGCTCCATTTTCTTGGCACCTTTTGAGATTACAAAATACACTGAATCAACTGATATAGCCAACATCCTGTCAGACAGATTCAGTGCAAACTTCACCCCCTCTCACCCCAAAAGAGCCCATAACTATACCAGAAGAATGTAGTGCCCCTGAAATCAGACACTCAAGTTAAAAATATCCTCTCCAAAGCCAAGAACACAACATCAATGAGACCAGACAGTGTCCCAGGCTGCGTCCTACATGAGCTCAAAGATGAACTAACCCCTCACCTAAACACATTGTTTAAACACAGCCTCTCCACAGGCTACATGCCCACAGAGTGGTGTACAGCAACGGTTATTCCGCTCCACAAAGGTGGAGCCACAACAGACCCCAGGAACTATCACCCTATAAGCCTGACTAGCTTGGTCTGCAAAGCTACGGAGCACATCATCATGGATCTCATTAACAGAGACATTGGGAACTTCCAAACACTGGACACTACCCAGTTCAGCTTTGATAAGGGCAGATCATGCCTCCTAAACCTGGTGGACTTTTTTGAGACAGTTACCAAGGCTATAGATGAGGAAAAGGTGGTCGACACAGCCTACCTAGACCTCGCAAAGGCCTTCGACACCATTCCCCACTCAGGTATTATAGACAAGCTCAGCAGCCTGAACATAAACACCTACATCATGAGATGAGTTGCCAACTGTCTCAAGGACAGAACCCACATGGTAAGAGTTGTGGGAGCTAGGTCTGACTCTAAACCAGTTACAAGTAGCATTCCCCAGGGCTCAGTCCTAGGACCCCTCCTGTTCAGCATATACTTCTCAGAAAAACAGGCAAGCACAGGAGGACTATGGCTGATCAAGTTTGCAGATGACTGCAAACTAGGGGCTATAATTGACTCTCCGGCTGACACAGACATCCTCCAAAAGGGTCTCACTGAGACAGATACCTGGTGTCAAAACCATGGCCTCAAGCTAAATGCCAAAAAGTGCATAGTCATACCCTTTGGAAAAAACAAAGTACCCACAAGCTACCACATAGGTGGTAGCCCCCTACATATGGAAGACATAATAAGGGATCTGGGGACCCAAGTAGATAGTAACCTCTCCTTTGATAATCACATTGCCAAAGTGGTTAGAAAATCCTTCTATGTGGCCCACCTAAACACAAAAGGGTTTGCATCCAGATCAAAAGAGGTTATTGGGCCCCTCTATGCATCACTCATCAGACCCATCATAGAGTACAATTCCCCATTTGGGATGTACCTTACAAGACACCTGCAACAACTGGAAAGACCACAGAAGTACCTCACCAAGAGGATCACTGGCCTCAAGCAGATGCCTTATGCAACTCAACTGAAGAAACTCCAGCTGTACTTGGTTGCATACCGCCTATTCAAAGGTGATCTCTGCCTGACATACAAGGCCATGTGCAACCCAGAACTGATGGACATGCTCCACCTAAAGAAAACCATATCCCCTCGAGCCACACGCTCCAGGAATCTAAACCTCACCACAACAATAAATAGGACATGCTGGAGGGATAGATTCATGTCCCAGAGACTTCCCATGCTCTGGAACAAGATTCTAATCTACATTAGGCAGAGCTCCTCACCAACCCTCTTCAAGAGAAACCTTGATGAGTGGATGGGAAACAGAAAGTGTACCCTGGGGATCACTTCAATGGCTCTGCTGGACAGAGGCACAGGGAACTAATCTAAGGGGGCAGCGAAAGCCAACACATTCCGGCTAGGCTTATAAATGCCTTCGGGCAGATAGCCTAGTACAAATCTATGAATCTATGAGTAATGTATGTCTAGAGCTCACCTGGTACCAAAGTGTGACCTGTTAATAGAGGAAGAGTGTCATACAAGACTGCAGTGACACTTGAACATACATGCATGAGATGCATGCATGACAGAGATAGTATGTGAACTGTGTATTAATATTTGGAATACAGGTGTACACATTTAACCCGTAGTGTATAGGAATATGTGTGACATGTACAGATCATATCAGACTGCTGGGCTGCCTATCTGACCGATATGCAGTTGCAGATGGTATATAGGTTCATAGGTTTATAGGTTGGTAATAGGCTATCAGCCCTAGGGCCTATACAAGCCTAGCCATACAATTCCATGGATATTGCTTCCCACAGTAATTACTTCCCTGGATCCCTGTCTAGCAGGGTGACTGACATGATCCCCGGGGTGAATTTTTTATCTTCCATCCAATCGTCAAGGTTCCTTTTGAAGAGGGCCAAGGAGGCAGTCTGCTTGACATATACGGGCAGTCTATTCCAGAGTATGGGGAGTCCCTGGGTCAGGATCCTATCCCTCCAGCATGTTTTGTTTAATGTGATGACAAGGTTTATATACCAGGAGCATCTGGCTCTGAGGGATTGGGATTTCTTTAAGTGGAGCATGTCCAACAGCTCAGGGTTTGACATGACCTTGTTTGTTAAGCAGAGATTGCCTCTGAGTAGAAGAAATGCCACAGATTATAGCTGGAGTTTTTTTAGACAGTCAGCATAGGGCATCTGCTTTAGGCCTGTGATTCTTTTAGTGAGGTATTTCTGCGGCCTTTCCAGCTGTTGCAGATGTCTTGTGAGGTACATACCAAATGGGGCATTGTACTCCATAATGAGTCTAATGAGGGATGGGTACAGTGGGACAATGACCTCCTTTTTTTCTGGATGAAAAGCCCTTAGTGATAGGTGTGCCACATGGAAAGCATCTCCTGACTGTTGTGGTGATGTGGTAATCGAAGGTGAGACCACTGTTCACCTGTGTCCCTAAATCTCTCATCAGACTTTCAGTGTTTAGTGTACTGCCACCTATGTGGTAATTCATGGGTACATGGTTGCTCCCAAAGGGGATAACTATACATTTCTTGGCATTAAGCTTGAGCCCATGGCTCTGGCACCAAGCATCTGTTTCTGTAAGGCCCTTTTGTAGAATATCCACATCATTTGGGGATTCAATAATGGCTCCCAGTTTGCAGTCATCTGTGAACTTTGTCATCCAGAGTCCCTTAGTCTTGGCCTGTACTTCAGAGACATAGATGCCAAACAAGAGTGGTTCCAGGACTGAACCCTGAGGTACTCCACTTGTCACTTGTCTGGAGCTAGATTTGGAGTCGGCTACTTTTACAGTCTGGGTTCTGTCAGTAAGCCAGTTGGCAACCCATCGAGTGATGAAGGGATTTATGCCCAGCTTAGTAAGTTTATCTATGACTGCAGAGTAGGGGATGGTGTCGAAGGCCTTGGTGAGGTCCAGATAGGCTGTGTGGACCACCTTATCCTTGTCCACAGCTCTAGAGACTGATTCGAAGAAGTCAATCAGGTTCAGAAGACAAGATCGGCCCTTCATGAACCCAAACTGGGTGGGGTCCAGTGTTTGAAGCTTGCTAATGTCTTTGTTTATAAGTTCCATGATAATGTGTTCCATGCCCTTGCAGATCAGGCTTGTCAGACTGATGAGATGGTAGTTCTCAGGATCCAAGGTGGATCCCCCCTTGTGGAGTGGGATAACTGTAGCTGTGCACCACTCAGTGAGCACAAAGCCTGAGGTGAGGCTTTGGTTAAACATGACACTTAGGTGAGGTGCCAGTTCATTTTGTAGTTCATGTAGTACCCAGCCCGGGATGTCGTCTTGTCCCATGGATGCTGTATTCTTAGCTTTGGAGAGTGTGGTTTCTACCTGTGTGGCCATGATTACCAGAATTTGGCAATCTTTGGGTATTGAGATGGGCCCTTTAGGTGGTGAGAGGGGGGTGAAGTTGGCACTGAATTGATCTGCCAGGATATTGGCAATGTCCATGGGATCAGTATATTTAATGCCATTCTGTTGTAGCTCCAAGCAGATCTGAGCATTGCCATTTAGATTCTTGACATAACTATAGAATGCCTTGTGGTTGTCTTTGGAATATTTGGCAATTTAATTTTCGTAACTAGTTTAGGAGGATTTTATGAGGGATCTCAGCTTCTTACTGAAGCTGGTAAGGGATTTTTTTCCATTCTGGGACCACCAGATTGGCTTCCTTTTTTTGGAGGAGAGCATCTTGGTTCTATTTGGGATGGCACGATTCATGCACAAGTGGATGTGCTCATACAGTGCCTTAGTATAGGATTCAGCAGCTGAACTTTCAGGTCCCGTCTGCATGGGTGTCATGAAGTTTGTCAATTCTGACTTGAGTAGCATGAAGTTGGCTTTGGAGAAGTTTTTTATAGAGGTTTCCTTACTGGGGGGTGGGATGTGGATGTCAAGGGTGATTTGCTTATGGTCAGACCTGACCAATGAGGGGGTGACCACTGGTGTGGAGCATCTATCTCCCATGTTGGTAATGACCAGGTCTAGGATATTGGAGCCCCTGGTGGGACTATGGCTTAGTTGATTCAGGAAGTTGGAATTTATGAATTCCAAGAACCGCTGGGAAAAGGTGTTGGTATCCAAGTAGTTTTCCCAGTTAATGGCAGGGTAGTTGAAATCACCCAGTATTAGGGTGTTTAGTTGCATCTTAATATTTTCCAGTATGTTGAGAAAGGTGTAGTGAGAATCTTGGGGCATGCTGGGGGATCTGTAGTAAGCTACAATTTAGATTGCCGTCTTACCTAGTGTTAGTTGCACCTGGAGGATTTCAGATGCATTGTATTAGGCAACTAGCCTGGAGGTGTGAATATCCATGCTGAATATGGACACTCCTCCACCTTTAGTGTTTCAGTCTTGGTTTGGTGGCCGAAAAGTGTGGTAAGAGTTGTAGCCTGGTTTTGCAGGGGTGCTGAGAGAGTCTTGAACCAGGTCTCAGTTACTGCACAGTTATTGATGTTCTCCATATTTAGGAGTGCCTCAAGAGAGTGCATTTTGAGGTTTAGACTTCTAGCATTGAGTAGCATTGCCTTCAGATTTTGCATGCTTGTATCTGTTATGGTGGTGGTTTGGCATTTGATGCTTGCCTAAAAAAGGCACTACAGGGGTGGCAAGAGCTTCAGCCAGGAACCTGAATCCCAGAGGTGACAGGTGTAGACCATCTCTGGCAAAGCATTGTGGTTTGTCAGTCATGTCATCCCAGGCAGACAGATACTGGATCCCCTTTGAATGACACCAGAAGCTTAGCCAATTGTTGAAGTCAATCATTTTGTCCTTATACTGTGGTATCATTCTGGGAGAAGGCAGGATGATACTCAGGGCTAGGATCATACCTGCCTGGGTCAAGTAATCTGAGAGCTCTTCCATGTCTCTTTTCATTTAGTCCAGGGAGGTACACCTCAAGTCATTCACTCCAACATGGACAATGACAGAGTCATATTTGTACTTGTTCTAAAGCGAGTTGAGTGCATGCTTTATGTGGCGGATCCTGGCACCCGACAGGCAGCTGACTGTAATTTTCTCCTTGTTCAGCCAGGTGAGTGGGACATCAGTGTGCCTGACTATAGAGTTACCTATGACTAAAGTGTTGGGTGCGTTGTCTTGCCTTAGGGTCTGTTGCTGGGTGGCACACTGGTGTTGTGTGCTCTGTATCACTTTGGTTGTGATTGGTGTTTGTTTGCGTTTCAGCTTCAGAGGTCCTTGTTGCTTGGGCAGGTTACTGTAAGAGCCTCCGCATATGTGGGTTTAGTGTTATGTGTGGGTGTTGATGGTGTGGGTTTTGAAGGGCTATGTGTTGCTTGAGGTGTAGTGAAGGTGTTAACCTTCTCCTCTTGACTGTCTAGCACAATCTTGGCTGAAGAGAGCTTTGCTTCCAATTTGGCTATTGTAAGTGCATCTCTCACAGGTTGTAGTATTGGGTGGTAGGAGGAGAGGGTTGTATGTGTACATGAGGCAGTTGCTGCATTGCCTCAGTATGCCCAGGTTCACCAGGTGGACAGGAGAAATCACCAGAAGCTGACCCTTGGACATGCCTGTTTAGGTGCTTTTTTGTAAAGTACAAGAGCTGTTTTCCCTTACCTTTGCAAGGTACTTTGCAATTATAGGCTGTTTAGTGCCTACAATTAATTTCTCCTTATTAACAGGGAGAATTGAGTGCTTGTATCAGTTTAAGGCTTCCTAGTTCTTTCCAGCAGGTTCTAGAGCAAGTGCTAGTCACAGGGGTTCAGATTTTAGTGCTACTACTGAGAAACCAGCTATGTCTAAGGGAAAATTTGAAGAGCAGATTTACTGGCACCTAGAATAGTTTAACCGTAGCCCTGCAGCGCTGTACGATGCGAAAAATGTGCAAACACATGCGTTTTTAAGCCAGAAAGTAGAAAGCGATAGAAATCAGCCCAAAATGGCTAATAAAATTACAATTTCAGAGCTGGCAACCACTCTAGTGTTAGATAGGCAGTACAATGCTCACCACTCCCACTGGTAAGCAGTAGGACTTCCCTCTACCACAACAAGTTCTGGATAGCTCTGAACACAGAAAATAAAGTCCAGAAACCAGCAAAGCCTGGGATCTGGACTATACTAGCTAGGAAATGCGGGAAATGAGCAAACAAGTTAATATTTTTTTTTTTTTTGTTAAAACAGGCTAAACAATGCAATGATACACTAAATAAACACAGAAAAGGCTAACACACTTGAGTGTGTAGCCCTAAACAGTAAATACAATTAAAAATCTACAAAATTAGCAATTTAAAACTTCTACAATGAAGCAAGGCAACTTCACAACTGAAAAACGATTTAAGAGGCAGTAAAACAGTAGAATAAGTAGCTAGTCTACATATAGAGAAAAGTCTATATATACAGAAAAGCAGCTAAAACAACACTAAAACAATTCAGATGCAGTGCAACCTAGAGCACTTGAGTTATAGCAATATTAAGGCAAATACAGTTTTAATAAATGCACTAAAATATACTTTATATTTCTGAAATGTTTGAGAAGCAAAGTCAGAACACAAGAAGATTCAGGCATTTTTTTTTGAAAGGGGAAAAGAGGAACAGAAGATAAGAACTAAGTGGATTGGACTTTTCAGATGTTCTCTCTGTATTAGGTAGAATGAGCTAATGACACTAGACTGGGAGGAGTGTCCAAAATCAAATTTAGAGTAGGGGCGGGCAACTGCAAGGTCAAACACAAATCAGGAATCTGGAGAATATTACACCTACTACCTAAACTTTTATGCAGAAAACACTACAGAAATGTTTATCACAGCAGGAAACCAACAGTGAGCCAGTAGCTATGAAATAAGTACAAGTATGCAGTAAACAATAAAATTGTTATAAATATATAGAATAAGCAATAGCTACTAAAAATAAGCAAGAAAACATGCTGCTTATTGTTATATAACACAGATCAGGTGCTCCTCCTCAGATAGCTCTGTGTGCAGTCTACAGCTATTACAGTATCGTACTTGCCTGTAGCAGCATAACTAAGTTCAGGAATGCATTCATCTGAAATGCAATGGTTAAGACACAACAATCCGGAGAGAAACATACCTTAGCCATTAGTATTAGGTTCAGCTCTTAGTGCAGAATAAATATCATAATGCATTATAGCTTGTAGTACAGCTCCACATCTACATTTTAGCAAAACAGTTCTTTATCAGCTAGCCTTCATTCACTTCAAGGTATTATTCCCGTGTTTACTTCACAGCACGTGTACCAACAACGCAAAATACACACAACATTTGGTAAAACTCAGCTTTATTCACGGTGACATGAAACAGTGATAGGTATACATCTAACAGTCTTTATTGATGAACACTTTAAATAATGCAGGCTTTGAAAGACAGCTGTTATTCCACAATGTATGCAGTACTAACTTTATTTCCTTAACAATTCTGAATGCAGTTGTACTTTATTTCCTCACAATTATGAATGCAGTTGATGTATTCCCTTAACATCTATGAATGCACTTGTACTTTCTTACCATAACATTATTATTAATACAGTATAAACTTTTATTTCTGTAACATTATTAATTGAGTGGTAACTTTCTTACCATAACATTAGCAGGTGTCATGCTTCCATCTATATTGAACTGTACCTGGCGTTACTCACTTATATCCGTCCAGGTCTATGACCACATTCATTGCAGTAAACTCACAATAGAATATACCTACTGGCAGTTACTACTGTACTCTTTCTTATTTATATTACTATATATTGCAAGACATATCTATACTCACCACAATCTAGGCGCAACTTGGCCAGGTGCCTTGCATGGGCCTCCAGATTGTGAGCTCTCTCCTCTGCAGCTGTGGGGAAGTATTGACCATGCAGCAGCCAGATGTCATGGCCTTTCACAAGGAGTCCAACCATGACCCTGGACTCCAAAATGTCCTACTGCTGCACCCGGAAGGACACACCCTCTCCAACTCCTGCCATAGCTCCTGCACAGATCAAACTCCAACAAGTTCTTGCTGTATTCCCACCTGTTGCACTTAAATAAGGCTGTTTGCCCACCCTTTTTCACTATTGGGCCATTTTAAAAAATGTGGTGCTTTGCTTAGCACCGCCCAAACCCGCTGAGCTCAGCTGAGCAGTGCTTAAACTGGAAATGCTGAGCACTGCTTAGTGGTGCGAAAACCATCTTAGCTGAGCTGAAGACTGCTTAAACAGGGTTTGTTTAGCAGTGCCCAAACCAGCAAAGTGGAGCTGCACATTGCAACGAAGTGTTAAAACAGGTCCTGTTTAAGCACTGCTTAGCTTGGCTTAGCAGTACTTACCACAGCTTAGCTAAGGGCAAATCATATTAAAAAAATAAATAAATAATAATATTATTAATTAAATTATTTATTCATTACTACTACTTTATTATTCTTTGTATGTATTGCACTTCTGTATTTCTTGATCTTCTGTAGTTTAACTTTTTATCTTGGAGTGCATATTTTAGGTATTGTAGACCTGTGTGTAACTGGATCTTTTCTCCTTGGTTCTCCACTAAAGATCAGCTTCTGGCCTAGCTTGACTAATCCAGTTAACAAATGTCAATACATACATAATTAATAAAATAAAAAATATATGACGTGTTGCTATCAACTGTAAAAAGCTGAATGGTTTGTTTCTGCATTTGAACCATGTAACTACTGCACACAGGGCTGTGACTCTAACCATTCAGCTACAACGACATGTTGGAAACTGCTATACATTTATATATATATATATATATATATATATATATATATATATATATATATATATATATATATATATATATCCACAACGTTTAAGCAATGCACCATACCATGCAAACCCCCTTAGCTATGCTTAAACATGACCTTTGTGTTTAAAATTAAAAGTATCCGGTTTTTATTTTTAGATGTCTGGCATGTGTCCATTGTTAAGTACCACACCGTGCCACAAAAAAACAAAACAAACAAAAAAAAAAGAAATAACATATTTTACTTTTATATTTCAGTGCCATCTGGCAGTTTAACAGTGCAGGGTGTGTGTTACTCATCTCCGGACACTGTCGCACACCACCTACACTGTTTCTGTAACCATGTTAACCAGCTCTCTCTCAGTAATGTGCCTCTATTAACATGCAAGGTGGTCTGCCAAGGGGGAGCCGCAGACCCGGCCATAGTGCACTCTGTGTAGGCTTCCCACTATTACTACACGGAGTTTATTAAATACCCACCCTTGACTTTATCTTTGAATTCACCTTTTGAGATTAAGAGGCTCATTGTTCATTCCTGTAAAAATCCCAGAAATGACATTTCTGCTGTTTTTGCAAATCCTTTGTTAAATCATACTGAGTAGCATTCATTCAGCTTTGTAGGTAACACACATAATAGGACACACCTTCTGCTCCATCATAAATCTTTGTTATACAGGAATTCAGGAATTTGTTTAAATATATTAATTTACTATAATGTTATGCTACATAAATAAGGAGAGGTCACATACACCTATGTATCTGCAAAAAGCTAACATAGTGAGTGTCTGGACATGTAGGAGGTGACATGAACAATATATAAAAATCTCATGATTATAATTTTCCACTATCTGCAAAACAGGTGCAAATCAAGCCTCTGTAAGTGAAAAAGCAGTGATCTATTGGAAATGTCTTATTTGATGCATTAGCATATCACCATATACACTCTTAATCCTTTGCCATTTCAGGTCTGGCATTATTCCTTATTAAGATAAGATATATTACAGGCCCAAGTCTGATTCCAGCATCACTCACCTGTCTGTACTTTATGAATGAGAAGTCACTTAGCCAAACAGGCCACATATGCTGTGGTGAGTGTGGGTGTGTTAAGAGAGGGACTGAGACATTGAAAAGCTTGGCGTGGCTTGGACTCTTATTGAGTTCATCAAAGGAAGCACCATGATTCAATAGGAGCCAGTTTAGACTATTTAATTATGTTTGCTCAAAAAAAACACAATCTTCATAAAACTGTCAAGACTTCAGTAACACTAAAGAAAGTGAATACCTGTGCCATTGCAGATGATCAGCTCTGCTCACTCCCTGAAAGAAAATGACCCATTATTTTAATTTTGCGAGAAAGATTATGTAGAATAAGACATGTCTTAGTCTGTTTGTTCCCTGGAAACAAAGATATTCAGTCTGAATACTATTGCAGTCGGTAAGATAGGAAAACACTGATACATTAGAACATATGCAGCCATATTTTACTTTACCATCTTTATTTCAGTAAAACAAATAAGGCATATAGTACATTTTAAAAACTGCCTTGAGTGCAATGCTTTCCTTTCTTTAGAGGACTGACAGTGTGCACCAGCAGAATACTTTAGAACAGGTTGATAGCATTGTTATAATATGCAGTAAGACAGCCCCCTAAATACTCTGTACCTCGTTTATTCATGTCATCATGAGTATTATGGTCTGTAGAGTTTGGCAGCATTATGTAAATGGCTTGACATAGTTCACTCACTACAAGCATTGATGGGGCCCTATCATATAATATCCGTCTCTCACTGAAGTTATATATATATATATATATATATATATATATATATATATATATATATATTTAGATAGATAGATAGACATAGATATAGATATAGATGTAGATATATAGGTCTACTTTTCAATCTCAAAAGACTGAAAGACCGACTTTCAGTATCTCGAGGCTTAAACACCGAACACCCACTATACCGAATTATTAAAAAACAAATGTCACTATACTGAGAATTCATAATACTGAATTTTTAGTAAGCGATACTCAGTTTTTTAAAATTACCTCCACCAGAACATCACAAACACCACCTCCCCACTAAACCCTAACTAAGACACTGAACACACACACCTACAAAACTTATGCAAAAGCAGGGGGGATAGACCTCCTGCACCTCCCCATGTGGGGGCTGAGCCCTCCACACCCCCACTACTTATATATAACAGTTCCAAGGTTGCACTGCTATGAACTAAAAAAAAAAAAAACTACCATTACATACCCTACACTTACTTCATACACCATCACACATACACGTGAAAAACACACATTCTGTACATCCAAAAAACACACTGCCTTCCACATTAACAGACACACACACACACACACACACACACACACACACACACACACACATACACACAGACACACACACACACACACACACACACACACACACACACACCCATGTAACCGACAAAACTAAAAAACAAAAAACCCTTCCCAAAATCCATAAAAACTTTCAACCCACCTGAATCTCTGTACACAGTCAAACATCGTCGGTAATATCTAAATCCCATGCCACAATGCACCACAAACACAAACCACAACACACCACACCAACAGCAGATTTGGTAATATAAAACTTGGTAAAGTGCCGTTTTTATATATATATATATATATATATATATATATATATATATATATATATATATATATATATCTATATGTATATATATATATATATATATATATATATATATATATATATGTCTACTTCACATATTCGAACACCCAAATATTCGACTTTCATATGGCCGAGACCATATGATTGAACATTTGAATGTTTGAAAATGTGAAAAAAAATAAACAAAAAAGAAAAAAACTAAACAGTGCTAGCACCCCCCATAGCCCCCTCTATTTAAATATACCAACTCTGATAATGCACTACATTGTGGTAAAGGGAAATCTTCCTGTTCCGTGCTCTATAGAGATCCCCATTCAGACCATTTGAACTTTTAAAATTTCGATCATATGGTCTCAGCCATATGTGTGTGTGTGTGTGAGAGTGCATGTGTATGTTTATTCAACACTCCATTGAAGTACTCATTCATGCATACATCAAAATAGAGAATCAGTTTTGGTTTTAAAACCATATTTACCAACCCTCACCAAGAAAAGAAAACATCAAACTACCAAACAAATGAATAAAAAAAACAAGTAATTGCCTTTACCAACTGCTTAAACCAAACGCTTCTACTCATTTCAGTCCAAATTTGTCTGAATGGTGATAATGCTAAGGAAAATGTTCTTTTAAGGTAAGGTGCAGGTTTGGGTTTAGTGACACAACCAGGAGGATTAGGTTGGGCATGGTAGGTTTACTAATGTGTGAAAGCCAGAACTCTAACCCTATAGGCACACACACATGCACATATATAGCTGCACATATTACATAATAGCCTGTGATCAATACATCTGACCTGGATACTGCTGGAGCACTGCCACAAGGCCTTACTTCTGTAAGTTTACTGAAGGAGATTTGGGACAGTCAAGAAGAAGGTAAGAAGAACCAAGAACATCCAACAAAGAGGTGGATGGATTGTATGAGAGAAGATCTGTGACAAATAGGCATAAGTGTCGAAGAAGGCAGGTGTGTGGCAGTGAATTCACAGAGATGGTGACAGTAACACGATGCACTGACCCCATGTAGCAAATGGGAAAAAGGTAGTTGTTGATGATGATGGTGATCATATGCATGTATGTACATACACACATTTTTTTTTTATTTGTGGATCACAAAGGAAAGGGCACTGACATTACATGTAGATATTTTACAATAGCGAATTGAAAATGATGTTTTTTTGAGGAAAATATGGGATTACCAAAAAAAAAGTCATACAGACCCAGGAATAACCAGTCACTATCTTCATTTATAGAGCAGAGCCTTCGGCCACTACATCTGACAGAACCCAAGAAGTTAGGACAGGGGAGTCCACCTCTACAAAGAGGCCAGTCACAAGAGGAGTCCCTCAGGAATCAGTCCTTGGACATCCTTTTTGGCATTTACTTCTCTGAAGTGAAGGCCAAAATCAGTGGTCCCTGGCTGACTAAATTTGCAGATGATTGCCAATTAGGAGCTGTCATTGAATCTGACACTGACACAAATGTTCTCCAGGAGGGGATGATACAGACAAACAACTGGTGTCAGAGCCATGGACTAAAACAAAATGGCAAGAAATGCATAATAGTATAATTTGGGAAGTCATCCATCCACCCCTAATAACTATCATATTGACAACATACCCCTTGGAATTGACCCAGCAGTCATGGACTTAAGGACACACATTGATAGTAATCTAGCCTTTGACCATCATGTGTCTACAGTAGTGAGGAAATTATTGTATGATGCGCAACTTATAAACATAGGTATGTCATCTAAGTCCAAGGAAGTCATTGTTCCACTGTATTCGGCATTCATTAGCCCTATCATTGAGTACAATGGCTCTATTGGTATGTACTTAACCAGGCATATCCAACATTTGGAACATCCACAGAGGTTCCTCACTAAAAGAATACAGGGCATAAGTAAAATGTCTTGTGCAGACTGCCTCAAGGCCCTATCCCTGTATTCTGTCTACTACAGGCTTTTGAGGGGAGATCTTTGCCTGGCATAGAGAGCATTGTCAGTCCCCACTCTGATGGACCTCCCGCATATCAACAAAACAAACAGCACCAAAATTACGCATTCTAAAGACTTAAAACTTACCATACTTCCACTTTACACTGTCCACCCATTACACCAAACCTATTTAATATTGCCACTCATCTTTATTCCAAATATGGACTGATTAACTGCACTTCAACTCAAACCAAAACAAAATTAAGTGCAAGAATCCTCTCCAAAAAAAAAAAAAAAAAAAAAAAAAAGTGCTTAATTCCCCAATATACTAAAATCCTTCTAGGAGGAGATATATACCACAATCCTGGGCCCACCTATCACAATGAACACAAAGGTTATTCTCTACCGAACTCTTCTGTATCTGAAGAACAGCCAGTCCCCAACCCTGGTGATCTAATTTTGCTGCAATAAATGCTAGAAGCATAAGAAATAAAACTGCTGAGCTACATGCCTGGATTACCCAACATAATCCTGCCTGATATTCTCACTGTAACTGAAACTTGGCTTAAACGCAACATAAACGACTCAAAAGTTATACCTCCTGGCTATAATATCATCTGTAATGGCTGTATAAGGAGGAAAGGTAGTGGAATTGCTTTAATATTTCCAACACCTACCACAATTTGCCCTTACAGCAAACCAATACCAAAATTCACTTCAGCAGAGCTTCGTATTGCTTTTCTCAAAATAAACAATTATAAATAAATATGACTAGCTGTCTTTTACATCCCTCCAGGTGGCAATACAGATATACTGGAAGATATTCTACATTGGATATCCATAACATTTCCACAAGAAAAAATACTACTAGGTGATGGGAATGTCAATTGGTTGGACATAAAGTCTAACTCCCCTACATCTAGCATGAAGTTATATGGTTTCACTCAACTTACTAATAGCTCCACTTATTATAGCAAGACATCAGAGTCCCTATTAGACTGTCAAACTCTCTTACAGATTATCTCCTAATCTATATGACCAGAGATCTAACACCTCTAGTTACACAGCATACTTATAAAATAACATGTGGCCTTTCCATGCTTAACCCACAAATGTTTGATACTGCACTATTATCTATTAACTGGAACTTCAGTAAAAACTAAATGAAAACTCCAGCCAAGCTAGAACTTCCACTGAGTGACCTCTCAAACCTCTTGTATCAGAGGCACATGGTATATATCCAAATGGCCCTTATGAACACCAGGTGTTTCAGCTATATGGTGATTCTGAATGCCCGTGACATTTTTTTTTTTTAAGTCATTTAATGGACAATTTCCTTACTGTAAATGCCTTGCACATCCTAGAAGGAAGAGAGTAAAAACAAATAATGACATTTGGCTATCCAGAAAGAGCAGAATGCTAATGCTGGATAGAGAAAAAACATGGAAAGAATGGCAAAATATAAAATATCTCAGCATCTTGAAACATTTAGAATGCTTCACAATTGTACTAAAAGCAAATAAACCAAGACAAAAAAACTACACTATAATAACTCTCTGAATAATACTAAATCCAACCCTAAAAATTTTAGATCATACATCCCAGCCTAAAATTCAACCCCTCTCCAGATAGCTCAACACTCAAAACTACAACACAGTTCAGCTCTTATTTTATAGGTAATATAGCATTTCTAAGAAGGATTCCTCAAACTCTAATCCCAACAGTGCCCAACAGCCACATATCACGACATCCACTTCACCTTCAACCCTGTGCCCACATCCTATATAAAACTGCTCTTAAATAAACTTAAACCGTGTTCTTCTTCAGCTGAAGACCTTCCAAGTGAGTTGAGTACTTAAAATAGCAGCCAACAGCATTGACTACCCTGTAGCAGTCCTTATAAATAGATCAATCCAAGAATCCATTGTTCCAAAAGTCACACATTATCCCTCAGCACAATGGAGGAAATTCAACAATCTTATCTCACCTTCCCAAAATAATTCAAAAATATATTCAAAAACAATGGATAGACTATCTCCAGCAGGAAGTACTCCTATCCCCTACACAACATGGCTTTGGTCCTTCCCATAATACTAGCACTGTCCTTCTGACTTATATAGATACTGTCAATAAAGCTAGAGATAATGGCAGACTACTCTCTTCCTTATTTCTAGACCTGTCTTAAGCTTTCAACACACTTTGTCACAGCAAACTTCTACTTCAAATGTCCTCACTAGATCTCTTTCAGCCTGTCCTTCTGTGGTTCAAAAGCTACTTGTCCAATAGTTTCAATCAGTAAAATGGCACTCCACATTCTCGCCTCACCTAACAGTCACCACCAGTGTACCACAAGGCTCTATACGTGGTCATCTCTTTTTTATCATTTTCACAAAGACCCTCTGTATTTCCACACAACAGGCCACCCTAATACAATATGCAGATGACTCCACTCTCATTTGCACATCTGACAACATGGTACACCTCCAAGAAATTGTTCAAAATCTAAAAGGAAATACCCAGCTATGCACTGAACTGGTTGTAGATAACATCACCCATACTTAACTGGAGGTATCAGCCAACCTGCTAGCTGACAGATTTAGAGAAAACTTCATCCCCCCCATCTCCTCCAGTCATCCCCCAAAATATATCTTCCACCATTCCTCAGCCTATTATCGCAATGAAAGATTTTGTATGAGTGTTATTATTTCATATCACATTGAAGATAACCCTGATAATATGCTATGTTTATACTACTGGATTATTTTGTTTTTGTTTATGTTTTTGGAATTGAAGTTGTACAGGTCTTTTTTGGATTTAAAAATGTGAAACCTCAAATTTCATGTCAGTCAGATGATATTATCGAATTTCTGAAAACTTGAACATTATAAAGAAACACAAAAATCTATCACCCTCTGCTAATTATATATGCCAACTCTGAGATTGCACTACTTTGAGGAAAATGATAAGTATAGATATAGTTATGCATACATACACACACACATTAATTTTAATGATTGCTCACCAAACGGATATGGTGAAAATGTCAGTTTATGGGGCCTGTCTTGGAACTCGATACTCGCATGCTGTAGGACTTGATGTGTAACAGGCATTATGTGTATAAATAGGTATATCTATAGTGCCTCAGATTCTGATTGACATGAGGTTGTTCCAGGAGCTTTCTGTATTTGCAACTATATTTATGCTGTTTCCCCATTTCTTGCCTTCTCTTCTGATCCTTCTCCTTATAGTCTTTATTTTGCTTTTTGGCACATTCAGTTGCTGCCTGACTTTTGTCTACTTCGGTTTGGTTTCCATTCCTGTGTGACACTGATATGCTTCTGCTGAACAAAGCAGGGAAATCATCGTAGATTTTTTTCTCTTCATGTTTTAAAACTTTCACTTTGTTTGGATCTGGTGAAGTCAGCAAATATGTATGCGGTACTACGATTGCAGACCTATACATGTAATCAGTTTTGAAAAGGCAGATACCTCCCTTAAAACAAGGAATATAGATTCTTGGTTTACACTGATATCTATATATATATATATATATATATATATATCTATATATATATATATATATATATATATATATATATATACATATATATATATATATATATATATATACATATATATATACATATACATATATTTATGGATTCACTTCAGAAGCTCGAAATACTGAAATCTCGAATTTCAGTATCTCGAGCCCAAGAAGTGGAATCCACAAAACAACGAAAACTAAAAACCATGAAATTCAAAACCTCGACTAACGGAAGTTTTGAATTTTGTGGTTTTACTACACATACACACACACACACACACACACACACACACACACACACACACACACCATCCACCACAAAAACACACACAATCACTCTACTACATGAAAGCAGGGGAAGAAGCCCCCCTGCGCCCCCACACACCCCCTTGCTTAACTATTCTCACTCCAAGGTCGCACTACATACGAATGCACACAAAACACCACCACACAAGCTACTTTCTCTTTGCACACACACACACACACACACACACATACATCACAGCAGCAAATCACACTGACACACACCACGGCCCCCACCCAAATCCCTTAATACACACACTTACCTGAACACATGACCATAGCTGAACTTTAGAAGTGTGAAATTCAAAACCTCTGGTATTTGAGGTTTTGTATTTCGCTCTTCTAAACTTTCGCTATTATGTGGATTCGGCTTCTTGGGCTCGAATACTGAAATTCGAGATTTCAGTATTTCGAGCTTCTGAACGAAACCCATATATATATATATATATATATATATATATATATATATATATACATACATACATACATACAATCATATATATCATTTAATAAGTGTGAAGCATTTTTCTTGTTTTTCTGTCCAGCTGATCAAATACCTCTTGGAACCAGTCAGTCACCCTAAAACTGTAAGTTAGAACAGGAAGAGCAAATTGGTTTATAGTCTGGACTTTGTACCTAGATGTCAGGGCTGTTTTCAGTATTAATTTTAGTTTTCTAAAGTATCCTGTAATGAGTTTTGTTTGCATTCGTTCATGTTTTATTGTCGATCCTTCATCAATTACACTCCCTCCTGCTCAAGTTCCTACATATCACATTCCTGTCCCAGACTAAAGTTTTCTTGGTAATGTAGCTTTCCTGCTTTAAATGTTGGTTTTGCATATTTATCAAAATCAAATGCAATTCTTATATCATCTGAGAAAGCTTTGACAACTTCCAGCTGTGTTTTCGGCTCCCCATCTGCTGAACTATACAGTGTTAAATCAGCCACAAAAAGAAGATAAGAAATTCTTATACTTTGTTGTTGTCTGGGAAGACAAAAGAGCTGTGGTGACAAAGGATCACCCTGGAGTATCCCCCTTTTGAAGTTGTATCCCTGGGATAATAATGCATCCTTTATCATGGCTTAGCTACAGAGTGGTTTGCCACTGTTTCCTGGTCACTGTAACGTAATTAATCAATGTATCAATGTATGGTACATCTTATAGATCTGTATTCACTCCTTTATCCATGAATGTGAGATGCTGTCAAATGTTTTTTGTAGTCTGTCAATACCATGCTTAGATTCTTCCCCTTTTTACAATTCACTATTATGACTACATTTAACAACAAATGATCTTTGGTTCTGGATGACTTTCTTTTGTTACCCTTTTGTTCTACTGTCATGACTGAGTTTTATTCTAAATTGCTACAAATGTTGGTAGCATCAGTTACAGTGTATAGTTTAAACATTAGTGCAAGGCACGTTATTGGTCAATAATTTCAGGCTCACTCGTATGGAGTATTATTTTTCTTGTTGTTAGTCAGGTTGGTGTCTCTTCATAATATGCATATAAGTAGTTCTTACTTATGACTAACATTTGTGTAAAGATGTTAATAATTTTAGCTAAAAGTTAGGTACTGCATCTGGGCCTGAGGTTTTCCATTTAGGAGTTTTTCTTCATTTTGTTTCAGTTTCCCTGGCTGCTCCTTCATCCCATTTCATATCCTACACATTTGAACTTTTTACTGTTTCTTTTACTTCTGTCCATTCAGCCTCTTTATTATGTTCCCCAGGGTCTTCATAGTTAATTCACCAAAATGTATTAATGTTTTTCTTTGGTGGTGTTTCTATTCCTTTTTCTTTGTTTCCAGTTCTCTATAAAACTTTTTAGGGTCATCAATAAATTGCTTATTTTGTACTTTTCCTTTATATTTTTCTGCATATCTTCTAAGTTTTTTTCTGCTTGTGCTGACATCTCCAGTTTATTATTGGCAATAGAGTATGATAGATCCTGGTATGTTCTAATACTGCGCATTGCTTTTATCACATCTATCTTTCTTAGTATTTTTGTTGATCTGTTCCCTCTTCTATACTCTTCTAACAGTGACAGTTCTTGTCTTAATTGCTTATAGTTTTCTGTATTTGATACTTCCATGACGGTATTGGATTTTTCCCATCCTTTCCGTTATTGCCCAGTATTGTGTGGTAAGTCTTTATCTCTTATTAATTTAACTGCTTAGTAATATTTCTGAATTACTGCTGTTATATCACATGAATTTCTGTTAATAGTCTTGATTCCTGTGTTCATTTGTTTTATCATTCACTAACATTTTTGTTCTTATTGACTTTCTGTAATCTGTTTCTTTCATTGATCTTAATATGTATATCCATCTCTATTAAATCATGCACCTCTTCCCTTAGATATTTTTCTTCTAAACTGAGGGCACATTCTTTATATTCCATTTCCTGCAGACACTCTACAGAAAGTTCCAGAATATCTTCCTGAGACATATTCTCTCCAGCAGCATACTGCACCATCTGTTGCTCTTCTATATGGGAACTCACTGGCCTATCACTCCACAACATTGACTATGTCAACATTGCCACCATTCCCGGCTCCTTCCCTTGCTGTGCAACCCCATCTAAACCTCTGCACTGGCTTCCCTCTGAAGGCTCCAGAGTATTTTCCTAGGGCAACTGGTCAAATGTTTCCCATTCCATCTGTTTCAACTTAATTTGTGGACTCATTGTTCCATCATGCTGCACTGTCAACAGAGTTGGATTTTCTACACTAAATCCTGTATCGCATATTATATGTGAGGTATGCATGTGTGTGTGTGTGTGTGTGTGTGTGTGTGTGTGTGTGTGTGTGTGTGTGTGTGTGTGTGTAGCCATTTATTTGTGGAAGACGTAAATGGTAGCTGAGCAGGCTGAGTAAAGCATATGCATTACATGTGGTATGAATAAATGTAGTATCTATGCTTTCAATAACTCATTAGGTTTGCTTTGTAACAGTAAGCTTATAGGTGTGGCTGCAAGAATGAGGGTATACTGCAGAGAATGGTCCAACAATTTGACCATTGACTATTATTTAAGTCAAGAAATTATGCTGTATCATTTACTAAATTCTGGATCAAAGCTATATATTATAAATGCTTTGGTGTTTTGGCAAGGGTCATCAATGTTTTCATTAATGATTAACAGAGCAAATTCTGTTAGAAGACTATTCATATTGAACCCTTTGTATGTTGCTGATACTCTGGCAGATGGCTTTTTTCACTTTGCAAAGTCTGTCTTATTTTGGAAAATTCTCACAAAAAATGACATTGCCACCATGATAAATTCACTGAAAAACTGATTCTTTTTTTTTCATGTACTTTATGTTCAGTTTAACAATATACCATGATCACAATCATTTTATTTTCATGAATTAAAATATATTATCTATTTTTTACTATGTCTACTGTATATTGTTACAAAAAATACATACTTATAAATCTATAAGTATTTGTTTAATTTATAAAGGACAGTGTACTGTAGCACAGCTCTGTTACATTAAACTCCAATTAAAAATTTAAACAGCCCCCTGCGTGCCATTCAGATCTAATGTGTTGATAATTGACAATGCAAATTCTAAGCAGATGGTTTTATCAGCAAGTACCCCCTCTTGTGGGCAATTAGAGGCAATGAAACTGCTGGATACATAGTTATCCCTGGTATTTACTAAATTATATGAGAATATCTGCGTAAGATATAGCAGCATGACTTCTTTGTTAGGCTGTCTGAAGTTCTAACATGATCTTGACTATTTTTTTCTATTTTACTTTTTAACAGGGTCAGAAAGACCAAGGTTATTCGACAGTTAAGACAACGTCAGCAGCTGCAACAATTGGAAACCTCAAGCCTGGAACGGTTTATGTATTTCAGATACGCACATCCTTGTCTTCTGACTATGGCAACTACAGTCCAAGCATAGAAGTAGAAACATTAGGGGGCAGTAAGTATTTAAAATACAAGTTGTTTGCATGTTATCAAATATCTAAATGATTAGCAGTCAAGGTCCTCAACCAAAGCCGAACAGGTGATGCCATCAATCTTCACCTCAGATGTATAACTCTTTCTTTTTATTGTCCCTGTGATTTGTTTCCCACTTAATTCTTCTTAATCTTCTAGCAGTAGAAGGCATTTTTCTACACCTCCAATATAAGTTGATGAAGAGCAGTAGGGTAGTGTTGACATCCTGAAAACACATTACAAGATTCCAGTCTAAATGTCCTTAAATTTTTCTTTGTTCAGTAAAACTAGATGGTGTGTCGACAGAAGAAAGAAAGGCCCTCATAGCAGAGACACAAACTAGCACAAGTGATAGCAAACACACACACACACACACACACACACACACACGCACACACGCACACACGCACACACGCACACAAGCACACGCACCTTCATACAAACACTAAACAACGCCTAACCGGACAGCTTAAGTTTTCAATACAGCAAATAGAAGAAAGAAAAATGAAATATAATACTGTGGCAAACATGAAAAAGCTGCTTTTATTTAATTCAGACACACCTCATTACTTTTAAAGTGCACATCAAGAGATATATGTATGTTTCTCTATACTTTGAGTATGTGTGCATACACACACACACACACACACACACACACACACACACACACATGCATGTACACATACCTCCCCACTTGTTTGCTCAAGAACTCTAGACAAGGCCAAAAATAATGAGGGGGGCAAAGGCCCAAAACTCAAACATTTTTAAATATTACTCTAATTTGCTTAAAAAGTTAAAAGAACAAGTTTTATGTCAATGTGTATTTTCTGCAAAATAAAAGGTATGACACGTTCAATGTCTGACATTATTTTCTGACTATAATCCTCAGTGATTTACCAGAAGATCAAAAAATGTTATGAGAGATAAGGCAAATATATGAGGCAAAATCAGGGACATTTTGTAAATTTCAAGAAAAGTATACATGTACCTCTATTTATACATACGTTCAAGCATTTTTGTTGGCAAACTTTTGTTTTTATACTTTTTTATGAAAATAGTATATCACAGATGTTTTCCTAATATGAAACGGGAACAAAATTCATGATATGTGTCTGTATCTATATCTATTATCTATGGGGGAGATTCAATAAAGTTTACACTGTTATTTTTGACTGTGTGCGCATCACTGTGAATGGCCGTGAATAATCTTAGATTCAGTAAACTCCACATAGCAGCTTGCACTCATTTGCAAACACTGAAACTTCTATGGCATGCAAATTACAGCATAAGTAGCTGAATTGCATTGAATAAGTAGCTCCCCAACTACCTCTCTCCATAGAGGTTCCCCAAGGATCCATCCTTGGACCCCTACTCTTCTCTGTTTTCACCAATAATCTAGCCTCTGCCACCAAACATGGCACACTCATACAATACGCAGATGACTCAACCATCATCTGCTCAGCCCAGTCCCTAGCCAAACTGCAAAAAGTCACACAGGAAGCCTTTTCCTCTGTTGAAACTTGGTTATCCAATGCCCAATTAATACTCAACCCAAACAAAATTAAACTACTCATCTTCCAACCCACCAAACATACTCAAAACAACTCTCACTTTAACATCACAGCAAAAGACAACACCACTATATACCCAACTGAACACTCCAAATTGCTAGGAGTGGAACTAGACAATAAACTAAAATTTGACATTCACATATCCATGACCATAAAAAAAGTCCACAAAAAACTAGGAGCGTTGTACAGAAATAAGCAACTTCTCACCAAAGCAGCAATGATTTTAATAGCAAACTCCCACCTTATCTCCACCCTACTTTATGGCTCTCCAATATATACCAACCTAAGGCAATGCGATCTAAACAAGCTAGAGACCTGCTACAACAAAATCGCCAAATTCGCAACAGGGACATCCTACCATAGTCACCACTGTCTCTCACTTGCTGAACTGGGCTGGATTGAACTCCCTCACCTCCTTCAATAGTATCAACTATCACTCGCCCACAAACTAGTAAACCATCCACTAAATGCCCCATCCCTCCAGAATCTACTCCAACCCTATCGCACCACCAGACCACTAAGATCCAGCAACAAAAATCACTTGCAGATCACTAAAACCAATAACTCTGCTGGTGAAGCACTATTCTCTTGTGCCATAGCCAAATTATGGAACTCCCTCCCACCCACAATTATCTCCATACCATCATGCACCCACTTCAAAGCCTTACTAAAAGCGCACCTAAAAACATGCTGGCTATGCCCTTGCAACTCCCACTCTAATATCACCCACCCCATCCAACCACTACCTTTCTTTCCACCCCACTAACTACCTTGATTATAGCAAGCTCAGATGCGCATAAGCCTAGTACTTATTATACAGCAGGAACTTCTTATTGTAACATTTGTTAATGTCTGTTATGTACTTCGCAGATAAGGATTCTAGTTGTCTACTGATGTACTATCTTCTTCATCTGTAAATATGTTTGTAATTAATTGCTATGTTAAATTGTTAATTGCTATGTAATCCATTGTAACTACTTCTATTTATTTTAACTGTGGAGCTTTTCTCCCCGGGCCTCGTTGAAAATGGACCTACATCCAGTCGGACACTCCCGGTCAACAAATGTAAATAAATAAAAATAAATAAATAAAATTGTATGCTAATGAAGCAAATCAACATAGTGGAGTGATTCAACAAGCTGTAAAGCAACCATGCAGACTCTATGTTTATGTTGCCAGTATATTCAAACATTTTCTGAATACAGCCACAGAAAGGAGTTTATACAAAAACAAGACCAAGTAAAAGTCTGTAGATTTTTATAGAACTGACCATAACATGTAACCCCACACACATTATGACATTATCAGACATGGTGGATGTTAGAAAATTAGATTAACAACAGCAACAATTCCTTTTAAATGCCACAACATAAATGCAGCTTTGTTCCCAACCCCCAAATGAAGAATGAACTCCTAATTAATGTATACAACTATAACTGTGAACCCCATGAAACATATTATTCATACTGTCATGAAAGCATATGCAATATGTATCTGATGGAATACAGTGAAATTATATCAAAACCTGCATTCCTCTGTGCAGACATATACCTAAGTAATACCCTTTCTTGAGTGTACAACTGCCCCCCTTCAATTTCCCGGTCTACAATCATACCATCATAGGAGGTTACTAGGCTATTGGCCCTGAGGCCCTTATAAGCATAGCAAAAGTGTAGCCCATGTTTACACAAGTCAGCACCCAAAGCCCCTGTCCAACAGGGACACAGGTGGAATCCCAGGGGTGTATTTTCTGTTTCCCTTCCAGTTATCCAGGTTGCACTTAAAAAGGTAAAATGAGGTACTCTGCTTGATGTGGAGAGGGAGTCCATTCCAAAGATGGGGAGTCTCTGGCACACAAATTTGCCCCACCAAGTCCCATTGATATCACAGACCAGGTTGAGGTTGCGTGTACAGGTTGCTTGACTGGATCTTGACTTGCAGATATGTAATAGTCCCATCAAGGTGGGGTCTGAGATTGCTTTGTATGCCGGACAGAGGTCACCTCTGAGGAGTCTGCATGAAACTGAGTAGAGGGACAGGGCTTTTAGCCTATCTGTGTAGGGTAGATGTTTGAAGCCCTGGAGTCTCCTGGTGAGAAACCTCTGTGGTCTCTCCAGCTGCTGCATGTGCTTTGCGAGGTACATTCTGAAGGGGGAGTTGTACTCAATAATTGGCCTTAAAAGGGAAGAATACAAGGATGTTATGACCTCTTTCTCCCTGGATGAGATACCCTTACTTATGAGGTGGGCCATGTAAAAAGTTTTCCATACAATGGAAGCAACATGGTGGTCAAAAGTCAGGTTGCTATCTATCTAGGTGCCCAAATCCCTCACTACTGACTATGTACTTAGGACACTTATTAATGTGATAATATGTGGGGACATCACTTTCCCCAAAGGGGATGATGATGCATTTTTTTACATTCAGCTTGAGGCCATGTTTCTGGCACCAGTAATTTGTTTGGGTGATACCTCTTGGATGATGTCCACATCACTTGGGGAATTGATGACTGCACCCAGCTTGCAATCATCTGCAAAATTGGTCAGCCATAGCCCAGTGGTTTTGGCCTGCATCTCAGAGATGTATATCCTGAATGACAGAGGCCCCAAGACCTATCTCTGGGAACGCAGCTCATTAGGGGTCTACAGCTTGAGGTGGCTTCCCCTATTTTGATTAGGTGGGTTCTATCAGTGAGCCAATTTGCTAACCATCTGGTAGCTTATGGATTGATGCCTAGTTGAGAGAGTTTATCTATTATGCTTGAGTGGGGAATAGTGTTAAAGGCTTTGGCCAAGTCAAGGTAGGTGGTGTGCACTGTCTTCCACTTGTCCATGGCTTTGGTGACTGTCTCAAAGAAGATGACCAGATTTAACAGACATGACCTCCCACTGACAAAGCCAAACTGTGTGGGGTAGAGTGTTTGGAGGTTGCCAATGCCCCTCTTAATGAGGTCCATGATAATCTGTTCCATGGCCTTGCAGATCAGGCTAGTTAAGCTGATGGGTCTATAATTTCCTGGATCGGTGGATGCTCCACATTTGTGTAAAGGGATGACAGTGGCTGTCGTCTACTCAGCTAGGACAAAGCCGGTACTGAGGCTTTGGGTGAATAAGGTGCCTTATGGTGCTGCAAGTTCATGCCTGAGTTCATGTAGGATGCAACCTGGGATGTTATCGGGTCCCATGGAGGCTGCGTCTTTTGACTTTGAGAAGGCAGTGATGACCTGTTCCCTAGAGATAAGAGGTGGGGGGCAAGTACTGGGGATATCCTGATTTACTGATGGGGGGTAGAGGGGAGAAGTTTTTGCTGAATCTGTCAGACATTAGATTGGCTATATCTGCAGCATTTGTGTATGTGGTGTCCATCACCACCAGTTCTAAACAGATCTGGGTGCTTCCTTTGAGATTGCGGACATATGTGAAGAAGGCCTTATGATTGCCTCTAGTAGAAATGGCCGATTTGGACTCAAAGTTGGCTTTAGATAATTTCACTAGTGCTCTTACTTGCTTGTTCAGGCTACAGAGAGATTGTCTCCAGCTGGGCACCTGCTGCTTCTTGGTCCTGGACAGCAATTTTTTACTTTTGTTATATAGTTTACTTATTGCAGATGTCCACCAGACAGGTTTACTCTTCCTTGTTGAGGATGATTTTGTTGTCAGGTATTCCTGATTCCATGCATCTATATAAATGCTCATATAGTACTTTGGAGTAGATTTGGTCATTGGTGCCAGTTCCTACAGTAGGGAAGGGGTTGTGAAGCTGTTTATACCATCCCTCATGAGGTTGCAATCAGCTTTGGAGAAGTTTTATTTTGTCTGACCTTAACTAGAGGAGGGTCACAGGAAATGGTGACTTCTAAAGTGACTGCTTTATGGTCAGGTCTTACCAGGGAGGATGATACCATAGGGGTGATTCAGTGGTTACCCATGTTGGTTAATACCAAGTCCAAGATATTATCACCTCTTGTAGGGGTATCACCTAATTGTTCCAAGGCATTTGCATTGATCAAATCACTGAATCTCTGGGCATTTGTGTTCTGGCATGAGTAGTTTTTCCAGTCTATGGTTGGGTAATTAAAGTCACCTAGTACATGGTTACTAATGGTGTCAATTCAGGGCTTTCAGCATAGTGAAGATTCAAGTGAGGTCAAAACTCATTAGAATTGCTGAATCGCAAAATATTGTAACCATGTAGGAATGTTAAATTCATGTAGGCACTTCATAGTGTTCATGTTCAATGCATGGCAACAGTGAATGATGACATTGGGGGGGTGAAGGTTTTTAGTCTGACTTCACTTTTTGTGAGTTCTGGTGTTAGTTCCAGTTCAAAGGAGAATGATTTGTGGTCAGATTTAACAACTGATGTTCCGACAGTTGCTGTGGTGCATCTGTTTGTCATGTTAGTGAGGACCAGATGTAGTATGTTTGTTCCTCTTGTTGAGGTTTGACTAATTTGTTCCAGGGCATTTGAGTTAACAAAATCAAAGAACTTTTGCTCTAGTGAGTCAGGGCTAGAAAAGGTTTCCCATTTGATGGTGAGACAATTGAAATCCCCCATGACCAGAGTGTTTGGCAATATTTGGATTGACACCAGATTGATCGAATAAGTCTCATGCATATCATGATCCATTGAGGGAGATCTATAACTAGCTATGACTTGAATCGGGGTCTTATCCACAGTGATTTGAACTTGGATTAACTCCATGGAGTTGTCTTGTCTAACAAGTTGGGTGGTGAATTTAGCTTTAATATAGAGAGAAACACCACCTCCTTTAGTTCTCACATGTTCTTTTTTGCAGTCTGAAGGTGTGGAAGGCATTGTAGCCTTCCAAGACTGTGGTACATTCTGAGGCCTTCAATCAGGTTTCCTGTGACTGCACAGACATCTACATCCTCCAGTGATAGGACTGCTTCCAGGTATGCAGTTTTTGGGCTAGATTGTTAGGGGTAGTTGTGGTAGACTTTATTTTATTTTGACTATTATTTATTTATGTTTTTTTTCTTTTTCTGTGGGGATTGGTACGAAGGAGAAACAAATTGTTTGGGTATGGTATCATTTTTCTTCTGTGTGTTAGGTGTTGCCTGTGTAGCTTGTCCTGTATTTAACAATTTATTGATTAAAGCCTAGAATAGTTTTGGATTATTGGTGTATGTTTTGACTGTTTGGGTAACAAACTTTCTAAGTATGTATGTGTATATATATATATATATATATATATATATATATATACATACACACACACACACACACACACACACACATATATATATATATATATATAAGTATATATATATATATATATATATATATATATATATATATATATAGATATATATATATAGATATATATATATATATATATATATATGGGTCTACACTGTATCATGGAAAATACGATTCATCAAACCGTATTTCCAATAATACACTTCCGCGAAAGTGCATTATATCGAAAATACACTTTTGCGGAACAAAAACACCAAAATGTAAAAAAAAAAAAAAAAAAACATATCAAACTAAACAGTATTATGCAGGAAGGCAAGCCCCCCTGCGGCCCCCTCCTTTAAACCCCCTCCACCCCCCTACTTTATTATTCTCACTCCGAGATCGCACTGCAGTGGAGAAAAGGGAATATACCCTTATCCCCACTGTACCATGATCTCAACAGGAGTTCCTTAGTTGTACAGCAACAGCATACGTTGATGTACAACTAACGATACATGCAACTGTATGTATTTTTTTTCTTTAACAAAAGCGCACTTTTGACAAAATGCACTTTCACTAAAGTGTGCTCAGTATGCAAATAAGACCTCTATATATATATATATATATATATATATATATATATATATATATATATAGATGTATATATCTATATTCAAAGTTTCAAAACTTCGAATGCCATATGTTTGACAACATATGATCGATGATTGAAACTTCGAATATATAACAAAACATCAAAAAAAAAAACTTACCTTAATGCTCCGAGCGGGGGGAAAAGACCCCCTGCACCCCCCCACACCACCCCCTACTTAAATATACCAACTCCGAGATCGCACTTCAGTGCAGAAAAGGGAAATTCTCCCATTCTGCACCATACGGCGCTATTGCATTTAACCTTCGAACCTTTCAAAGTTTGATCATATAGTGTCGACCATATGACATTCGAATATATACATATATATATATATATATATATATATATATATATATATATATATATATATTTTTTTTTTTTTTGCATCTTTGGTGATAAGTTGTTTTGTTAGGATTCTTAGGATGTCTATATGCTAGCAAAGTGGTAAAGTAGTATTGTTATTTTATTTTAGTCTATGTTATTCCATGTTAGTTAGTTAGTTAGTTATCTTTGGCAATCATTTGTTTTACTAGGTTTTTTAGTTGTCTATATGCTAGTAAAGTTTGAGCTTTTATTTGTTTTGTCCAGTTCTAACATGCTTTGTCTCTTTTTTTTATGAGTTGTTTTGTTGCTGAGGATAGCCATAGAGCAGGGTTGGCTTTGACTCTTTTTATTCTGAGCATGGCTAGTGTGTTTAGAATATCTAGAAAGATTTGACTGAACTCAGAGATGGCATCACCTATGGGGAGAGTCTTTAGTGACCCCCAGTTAAGGAGCTGCAGTGTATAAATAAAAGTGCCTTCATGGAAAGTATCAGGCTGTGATGTGTTTTTTTTTTTTGGTACATTATGATGTAGATCGGTAAGTGAGCATTTAGGCTGTCTGACAACATTCCATGGGATTATATTTTGTTTGGAGAGGATGTTAGGATCTAATCAAAGGTTGATTGTCTGACTGTCACTTTCGTTTTGTTAAAATGATGTGAATGCAAACTACAATAACTTGTTTAGATGTATGTTACTGGTTAGATTTTCAGATTGTATGGTCTGCCAGTCTTTATTAGCATCACCCAATGTTATGGTTTCATGATGGATTTTTGAGGAGGCCCAGCAGAGAATATCTTCCAGTGTTTTAGGATTGCTACCCAGGATATGTATATACCCATGAACGTGATTGCCTTATGAGTGTTTAGTTTTAGCTTGGTCAGTAGGATTTCTGAATTAGAATAAGTTGTCAGGATGTAGGTGAAAAGGGAGGCATCTAGTGAGCCACTGTCAAAAATGTCAACACCTCCATCTTTCTTGTTGACTCTTGTCGTAGCCTGCACTTTATTAATTTTTTTGTTTCCTGTCATAGCCAGGTTTCTGTGACAACAAAGATGTCTGGAGAGTATACTGTTATCCATGCATGCTCGTCAGGGAGTTTGTTATAAATTCTTTGTAAGTTGATATGGTATATACTAACAACCCAACAAGCAAAACATACTGTGAAAAACACACCTGTTGCAGTGCTGCAGAACAGTGGAATAGAAAATCCAAGTCAGTAAAACAAAAAACATTTATTGAAGAAGCTGAGCACTTTCATTCCACCTTTGACGGTGCTTCATCACAACTAAAATCATTGATAGAAAACATGCATATATACCGTAAAAAGTCACATGAAAAAAATCACATGATACAACCCCAATGATGTTAAAATTAATAAATAAAATTAGTGAATAAAACTGAAGATTAATAAATAAAATTAGTGAATAAAATAGTTGCACTCATTAAAATACCTCAAAATGTCTTAATTTCAAAACTGGATTCACGGAACATGCTTTATTCAGTCTCATAGGGTTATAGATTAGTACTAGGCTAAATTCCCTTGTGGGCCATTTTAAGCCTAGCCAGTTACCCCATGTGAGAATCAAACCTTGCACCTTGTGTCTGTAACGTAAACACCTTAACCATTATGCCAACCTCCCACCCGAGTCCAGGGTTTATTGTGGCATTAAGCTGAAGTTGCCATTTAAGTTCCCTTAAATTTAGGTGTTCATCAATTATTCGGTTCTGGGGGTCAATTTAGACCTGATCAATTATCAAGAAACCAAATTTGCGACTACTTAATTCCATAATATGTTTGCTTAAGGCATTCGTTGATAATTTATTTTTAATATCCAAAATGTATTCATAAACATGATCTCTAAACCCACTTGAGGTTTTGCCCATATAAAATGCAGAGCAAAATGTGCATTGTGCCAAGTATACTATATTCTTTGTACCACAAGTGAAAGGACCATTAACAGTGTATGTTTTCCTCATACAGAAAACTGGTCCTCACAAATAGTATGTGCACACTGAGAACATGAACCACACTTAATTGTTCCATTCCTACTTATCTCAACTTTTTTTTCTTTTTTTATGTTCTAACAAATATTTAAAACATTTATCCTTTTTATATGTAAAGTAAGGTTTTTTTACCCAATTTTTCAGTCAAACTATGGTTCACCAAATTCACTTTTCAGTTCTTGTTAGTACACTCAAAAATAACATTAATGTGTAAGGAATAGGTTTAAATAAATAGATCATATTAATATCAGCCTTGCATGTAGGGGTAAGTAAACCTATAGACATTTTGACAGAAAATTTGTTAGCAAACATTATATCAAATGATGGGGTCAATTTGGAAATCTACGATTCTGGGTCTTTGCATACCTCTCAACTGTACAGGTTTTCGCAGAATGTCCAGATTTTTGTCTAATATTTTTGATCTGTTTCGCATGCCTCCTGATGCACTTTAGTTGATCTCATATCTATGCTTTCCAGCTGTACAGATTTTTGTAGAATAGCTGCAATTTTGCTTCATAAATTTTGTCCGTTTTGGTAGCATTTTTCGCTGAGAGGTTGGAAGGTATGCTTGTAATTGTCTGTATTTTCACTGAATGGCTACATGTTGGGATTCATAGCTTTGGGGCTGCATTGGTTCAGTGGGAGCTTCTGCGCAGGTTTGTGATGCCCATGAGTGATGGCTATTAGTCATGCATGCCCATAGCGTAAATAGAGGGTGAGGGAGAGGGGGTCAAGGATGATTACAGATAGAATGTACTTCTTCCTGCCCAGAAGCCATTGGCAAAATTATTTCTTTTTCAGGAGTAACCCTGGATCACTGTCTGGTTGACTCACTCTCTCAAATTTATACAATGAGCAAATTAGGTGGAAAGGAAAAAACCCTATAGACTGAACACAAACATGTTTGTGCTCACTTTGTACAGTCAAATGTTATATCATAGTACATGCTTTGGATATTTTTATAACTTAAACAGAGAAATGCTGGGTACTTTGCTCCATTATTTCTGTACTCCTTTCCTCAGTAAGATTTTGTCATAAGTTCAGTGAAATGTTGTAAACATTTTATTTTTCTCTTCTTCCCTGTTTTGGGTCTTTGTCCTACTCTTATTTATAGCTTTGTTCATAGATTTTGCTCTAAGAGTTTGGGAGGTATGGTTTGTGTGTACTTTTACTGCTAGTTCCAGTAAGCGGACATTGCTGTTGTCCTCAAATGGCAGAACAGACAGAATTTCACCTCATAATTTAGGTCCGTTCTTCAAACTTTGCAGGGTTCTCGATGTTGAGTCCCTAGACATGATAGCTAGCTTAATCCAGAAGGTAATGGGTGGGTAGAGTGTTAATGTTGCCTCAGATATAAGGTAAAGGACTCCATTCCCATCATTGATTAGGGTTCATGAAGGGGGGATCTTATTGCCTGTAGGTATGAAGGGGATGAATTGGTAAGTACAATACCTTTAGGAATGCTGCCATTTATAATGTGGAACAAATGGGTAAAAGATGGAATGCTAATGGCTCATTAACAACTTTAACTATGATGGGCATAGGGCAGTTAACAAATGATTAACTTATTTATAGAATAGACCTTTTAATAATATAATGATTCAGTTCTATTTATCATTGATATAATTTAAATTGTTAACATGGAATGTGTGACACTTGTCAATGTTGAACTTCAGGGAACATGAACTGTTATGACCCTAAATGAGGAACGTTCCTTGAGATGCGGTATACCTGAGAGGTATGGGTATGTTATGGAGGTATTTTGCTTGTTGATTCAGGCATCTTAACTCATTAACCCCGAGTACCAACTCACAGCACCTCTGTGCTTACATCCGAGGATGCTGTGAGATGATAGTAATTTTATGTAGTTACAGCAGAGTTCCTTCCACAAACGCACCTAACTTTACAGGTGTATTGTAGCTCCACTTTTAAAAAATACATTGAAAAAGTACCTGAACTTTTTCAGCTACTTTCTCAACTTACTTTTCATTGTGGATTTACATAATGTTCACATTTAATTTTTTGTAGAAAATCGACTGTGTATGCAAGTAGTCTTATTAAGCAGGAAGTACCATAAAACGGGCCCTGACAACCGTGAAAATGACCCAATGAAATAATAATATTATCTGGTCAAGATATGTTCAGGTTTTTTACTTAAAAAGTTTATAGAACTGTTTTTATGATGGAAATGTGCGGTTTAACATTGAAATTTCATTAACTTTTATCAATGATATGGATTTCCTACGAGGTATCAGTAGAAGGAATTGCTGGAACAACTTCCTGTTGTGAAATAAGCATAGCCCAGGCATCCCATTCGCGTGCATGCCTACATTCTTTACTGTGTGATAGGCACTTTAAAGTGACCCTTTGGTTGTTCTATTTTGTCACAGCAAGGACACATTCAAGTAACATTATCTTCGAGTCCTCGTCTGCAGGACTCCAAGCAGTTGACAGGTCCATTTTAGTAGCGTTATAAGTTGAAAAGAGTAATATTTAAAATATGTCCTTGTTTTTGGAGCCCCCTCCCCATTATTTTTGCTTTTGTCTCTGATTCTAGTGCTAAGAGGTCATCTAAGTTTATACCTGCTCTATAGTTCTTAACCATCTGCTCAACAGTTCTTAGCCCCCTTCCCCTCCGATGTTCCATAGTTAGGGTAAGTAACTTTATATGCTTCTGAACAGATGTTCGCTTGCAACACAGTGTATATACGTGCGAATATGTTTGATTTCCACCACAGGTTCTTATTTACATCTCCACACACACACACATACACACACACACACACACACACACACACACACACACACACACACACACACACACAGTTGACGTTCCATGTCCAGTGTCTGATAAACTTGTGTGCTTTTAAAAACATGTTCTCATGAAGCACGCTGTGTGCTAAGATGCTTGGTTCCCGAGACAGGTTCTAGTTAAATACTACCTTCACCCAAACACACACTGAAAAATGTAACTAGCTAGGCTTCCTTTTTGGAAAGTATACTGAGACCTATCAGTTATGATTAGTGATCAGCAGTATGGTTTCATGCCAGGCAAGAGCCCTACAGATGCAATGTTTGCTCTGAGAGTGTTATTGGAGAAATACAGAGAAGGTCAGAAGGAGTTGCATTGTGTCTTTGTAGACTTGGAGAAAGCATATGACAGGGTGCCTAGAGAAGAGTTGTGGTGTTGTATGAGGAAGTCAGGAGTGGCAGAGAAGTATGTAAGAGTGGTACAGGATATGTACGAGGGTAGTGTGACAGTGGTGAGGACTGCAGTGGGAGTGACAGATCCATTTAAGGTGGAGGTGGGATTACATCAAGGATCAGCTCTGAGTCCTTTCTTATTTGCAGTGGTGATGGACAAGTTGACAGATGAGATCAACAGGAGGCCCCGTGGACTATGATGTTTGCAGATGACATTATGATCTGTAGTGAGAGTAGGAATCAGGTTGAGGAGACTCTGGAGAGGTGGAGATATGCTCTAGAGAGCAGAGGAATGAAGGTCAGCAGGGCTAAGACAGAATATATGTGTGTAAATGAGAGGGAGGGTAGAGGAATGGTGAGGATGCAGGGAGTAGAGTTGGTAAAGGTGGACGAGTTTAAGTACTTGGGATCAACAATTCAGAGTAATGGTGAATGTGGAAGAGAGGTGAAGAAGAGAGTACAGGCAGGGTGGAATGGGTGGAGAAGAGTGTCAGGAGTGATTTGTGATAGACGGGTACCAGTAAGAGTGAAAGGGAAGGTCTGCAAGAGGGTAGTGAGACCAGCTATGTTATATGGGTTGGAGACAGTGGCATTGACAAAAAGGCTGGAGTCAGAGCTGGATGTGGCAGAGTTAAAGATGTTAAGATTTGCACTCGGTGTGACTAGGATGGATAGGATTAGGAATCAGTATATTAGAGGGTCAGCTCATGTTGGACAGTTTGGAGATAAAGCAAGAGAGACGAGATTGCATTGGTTTGGACATGTGCTGAGGAGGGATGATGGGTATATTAGGAAAAAGATGCTAAGGATGGAGCTGCCAGGTAAGAGGAAAAGAGGAAGGCCTAAGATAAGGTTTATGGACGTGGTGAGAGAGGACATGCAGGTGGTTGGTGTGACAGAGCAAGATGCAGAGGATAGGAAGAAATGGAAAGAGATGATCCGCTGTGGCGACCCCTAACGGGAAAAGCCGAAAGATGATGATGATGATACTGAGACCTATCAGTCACTGAATATCTACTTTTGCAGTTTCTTGGTTTTGCTTTGCATCTGAGGTAAACTTTAGCTTTTAAATTTTAATTGAGATTAAAACTGCATGAAGGCAGTACGTGCTATTGCCTACGTAATACTGTGGGAATACAGCCACTTTAGAAGACTTGTTGATAGTGCCAACTCCGTAGGCTGGTCCCTGTAAAGTGTTTCAGTCCCATTTAAAGTAGCCTTCATGGTGAATAAATGGGCAGTTGGCTCTGGCCTCATTAAGGCCACAGGTAATCACATGAGGTTTGCTAATATGCTCAAGTTTTTGTCTCAGATTATTAGGCAGACCATTTATATTCTGCAGAAGTGCTAGGTTTTATACTGGTGGCCTTTGTTATTAGATAACACTAATTAAAATATTATCTACTAATATGTGTGTGTGTTGATGCATTCAGCCGCTGAGAGGCATACTTGATATATACTGAAGCCCCTCATCCTTGCCAACATAGGGATAGAAATATTCAGCCTACCCAGAGAGAGGACAACATGTTTTTCAGTATGTATAGAAAAGGTGCTGGTTACAGGAGTATTAGAGTTTAGATTTTAGATTTCATAATAGTGATTTGTGAGGGGATATTGCAGTAAAGTAATGGATATGGTGGAAGGTAACCTGGTTCAGGTGCTACCTTTCATATTCTGTTTAAAATTTCTTATATAGGATGGTTTGGCTTTCATGTTTTATTACATAAACAAATTGTCTGGTGTGTTGAAAAAGCTTAGTGGAAACATAACTATGAAGCCTGATGTCTCTCCTTCTATGGTGTAAACAAAATTTGTAGCCCCAGGGAGCACTTTTAGAGGCCTGGCTTCTGTCCCATCATTCTTGGCTTAGCAAGTTTTCCTTGTCTTGACAACTGTGTAGTGAGGCAGTAGAAACTTAAACGTTACAATAACTTGACAGTTTGTTTGGGAAGGTATGGTTTTGGATACAGTCTGTTTTAGTATAGTGTGTTGCTTTTTTTTCTAGAAGAGAAGCAGCCAAAAGCTTTTGGAGAAGATCAGATTGCTATAGTTGATATTTTTCAGAACTGTATAAACAGCCTAGAGTAGTCTTAGGAACGCAAACTATGCTATGAAGCTGGATGGGGTATGATAAGTGTCTGTGGCTTTGGAAGTGTTTATTCATAGAAGGGGTGGTGAAAGAAGAGTTTACAGCAGATGGGATACAGTAAAGTGGTGAACTCAACATTACATGGGATTCTCGCATGCCAGGCAAACATAGTGACCAGAAAGAGGCTTTAATCAACAAGTCCAGAATAATCTAGTGCACAGACTGAATGTACTTGTGGATTCCAGTCTGCTGTTGATCACTGTTATAGAAAGTAGATAATTTTAAGAACTGCAGTAAGTATTTGCTCTGTATTACACCCCTCCCCTTTTTTTCTTTTCAATGTGAGTATGGTTTGTGAGTATGGGTGCTTCATGTAATGTAATATGTAATGAATGCCTTTGTGGGGACAAATCAGGGTTTTTATTTCCAAGCAAACTGTTTACAGGAGACAAAGAAAAACTAATTGCACTGCCCTAACTTATATTCTTTTGTAAGTAGCTAAAAGCAGTTTTTCAACTTGTTATATATGTGGCTTTCAGAACTGCAGATTATTAAATGCTGTTTATGGAGCTCTTGGAAATTGATGTATTTTTCATAATGAAAGCATATACACATACTTAAAATTAATTTTTCAAGTAGCTTGTCATACAGTAGTTGCTTTATTGCCATGCTGCATTGAAAAGAATCAAGATAAATAGCAAACCAGTTGTTTGGCAATTTAATATATACACTTAGTCAGTGAATGGGGCTTTTCTTAGGCATGTCCCAAGTTGTGTATTATGTGCAGTAATGCAAGTTTTATTTAGTACTTGTATGAGGCAGTCCATGGACATCAGTGTGACCTTCAGTTGTAGGGTATCATCATATGTTACTGCACTATTTATTGTTGTGTGCACCTTCTCCATTAGTCTGTCCAGTGGTTCCCCTTCCACTTATGCATCTGTTTCTCCTTCTGTAGTCTGGTCACAGGATTTGGCCACAGTGGCTATTGTTATGTATTTGTACTTGTGGTGTGAGTGAGGTAAATCCCATAACATCACACACAATGTTATCACAAATTCACAACTCAGAGTGTACCCATTTAGCAAGTTTTCCATCATTGCACCACCACATCTGATGTGGTCTTCAGATGGTTTGTGTTGCTATATGTTCAGATGAGACTCCATGTCAGCCTAGCTGTCAAACCATCACAGACTGACAGCTAGACAGGCCCAGATATGACAGTCAGACAAAGGGACATGCATGGGGACAGGCTTTTAGTACTGTTCTGTCTATCATAGACAGTTGGGGTGACCTGTTTGGTATTTGTCTGCTTCCTCTTATGGGAATGTCATCTGCTTCTCCACTGGCCGACACTTATGTTTTGAAATGCCCCTTTGTTGTTTTGCAAATAGTTGGCAGGCAAGTGCCAGTGGGGTTCTTCCACAGGTTATGTGCAGCAATTAACACCTGTGTCTGAGGATGCAGAACCTTTCAGTAATGAAATGCAGGTCATTATCACATTAACAATAGGTGCAGTTACAGTATAACACTGAGTCATTCTCACTTTTCAGGTAAAACTCTCAGCAGCTGACACTGTTATTCAGATAACTAAAAGTCATTATCACATTGATAAATGCACAAGCCAAATTTGTGTTTCTGTCTATGTTGAGTCATTTCCAGCACCCCCGCCACACACACATACACCAGTTTATTTCTCTCATTTTTACAATTTATTGCATTTTGCTAGGGAACATGCCAATGTGCTAAGTAATCCCTCATTATGAAGACAGTGTGTGTGTATGCTGTACCCATATATAAATATTACAGTTTGCTTAGGACTTAGGTTATGAAAACTATGATATTTTTTCATATTTTGGTAAATAACTTTGCTAGGGAAGATTTCAACATGTTAAGCTATACCTCATTTTGAAGACAGCATTTATTACTTACAAGATGTCAAACTGTCTGTATGCTGTTCACGTGTACAGACATCACAGTTTGTTTAGGACTTGAGTAATGGAAATTATGATTTTTTTCATATTTTAGTAAATAACTTTGCCAGGGAGCATGTAATTGTGCCAAGTGATACCTCATTTTGAAGACAGTGTTAGTACTTACAACATAAAAGAAGTGTGTCTCTATGCTGTACACATGTGCAGACATCAGTCTGTTTAGGACTTAGGTTATGGAAATTATGATTTTTTTTTATATTTTGTTAAATATCTTTGCAAGGGAGCATCTGAAGGTGCCAAGTAATACCTCATTTTGAAGACATAATTCTTACTTCCAACATGGTAAAAAATTATGCCTGTTTTTTGTAAACATGTACAGATAGCAAAGTTTATTTCGGGCTTATGGTTATAGAAATTATGATTTTTTTTCATATTTTGATACAAAACTTTGCAAGGGAGCATCTGAATGTGCTAAGTAATACCTCATTTTGAAGACAGTATTCATAGTTCCAACATGGTAAAAGAACTCTGCCTTTACGTTGTACACATGTACAGATATCAAAGTTTGTTTTTGACTTATGATTATGGAAATTATTATTTTTTTCATATTTTGGTAAATAACTTTGCAAGCGAGAATCTCAATGTGCTAAGAAATACCTCATTTTGATGACATACATCATAGTTCTAACAAGGTAAAAGAATTGTGCCTGTATGTTGTATACATGTGGAGATATCAAAGTTTGTTTTGGAGTTAGGTTATGGAAATTATGATTTTGTTTTCATATTTTGGTAAATAACTTTGCAAGGGAGCATGTTAGTGTGCCAAGTAATACCTCATTTTGAAGACAGTGTTACTCCTTACAACATGGTAAAATAACTGTGTCTGTGCACTGTGCACATGTACAGATATCACAGTTTGTTTAGTCTTGTAGGATTATGAAAATTATACATTTCCAATACTTCTCATTACTATGCCCATATCTTTGCAAAGGAGCATGGTGATCACATAAATGATACATCATTTTGAAGCTGACATTGAGACATACAACTTCTACACTGATTTGTAGGCTCTGTATGTTACAGCTGATGAGATATTATGCTTTATTTTTCAATTATGAGAAATATTATATTAATCATATTTCTGTGAATATCTCTATAAAGGAGCATCACATAGTAATGATTAAGGTATCATTTTAAAGCAGACATTCATACTAACAAATTAAATACAAATTGTATGGGTCTGCATGGTACATTGACCAAGATACTGTGCTTTGCTTTTCCAAAAAGGTAAAAAAATATGCACAATATCAACATTCCTTGCCAAATATTTAATAATGACTTTGATATACACTATCAAAAGTTATGCTGTTGGAAAGGTTAGTGTCTGCTGAACAACTTTCACATTTACATTTTTAGTCTAGCTCTTATAGTTAAAGAGTTATGAACATCTGTTTACTGTATGGTATTACAAATGGATTTTCTGAAAATGAGCTCAGGCTGCACTGTTGTTCCTATGGTGGAATTAAACAGGCAGCTTTTTCCTGAGCTGCACCAGAGTGAATGAGTTAACTGCCATTGTTGTTTACATGTTGCATTAGAGATACCTGTAAAACAAAGCAGTACAACAGAGAAGATGACAAGTTTGCACTCTCTTGGAGATGGCAGCTGCGGGCCAGTGTAGTGGCTATGCAGTTGATGAACAGGGTAGGCCCCTGACATGCTTAATGCTGTCATTAAAAAGTTTTGGTTATGTGTGTGCCAAGAATTTACAATTTTCTTTTCTTTTGAAGGTGGGAAGGCGCAAACTGGACATCAGTCAGTGACCTGAAGGAAATGGGCTTGAAAGGTGATGGAGGCTGTTGCAGTGGATATTTTGGCCATTATAGTGGTGTGCAATGAGGCCAGAGAGGGGGGAGTACAGAGTGGACAACAATCAGTGGCCTGAAGGAAGTGGATGTGAAGGTAATGGATTCTGCTGGGGTGGATGTTCCAGTTGCTGGAGTAGCTCACAATGAGGCTGCAGGTAATCATACTTTATTAGGTGTTTTTTAAGACATGTCAGAGTTGGTGTGGTTTGGGGAAGTGTGGGGGCAAGTCAGGAGATGATATGTTGGGCTAGCAGAAGTAGGCTAATAATTAAGGAACTGAGTGTATTATTGGCTACACAAAAGTTAGAAGGCTTAAGCGAGGTATTGTTTTGGGATTCTTAGCAGATGTAGGCCAAGTTTTATTTCCTTACCAGATGCAAAGGTAACACATGGAAAGAAAAGCTTTGAGGGGAAAGTCAAGGACAATCACTGGATTAAGGATGTTGCTCAGCTTTTTGAGCTCCTGAAGTTGCATGTTGACCAGTTTACTCGGGTGGTTTTGGGTTAGGATTAATAAGTTGGTGGTGCATTGTTTTTCCTATTGTGGTGTCTTTTTGGAGCATTTCAGTGGGATGGCCTTTTGGCAGATGGATAGGGTTGTTTATGGGGATTTGCATTTTTTTACAAATGTGTCAGGAGGTGTTGGGTTGGGGGGCATAATTTGGGGGTGTTGGTTTGTGGCTTATTGGACCGCAGGAAGAAAGGATGATTGGAGGAATGTTGAATATTTGGAGTTTCAATTTAATCTGGTGTACGAGGTTTAGCAAGGGTTGTTGGGGATTAGGGTTCATTTTAATCTACTTAATGTGGCAGTGGTATGGGTTATGTTGTTTGTACAACTAGAGGAGGTGTGTCAGGTTGTGTTAGAATGATTAAAAGCTTGCTGCAGGAGTCTGGGGCATCTTTTATAAGGAAGGCATATGGCAGGGCCTTGTCAGATTGGTTACATTTGTGTTGCAGCTGCTTGTGGGAAGGAGTTTGGTGGGAAAGATTTAGTTATTTGTCAGACTTGGGAACAAGGTAAGGCAGTTCAGTAGGTGAAGGAGGATTTAGCTACAAGTAGTATAGTTGCTTGAATGACAAGGTTATGTGAACTTACTAAATCTTGTTCGGTAGTTCATATGTTTGAAGGGTTGGGGCAGGTTTGATAGCGTAAAGAATGACAGACATTGGCTATTGACAAGAAAGGTTTTGTTGCGAGAGTTTGCATTGGTAACTGGAGTTTCATTGGGCTACACTTCATATGGCATTTGTTTTATGGATGCATTGAAGTCATTGAGAGGGTGGTTTGTTGGTCAGCAAATGCTATGACGGTCATTAAATATTTTCTTGATTATAGTTTGCAGTATGGCAGGATTGCTATTAAATTGATTTAGAAAGGAAATCTCATTTTGGTCAATATTATATACATTGTGTGAAAAATATGGCTGCAGTTAGACATGATGGTATGGAATTGATCTTGTATGGTTTTGGGTGACATCGGGCTTAGTGTCCCAGTAGTACATTTGGCAGAGAGTGACCTGGGAAACATTATGAAGCTACTACTGGTAGTTAGTATAAGTGAGAATTTGTTTACTATACAGGGGTTATACAAGGTTATGGTTATTACTTTAGCACTGGAGAGGGATCATCTATTTAATTTCAGCCATTTAGGAAATTGGCTGCTTTGGGTATTTATATGATAGGCTTTGAGATGTGATTGCAGTGATCCAGTTAGCTTTAGAGAGGATAGAGTACACCTAATGATGTTGGCTTAACCCTTTTTAAAGTGTAGTTAGGTTGTTGGAAGTTTTGGTAGAAGGGAGGGGGAACAGACTTGTCAGGCTGGTGGGTGGAGAAGAGGGGCAGCCATGCCCTCTTCTGTACCCCCCTCTGGTGTTGGGTATTCATTTCAATGAGTTAGGAAAAGAAAGTTGTTTGGATGTTTAATTCAATAAGTGGTAAAGGAAAGCGACCGATGGTATGCTACTAAATAAGTAAAATAAATGAGCAGATGTAAAGACGATGCTTTTTGGATCAGGGTGAGTGAG